>NW_026652276.1:61104294-61204778 GCF_009828535.3 Hylobates moloch
ATATATGTATATATATGAATATATGTATATATATGAATATATGTGTATATATATGAATATGTGTATATATATGAATATATATATGAATATAGATGAATATATATGAATATATAGATGAATATATATCAATAGATATATATTCATTTTAAGAAATAATCTTCACCTTTGGCTACAAACATATTTATTTGTTTTTTAAGTGGCTTTCTGTTTTTATGTTTCGAAGTGATGTTTACTTGTTTCTATATTGGATAATGTGTCAGAATAACATATTTATTAAATACTTCTTTTATGTCATTCTTCTGAGTTCATTGCATCTGTAAATTTATTCTATAGTTCAACCATATGAGATAGTATCTTCAAAGAGAGTAACTTCTCAGAGGAGAAATGACTTTGCCCAAGGTTACCTGGACAGTAAGGGCAGAGCTGGGACTCCAGCCCAGACAGTTTGCCCTCAGAGCATACCACTTTAGCCCTCTGCTACAGTGCTGCCAGAGACAGTTTTCAAGTAGACAGACGATTCTCCAATTCAGGGAACATATTCATGGTTTCCTATTTAGAAAGAGTTCTAAAATAATTATACATAAAAATGCCATTAATGGTACTAGAAATGGCTCTCACTCAAATGTCATTAATACCACAAAATATTTTACAGAGTAAGTTCTAAGAAATCTTAATAGCCAATAAGAAAAGCCTAATTGTTTTAAAGTTTTTTCAGTTTAGGTTATTAAAGAATAGTTTGAATCTCTACTCTGCCCCTAGATGAGGTTTACATTTTTAAGTAGCTAAAACAAACTTCTCCCTTCTAACTTTACATTTTATGATTTGTTCAAAGAGGAAAAAAGCAAAGGTTTCAGTTACTAAGTAAACAGTCTATAAATGTACATCCTGTCTAAAAAAGCAGAGAATATGAAACCAAAGGATCCTCAAGATTGAAGAAAGGGCAGAAGATTTACAACTATTTTACAAATACTTTTCTTCTTCTAGACATTTTTCTTTCACCCTTCTTATATAATTTTTATTCCTCTCATTTTGCCCTTTTTCATAATTCACTACCTTTTCTATTTTTTCTTCTCTGACTCATTTATGAATCTCTTTCGTAGCTGTGAACAAAATTCTCCTTAAAATGTGTCTCTATTAAAGACATTACAAAAAAATTTAAAGTAATAAACTTTATTTTCTTTTCCTAATTTATCTATCTTCTTTACCCACCCTACTCTGACCATCTCCTTTGTTTCACAATACATCCTTTATTTCACAATAAAATCTCTCTGTCTCCACATACGTGAAATCACAAAGCATCTCCCTACTATAAATGCCAACCAACTCCTAATTAGGAGCACTTAACTTATTAAAAGTTATTAGCCAGGTACTTTTCCCTTAGAGAGATGTTAATACTGTCTTCATGTATATTTAGTTTACAAATATTTATTAGACATTTAATATGTGATTTTCTAGATACTGTTAGGTTCTAAAAATCAAGTTGTCTTGACTTTCTCAAGTTGTCTTTTTAGTACTATGCACTGTTAACTATAATAAGATTAATAAGGTTTTTGCAACATTAGCTTAATAATATTTTTGCAGGGTAAAAATGTATTTATATTTTATTTGACCAGGGAAGTGATAAACTTTCTACCACTTAGTGGTAATTTGGAACAGCCTTGCTCACAGCTGTCAAGAGATTGAGAAAAAGAATAATAAGTCTATAATTTATCATCTTTTAACTGGCAGATTCACATCACATGCAGGCATTAACATTGTTCACTATTAATACTCACATTACCAACTGAACACAAACTACAAAATGAGGAAATGTCAAAACTTGCACTTTCCTTATAGCGTCCATTTTATCAACATAATCCAACTGTTTTAACTATGCTCTTGAAGATAAGAAAGCACACCACATTACAGATATACATGAGTACATACACTCGTGAATTGCTACAACAGCCTCTAACTGTCACTACAGCTTCCCAAACCACAAACAGTGCCTCCACTATGCACAGAGAGCAACTGAAGTATTTTAAGCAACTGTCTCATACAATGGTTTCTATTGTGTTGACACCTACTCTGAGTCTCCGCCTTCCACCGAGGGTCAAGGGCACTGTGAGCTGTAACCTTTGATGTCTCTCACCTGCTGATTCCTGTGGAATCCCTCCCAGCCATTCGTAAGAGGGCTCCGAGGTGCAGGCAGCTGTACTTTGTGCATTGGGTCCCCAAGGAGGGGATGACCTTTGTGGGCTCAGGGTATAAAGGTTCACATTTCACACTTGGGCTTTAATCTGCATTATAATTGTTGAATAAGGAAGTATTTAAGCACACTAGTACTTAGTTTTAACCATTGCCCTTGCCAAAGCAAGTTATGCATAATATTCAGCATAATTTCTATGCCTCCAACCAAAAGAGTAGATAGCTTTCTCTTTAAAAAATACTCCTCCTCTTTTAAAGTGCATCATTGATGCTGATGATTAATTGAAATGTGGAAATGATCAAGATTTTAAAAAGTTTATGGTATTGTGATGGGCAAAGCACATTATTTTTAGGTCAGAATAACCCCAGTTTGGACTCCTCTTAGGGCCTGGGTAGGCTTGGGTAATGTGTCTAATGCCTCTGAGATTCCATTTCTTTGCCAATAAAATAAAGAGAAGTAATATTCACCACATATACTGAGCATGGGCTTAAGTAAAGTAAAATGCCTGGCATACGCTGGACCCTCAGTAAATATTAGCTCCTACCCACAGTGTGGGGGAAAAAAAATTAAGTGAATATGTTTTGTTGATTTTAGAACAACTTTTCTATTAATCTTGAGAGAAGTTACCAAATTTCAATTGTAATATAAGGAAATAAAATTTCTGAGACAATTTTTAAGGCTCTTCATTTTCTGAAATAATCCGTATGGTGATCTTAGGGTGTTTGAACAGTAATTCAAGAGGCAAGAATAATTTAAATCCAAACAACAGCTTACATTCTATTATTCAAGTTTCAGTGATAAAACTAAAAAAGATAGATGTATAGTTACTGTCTTTTAAAACTCTGTTTTCTCCTGTAGCATAATGAGCCTTCATTTATGACCAGAAAAGTCTGATGTGTTTTCCTTGAGCTTGTGAAGAACTATCTACAGTTCATCATCACTACCCAAAGAGAAACTAGATTTTTTTCGACTTAAGCTCTAGAAGATGAGGAAAACATCCTGTAGTAATAAAGAGCAGTCCCCGTTCCTTGCTGAAGAAGCAAGTTCAAACTCCAATCTGTGAAGATCTGTATTTAGTTATGCTCCCAAATTTACGTCGTTCATAGGGCAAGTGAGAGGCCTTGCAGAGGTTTCAAAGAATTGCAAAAGTCATACGTATCACCAAAACCCAGTCTGTAACCAAGGCTAACCTAATACTAAGGTAGCTGTGGTCAGTCAAAAATAGCGAAAGGGTCATTTCTACGTTACATAAAGAGAAGGGCTGCTGTTTGATGCTAACTTCCCTTTACTGCCCGCTGTCGTAGTATTCAGCAGATAGGGCCCCAGGAGGAGGCAGGTAAGGCATGACCCCAGCTCCAAAATATCACACAGAGGGATAGCTGAAAGGGAGACTCCAGGACCCTAGATGACCCGCCACTAAGCTACAAAGACTTGGCTAATCTTTTCCATGGCTTTGACCTCTAATTAATAAATAAAACCTGCTCAGATATGGCTGAATATTCTTTTCAAACAGGAACATAGACTCTGGCGTCATTTCGAATCCTATTCTGCCACTTTGCGGCCTGACCTTGAATATAAGCTACTTAACTTCCTCATTTGCAAATTGGGCATCACACTAGTAGATCCCGAATAGAGTTGTCAGTATGATTATCTGAGTTAATATTTGTAAATTATTTAGAATTCTGCCTGGTCAGCAGGAGGTACTTTCATGGAGTTTTAAAAATAAAAGTAGTACATTCCCCCACATATATTGCCAAGATATTCAAAATATTATCTCTGATTTTTGCTGAAATCTTAATTAGGCAATAAGTGATAACCCAGTTTTTAAGTATAAATAAATAATATAATATTGATATATTACTTTTATTAAATAAAATCGTTAAATATCTAAATTTATATTAGTATATATTTAAAATATGTAAATACACAAATATATAAATCACATTTACTATACAATGCTTATCTATTTTATTTAATATGCTAATGTATAGAGTTCTACTTTTAAGTGTAAGTTTCAAGATATGATTGGAAAGATGTTTACTCTGTCTTGTTCTCTCTCTTTATATATATATATATATATATATGAAAATAGAATGTTTTTGTATAATTCATAACACTTTTTTTTTTTTGAGACGGAGTCTCACTCTGTTACCAGGCTGGAGTGCAGTGGCGCCATCTCGGCTCACTGCAACCTCTGCCTCCTGGGTTCAAGTGATTCTCCTGCCTCAGCCTCCCGAGTAGCTGGGAATACAGGTGCGCACCACCACACCCAGCTAATTTTTGTATTTTTAGTAGGGACGGGGTTTCACAATGTTGGCCAGGATGGTCTCAATCTCTTCACCTTGTGATCCACCCACCTCGGCCTCCCAAAGTGCTGGGATTACAGGTGTGAGCCACCACGCCCGGCCAACTCATAACACTTCTACAGCTAAATCACTAAAGTTATGATTGACTTCTCACCACATTATACCATATTATTTTCAAGTTATAAAAAATATCTGATTTTAGAAAGCAGTCTGTACAAAGTAGAGTCATTGCTCTAAAAAATCTGTATGCAAAGAAACAAAATTATGATGTGGTTTCTGCTTGAAATAACAATATTTGTGATCCCCAAGAATTTTTTCTTTCGCATTTTTTGGTGGCATGATATAGTTCATTCATAAAAAATATTGTAAGAGGATGACTGGTAATGAAACATAGGACATAGGCACTATCAATTTCTGAGAACCTTCACTATGTGTCTTGCACATGTAAACTTCAAAATTCTTCAGTCTTGTTTGCAATGATTAGTACCACAGAGCTAGCAACTGATGCAGTTTTTCTCCTCTGCAAATGAGTGTCATGTTTCTGTTGATAGACCTACTGGTGGATATTTGAACATCTATATTTGAGGCATCATGGGGTATTTTGCTATTTGTTTTTTAAATATGTATTTGAAACTAGACTATGCCTAGAAAGAGAACAATAAGCAATCATAACCTAAACATCAATTTAACAATAAAAACTATCAAATCAATAACTTTTATTCAAGACCATACCACAACACCAGTTTAAGTGAATATTCATTTTTTTTTACTCATGTTTGGGTGAAGAGACTAAACTAACTTTTGGTTTCTAAAATATATAAAGCTCTATGCTTGGTGTTTCAAAAGCAAAAGCTCTTCTTTTAACTTATGGACAGATTTATAGAGGTGAAGAATACTGAATAAGTATGTTCTCATTTGGTACTAAATGAAATCAGTCAACCCAAGTGGTCTGATATTTTTCTTATGGATTAGAGGGGTATGCTGCTGTCTTATTCTTACTTTTAACCAATTTTTACTTTAGTTTCCTCTGGAGTGGGAGTCATGTCTGATTTGTATTTATATCTCCCCAGAGTATTTACCATAGATTATGTATTAAATAAAAGTGTATTAACACAAATTAGGCAAACTGAGAGTCCAGACATGCAGCTCACTATCAAAGGTGCTGAACAACACAGATATACTGAAGTGATGGTCATGTTATTTGAGACATAGTTGTATGTTACTAAATATCTTTATTTTCTAACATGAGGAAGTAATCATTTAGAAAGTTGATACGTTCTTACGTGTTGATAAAAATTCTACGCTGAAAAAATTTAGTGTTATCTTCTATATCCAACAATAAGAAGTACTCCTTGAGAATTAATTCGACCCTCAACTTGAGTAGACGCACTATTCCTTAAAACATACACACACACACACACACACACACAATAGGTGTCCTACCTATTTTCCTCTTGGACCGGCATTTCTTTCATAAACTAAAAATGGTTCTCTAGCTATTAAAGCAGTCTAACATTGAATTAGAACTTGAATTAAAATCAAAGCTCTAAAATGGCTTATTTTGGGAAACATCAATAAGCTCATTTCACAGTTCAGACGTGGGATCGCTGATGGGTAATGTACACACATTATACATATAGAGATTTAGCCATATGCAGGGATAGGTTTTTCATGCCTGAATTTGTCATTCACAGTGAAAGACCAATACCAACCCTGTTTATAACCAAGGCATAAAATACAGTTTCCTTTTGGATAACTATATAACATAACAATAACTGCCTCATTATATAAGCATCCTTAACAATTATATGTAAATGGTATTTTCAACAATTAGAAAACTGCTATAATGATCCAGGGAAATCGGATGAGGGCCTGAACTACTGTAATGCTATTAAGATTGGAGAGAAATAGACACTTTTGAGTCACAGTTTGGTGTTAGAATTGATAGGTCTTGGTGATCCATTAGGTATGTAGAAAAGGTGGAGAAATTAAAGATGATAATCAGGTTTCCTGCTTGACTGCGGGTGTAGCAGTGCTATTTACTGAGGTCAGGAGCATAGGAAGAGGAGAAGGTTTGGAGCTGAGAAGCAAGAAGACTGAGAAGATGAGTATAGTTTGGGACATGCTGGAGGTGTGCATGGACATTCAAGTAGAAATATCCAGTAAGCAGGATCTCATTGATGTGATAAGGAACTAAACCATGAGCATAGATCTCCAAGTTCAGAACTTACGCAATCACTGAAGCCATGTGTGCGTAAAAGATCACTCTGGAAGACCATGTAAAATAAGAAGAGGGAAGAGCATGGGAAAATGGTTATCTGTATAGTTAAACTGGTCACTAAAAGGTATTGCTTTATTGAAATATTAACAACATGTGCTATGATAGCATCAGGTGGTGGTATTTTAACAACAATGTAAAGCTGGCATGGTTGTAAATTAATTTTGCTTTCTAACCCCTTCCAACATCCTTTGCTACACTGTGTGGTTTCCTTAAATTACCACACTCAGAACTCCATGGGCGAACAGGCCCAGCTGGTTTCACTTTATGCCACACAAACAAGCATGCGGCATGAGGTTCAGTTCTCCTAACCACACGTCCCGTTATTTACTCATGTTTTGTCAAAAATAAGCCTGTATAACCAAGTAATTCGATTGGAATTATAAAATCACTGAATTTCTCATAGAAAAATTACCTGGGAAATGATTGCTTTATACACATTTCACTATTGCATTTATCAACTTCCTTTCTTTTTTATTTTATAATTATTTTATTTTTTCATGTATTTTATTTTATTTTTGTATTATACTTTAAGTTCTGGGATACATTTGCCGAACGTGCAGGTTTGTTACATAGGTATACATGTGCCATGGTGGTTTGCTGCACCCTTCAACCCGTCGTCTACATTAGGTAGCCACCCACCCCCTGACAGGCCCCAGTGTGTGATGTTCCCCTCCCTGTGTCCACGTGTTCTCATTGTTCAACTCTCAATTATGAGTGAGAACATGCGGTGTTTGGTTTTCTGTTCCTATGTTAGTTTGCTGAGAATGATGGTTTCCAGCTTCATTGATGTCCCTGCAAAGAACATGAATCCATCCTTTTTTATGGCTGTATAGTATTCCATGGTGTGCGTGTGCCACACTTTCTTTATCCAGTCTATCATTGATGAGCATTTGGGTTGGTTCCAAGTCTTTGCTGTTGTGAATAATGCTGCAATAAACATACGTGTGCATGTGTCTTTATAGTAGAATGATTTATAATCCTTTGGGTATATACTCAGTAATAGGATGGCTAGGTCAAATGGCATTTCTGGTTCTAGATCCTTGAGGAATCGCCACACTGTCTTCCACAATGGTTGAACTAATTTACACCCCCACCAACAGTGTAAAAGCGTTCCTATTTCTCCACATCCTCTGCAGCATCTGTTGTTTCCTGACTAAACAGTTCTTCTGAATCAGCCAAAAAGAAAATACATAACTGATTCAAATTTTTGCTTTGTTTCTAATTTTGTGTGATCAAGACTTCTAAGAAAGTTCAAGAGCTCACTGATCACAGAATCTTTACCTCTGTTCTTTGTCTGGTTACAAGAGACATGTCTTTAAACTCTACATTGTGCTTTACCAAAGCAGCAGGATTCCATATATGTCTTATGAATGTTAAATTAAACCAATGTGCCACAAACAAAATAATCCAAGATCATACATTCATTTTATGTAATTCTTAAACTATTTTCTGAGACCATTAAGCATCATAATAATTGCTATATATCATTAAGAGGTTGGTTCATTTTCTTTTGGTAAAATTAAAAAAACGTTCAAGAGATCTGAATTATCTCATAATGTCTTATTTACAAACCATTCCTATCCTCTGTTATTGAAACCAGGTCTCCAAGTAAAAGAAAAAGTTACCCCTCTAGCCTGGTGGCCTTATGAAATTACTTAACCCCCACACGCAGAAATCGTCATTCATAATTTCACAGATTGTAACATTCTCTGTGGAAAAGCCATTGGACCCTTCTTCTCAGCTATAATATCATTAAATTCTATGACTTAAAATGTGCCTATTAGAAAGTCATATTGATTATTTCTGAAGCAAAAAGCTATAAAGAAGGCATAATACTCACCATAATGGCATGGGGAGAACACATGTCTGTGATATTTGGTGTTTTAAAAACATCCCTGCATCTAAATGGAAACCAAAATGGCATGCACCTTGAGGATATTAAAGAAACAGACTCTGAAAATCTTAAGCTACTGCAGTGTGAAGAAATTATTAAGGTAGGATAAATTTGAAGTGTCTTCCTGGCTGTGTTTCTAATAAAATGTAAAGCTAGGTAAAATTTTTCAGGAATTATCTTTTTTTTTAATACGGTAATATTCAAACTCAGAAAAATGGTAGAGAAACTAATACCTTAGTTTGATACTAAAAAGGATTGAATTGATTCTTCATAATCAATAGAAGTATTTTTTCCATAATAAAAACAAAAGAAAAGCATATTAACTATGCCCCATATACTCCAACTGGGTTGACTTATTATCACCTTTCTGTAATGCAATTTCATATGACTTGATAAATGATGATGATGACTGTGAGTAGGTCTGAAACCCAGTATTTTCAATTGGTTCTGGTGGTTCAGTATTTCTTTACATTCTATTCAGTCCAAATTAAAGGAAATGTTTTCTCTGTCCTAGATGTTAAATGATTTTTAAAATTTAAAATTTAAATATATTTACTTTCTATTTAATGTCAAATATTGATCAGCTAATTTGTTATAAATATTCCACTTCTAGCTTCCCACATAACTGTTTATATGGCATTTTCTGTACTATGACTTAACAGTTTACTTAACTATGTTCCTTTGAACCAGCACCTCAAGAATTAGGAAGTATACTGTTCTTTAAATGTTTGGTAGAGTTCAGCAGTGAAGCCATTGGTTCTGGGTTTTTCTTTAGTGGGAAACTTTTTATTATGGCTTTGATTTTGTTACTTGTTATTGGTCTGTTCGGGTTTTAGGTTTCTTTCTGGTTCAGTCTTGGTAGGTTGTATATGTCTAAGAATTTGTCCATTTTTTCTAGATTTTCCAATTTATTGGCATATAGTTGCTCATAGTAGCACTAATAATCCTTTGAATTTCTACAGTGTCTGTTGTAATGTCTCCTTTATCATTTTTGACTTTATTTGTATCTTCTCTCTTTTATTCTTATTAAGTCCAGCTAAAAGTTTGTCAATTTTGTTTAACTTTTTTAAAAAGCAAGTTTTTGTTTCATTGAGTTTTGTATTTTTTTTTTCATTTGACTTTTATTTATTTCTGCTCTGGTCTTTATTATTTCTTTTGTTCTAGTATTTTTGGGTTTGGTTTTCTCTTGCCTTTCTAGTTGTTTAAGATACATCATCAGATTGTTTATTTGAGGTTTTTCCTCTTTTTTGATGTAGGCACTTATAGCTATAAACTTCTCTCTGAGTACTCTTTTTGTTATATTCCATAGACTATGACATATTGTGTTTCCATTATCATTTTTTTCAACAAATTTTTCAATTTCCTTCTTAATTTCTGCATTGACTTACTAGTCATTCAGGAGTATATTGTTTACCTTCCATGTATTTGTATAGTTTCCAAAATTCCTCTTGTTATTGATTTCTAGTTTATTCCATTGTTGTCAGAAAAGATGCTTTATATTTTCAATTTCTTGAATGTTTTAAGACTTGTTTTATGGCCTAACATATAATCTATCCTTGAGAATGATCCATGTGGTGAGGAAATTAATGTGTATTCTGCAACCACTGTATTAAATGTTCTATAAATATCTATTGGATCCACTTGGTCTGTAGTGCAGATTAAGTCCAATGTTTATTTGTTGATTTTCTGTCTGGAAGTTCTGTCCAATGTGAAAGTGAGGTGTTGAAATCTCCAGCTATTATTGTCCTGGGGCCTATCTCTCTCTTTAGTTCTAATAATGTTTGCTTTATATAGCTGGGTGCTCCAGTGCTGGCGGCATATATATTTGTTTATTCTCTTGCTGAATTGACCCCTTTATCATTACATAGTGACCTTCTTTGTCTCTTATAGTTTTTGTCTTTAAATCTATTTTATTTGATATCAGTATAGCTATTCCTGCTCTTTTTTGGTTTCTGTTGGCATGGAATATCATTTTCCAAGCCTTTATTTTCAGTCTATGTGTGCCTTTATAGGTGAAGTGTGTTTCTTGTAGACAAGGAGTCAATTGGTTTTGTTTTTTCATTGATTCAATAATTCAGCTTTTCTATGTCTTTTGATGGGAGAGTTTAGTCCATTTACATTCAATGATATTGTTGATAAATAAGAACTTACTCCTGCCATTTTATTAATTAATTTTGTTGTTTTGTAGTCTTCTCTTCCTTCTTTCCTTCCTGTCTTCCTTTAATTAAGGTAATTTTCTCTGGTGATATGATTTAGTTTCTTGCCTTTTTATTTTTTGTGTATCTATTGTATGTTTTTTGGTTTGAGGTTACCATGAGGCTTAAAAATACTATTTTATAACCCATTATTTTACCCTAACAACTTAACAATGTTTGCATAAACAAGCAAACATATGAACAAAAAGAAAACTAATAACAACTCTATGCTTCAACTTTGTCCCTCTCCTTTTTAACTTTTTGTTATTTCTATTTATATCATATTGGACTATGTCTTGAAAAGTTTTGTAGTTAATATTTTTGATTGGTTAATCGCTCTTTCTGCTTAGGATAAAAGTAGTTTACATACCACAGTTACAGTGTTCTAATATTCTGTGCTTTCCTATGTACTTACTATTACCAGTGAGTTTTGTACCTTCAGATAATTTCTTATTGCTCATTAACATCCTTTTCTTTCTAATCAAGGAACTTCCTTTAGCATTTCTTATAAGACATGTCTGGTGTTGATGTTAGCTTTTGTTTGTCTGGGAAAGTCTTTATTTCTCCTTCATGTTTAAAGATTATTTTCATTGGATATACTACTCTAGGGTAAAAGTACTTTTCCTTCAGCACTTTAAATATGTCATGGCACTGTCTCCTGTCCTATTAGGTTTCCATTGAAAATTCTGCTCCCAGATGTATTGAAGCTCCATTGTATGTGATTTGTTGCCTTTCTCTTGTTGCTTTTAGGATCCTTTCTTTATCCTCGATCTTTGGGGGTTTGATTATTAAATGCCTTTAGGTAGCCTTCTTTGGGTTAAATCTGCTTGGTGTTCTATAATCTTGTACTTGGATATTGATATCTTTCTCTAGGTTTGGAAAGTTCTCTGTTACTATTCCTTTGAATAAACTTTCTACCCTATCTCTTTCTCTATTACCTCTTTAAGGTCAATAACTCTTAGATATGCCCTTTTGAGGGTACTTTCTAGATCCCGTAAGCATGCTTCATTGTTTTTTCACTCTTTTTTATTTCATCTCCTCTGACTGAATTTTCAAATAGCCTATCTTCAAGCTCACAAATTCTTTCTTCTGCTATCAATCAGCTATTAAAGGATTCTGATACGTTTCTTCAGTATGCCAATTGCATTTCTCAACTCTAGAATTTCTGCTAGATTCTTTCTAATAATTTGAATCTCTTTGTTAAATTTATCTGATGGAATTCTGAATTCCTTCTCTGTGTTACCTTGAATTTCTTTTAGTTTCCTCAACACAGCTATTTTGAATTCTCTGTCTGAAAGGTCACATATCTCTGTTTCTCCAGGATTGGTCCCTGGTGTCTTATTTACCTCAATTTGTAAGGTCATGTTTTCCTGGATGGTGTTAATGCTAGCAGAAGTTCTTCAGTGTCTGGGCATTGAAGAGTTAGGTATTTATTGCAGTCTTCACTGTCTGGGCTTATCTGTACCCATCCTTCTTGGGAAGGCTTTACAGATATTTAAAAAGACTTAGGTGTTTTAATCTAAGCTGTACCTGCTTTAAAGGGCACCCCACCCCCAGTAACGCTGAGGTTCTTGCAGACTCATAGAGGTACCACTTTGATGGTCTTGGGCAAGATCTAGGAGAATTCTTGGGATTACCAAGCAGAGAATCTTGTTGTCTTCCCATACTTTCTCCCAAACAGAGCCTCTCTCTCTGCTCTGGGTCACCTAAAGCTAGGAGTGAAGTGATAGAAGCATCTCTGTGGCCATGACCACTGTGGCTGCACTGGGTCAGACCTGAAGCCAGCACAGTGCTGAGTCTCGCTCAAGGCCTGCTGTCATCACTCCCTGGCTACTGCCTATGTTCACTCTAGGCCATGAGGCTCTACACTCAGCAGGTGGCAAAGCCAGCTAGGCCTGCATTCTTCCCTGGGTCCAGAGGTGCTGCTTGGGAGTCAGGGACTAGAGTCAAAAACCTTAGAAGCCTACCTGGTATTCTATAGTACTGCAGCTGAGCTGGCACTCAAACCACAAGATGTAGTCCTTTTACTCTTCCCTCCCCTTTCCAAAGGCAGAGGAGACTCAACCCTTAGCCACCACCACCTAGGCCATGAGGAATACTGCCAGATTACCTCCAAAATTACCTTAAGGCCCCAGGGCTGTTAAGTCAGCTTGTGGTGATTGCTGCCTGACCTAGGACTCACACTTCATGGCAGCGGGCCCCCTCTGGCCCAGGACAGGTCCAGAAATGCCATCCAAGAGTCAAGACCTGGAATTAGGGACCTAAGAGCCCACTTGGTGCTCACCCCACTGTGGCCATGCTGATACCTAAGGTGTAAGACAAAGTCCCCTTTACTTTTTCCCTCTGCTTTTCTCAAACAGAAAGAGTTTTGCCCCACAGCCACCACAGCTTGTAATGTGCCGAGTCTCATCTAAAGCCAGTAAGTCTCAGAGGCTCACCTAATGCCCTTGGTCTAGTATCTGGCTGTCACTGCTGCTTATTCAGGGCCCAAGGGCTCTTCAGTTAGCAGGTGATAAATACTGCCAGCACTGGACGCTTTCCTTCAAGGCAGCAGGTTCCCTTCTGGCCCAGGGTGTGTCTAGAAATGTCTAGAAGCTAGGGCCTGGAATGGAGGCCCCATGACTCTAACCAATACCCTGTCTTGCTGTGGCTGAGCTGGTCTCCAAGATGCAAGACAAAGCCCTCTCTACACTTTCCGCTGCTCTCCTCAAGCAGAAGAAAAGAATAAAGAGGTCTCTTTTGGAGCCGCTGTGCAACCTGGTGTTAGAGGAGGGGTGATGCCAGCACTCCCTTAGCCATCCCAACTGATGTCTCAGTATGTCCTGTACCCCCCTACCCCCCTCAGTCCACTGTCTCTGGGTCCAGTTCAGCCCCAGACTTGCGTGAGAATTGCAGTCTTTATGGCTGAGACTGCTTTTCAAGTTTACTTGGAGACAGAGAGCGCTATAGCTCACAGTGGTGAGGTTTGTGGGAACTCAAGTTCAGACCACTGGGATTGGCAATTCCCCTCTGGCTAGTGCTGGTTTAAATGTTCCTTCCATGGGCAGGTGGCAGCTGAGTCAAGTCCCGTTTTCCTTTCTGCCTTAATGGGACAGTGCTGAGTTCAATGCCTCGCAATTGTTGTCCTCGCCTTCCTCCAGTGCCCAGATATACTACCTGCACCACATTGCTGCTGCTGGGGTTGGGGAAAAGGTAGCATCAGCGATTCAGGACTTTTTGTGCTTGTTTGTTTACCTCGTCGGTGCCTCCTTCAGTGATATGAAGTTACAACCAGGTGCTATCAGTGCTCACCTGATTTTTGGTTCTTATAAAGGTGTTTTTTCTGTGTAAATAGTTGTCAAATTGGTGTCCTTATCCGGAGTAGCGCAATCAGTGAGCCTTTTATTCTGCTATCTTGCTCTCCTTCCTTTGAAATTCTTTAAGAATTAGGAATGTATACAGAGACTGCCTTATTCATCTTTACCAATACAACATCTAGGAAACTACTGAGTTTATAATAGGCAATAAAAAGTGTTTGCAGCTAAGTGTACTAGAAATAGTAGACCAAATGGTCTACTATAGAAAGGCAGTATGTAGAGTGATTAGAGTATAGCTTCTGGCAACAACTAACTATAGGTTTAGCTCTCAAATCTGTTATTTTCTACCAGTATGATTTGGGCAAATTATTTAGCTTTTTTGAACTTCAGTTTTCTTCCTTATAAGAAGGGGAAGGTAATCTTTACCTTTGAGGGTGACATGAAGATTAAATGAGAAAATGCATATAAAACATTTATCATTGAGTATAGTTCATAGTAAAGCTCTAAAAAATGACAGAAAAAAGTAAGAATTTAAATAAAAAATATAGTAGTATTTTTTTTTCCTATTCTTTATTGTTAAAAGGGAACTGGACTTTTGGTTCAAAATGGTCGACTGAACACCCAGGTGTATTTCACTTCTTTCCAATGATGCCATTCAGTGACAGTAAAGGTATACTAAAAAACAAATCTGTAGATAGTGCTGAAAATAAGAGTGAGTTGTCATCAACAAACAGCAGCTTCCTAAACTATGTGGAAATCTGAAAGCAAATGGGTTCATATCGATGTAAAAGCCACAGAGGAACTTTATCCTGGAAAATGTACCTGAGCAAGTTACACCAAAGACGTGAGTAATTCTAACCCATGGAGCTCCCAAGAGCTCTAAATTTGGAGATGAAACCATGGAGTCAGAGATTATATAATAAGGAGAAGAAATTGGAAATACAAGTATTAATATATGTGTAAACATTCAGTAGTTATTGCATTTTGAAATCTGAAAATATGACTATTAAATTTTTTAAATAGTTAAAGCTGAATAATAAACTGGGCATGGCTGAAGAATAAACTTACAAGATTAAAATAATAACTAAAATTAATATAACAGAAATTGGAAATGGCAGGAAAAGTTTTCCAAAATCAAAACCAATATTTTCACTTACTTAATTATAATATACAACGTCTGTAGCTCTGTGTTATTTTTTGCAAAACCTAAACAAAAAAGTTCTAGTTTATTCACATACAACATTGTTTGCTATTATTATTATTTATACTTTCAAGTTTGTTAGATAATCTATTATCATAAAATGATATCAGGGGCATCACTTCCAAATACTGGACATCCTACGATAATTGGTTTTTAGGGAATATCTTCATTGATTTCTAAATATTTTGCAACATCTCCTTTTTTCTTAGGGTAGAGTATTTCTATATCTTTTTTGTGCTTTGAGGTAGCACACCTTAAAACAAACACTGGTAAGTAATAGATTCTTTTATCGCTTATAAATGTACTCAAAATTAAATATTCATCAATCTATATCCCTTGAAGTATACAAACAGGTAGCCATATAAACCAATCTATGTTAGTTAATGGTTTTCTTCTGTAAATTGCTACTTGCTTTAGGTGACTATTTTATTGTTAAGGACAATAAAAACAGTTCAGAAACTATTCAAAAAAATCCATTTATCATTCCAGGTCTGTAGAAATCAATGTATAGATTAACTTTCATCATTTTTATTTCCATGGAGAAGCAATTGATCATTAATAATTACCTAGTTTGGAACTGTAACCATTTAGAACGTTTAGTTCTTTTCATTGCTATGCCTAACCCAAGATCGAAATGGGAACATTGATTTAATTTTACCCTTTATCCTAGGTCTCTGGACACATATTTACAACCCCCAAATTATAATAGATTTGAATCCTATAATTAAAATACAGTCCCAAGAAAGTTTCCAAGCAGTGTCACGCAAACAAAGAACAAAAAAAAGAGATCTTATTTCAGAACAAGATGAAGAAATCTGAAAATCTTTGTTTTCTTGTGTTTACCAAGCCAAGCCAAGCAAAAAGAAAGAAAGAAAGAAAGAAAAGTAAAGCAAAAATTAACATTAAGTAAATGGAAATAAAAATAGAAGCATTTTCAAAAACAATCTCAGTTTGATATAAAACTTTGTAAAGACAAAGATTTGTTGTGACATTCTGGGTTTGTTAATTCCAATCTGCTAATTTTTTATGACATTGTGGAGGCAGAAGTCATGAATAGCAAAGTGGAGAGAAGAGGGAGGGTGTCTGGTTTAAAGAGCATTGATGGGGATGAGCTAGTGCTTTAGATGAATCACAGTTTAGGGAAAGAAAGAAGAATTTAGTATAAATAAAATTCTCTTACTTTTTCTACCTAGCATCTCTTCTTTTAGAACTCAAACCCACCTACAGCATTCCTGCTCAGACCGGTGGTTTGGATTGGGTTGGTGCCAACCTGTATGCCCTCCTTTTCCCTGGCCTAACTCAAGGGCCTCACTGGACCTAGCCAAATAGAATGCTTCTTTCCCTTGGCCATGAAGATTTGTTCAGAGGGGAGGAAAGTAACCAAAGCCGATCTTTTCCAAGAGTTTTGGCAGGGATATCTGCAGAGACATGATTTCAGAAATATTCAAAAACCATAGAAAGAATTAGAAAGATATCTAAAAGGACATAAAGGAAAAGTTAAATACATGAAAAGGCATAGCATATTTGTTATGGGTAGGAAGATTCAGAATTGATAAGATATTAATTATCTCAAAATTAATTCATATTCAATATTTTGACCAAAAACCCAAAATGGTTATTTTATCTGAAGGCATAAATGCATGAGCATAGTTCTCAGATGAAACAGATGGGTGAGATTTTAGCATAAAAAAATAAAGTTGTAAAAGTAATGGGAAAACCATATGAGTAAGTATTATCTAAGTCTTAAAGTAGAAAGCTTTCTAATTTGACATCAAAGGTTATAAAACATAAAGAAAAAGAGAGTTGACACATATCTGCATGGAAGAATATACCATATAATATAAAAAATCAAAAGACAAACGATAAATTGAAGAAAAAAACTTGCAACCTATTTACAACCTATGTGAGAGAAACGGAGTTAATATTCATAATATGTAAAGAAATAGCACATACCAAAAGCATATAAAAATTTCATAAAAAGAAATAGTTACATGACATGGAAAGGCAATCTCAAAGAAAACCAATGACCAATAATCACATCAAAGACAATCAACAAAAATGCCAGTTAATTCAATCATGTGATGTCATCTGTCATTCCTCAGAGTAGCAAAGATAAGAAAGTATGAGTAATGCCAAGTACTGACGAAAGCAGAAAGAAATCAGTTTTCTCATATTTATTGGTTTTGGTAGCATAAATTAGTTCAATATTTTTGGAGGGCAATGTTTATTTTCAACATTGTCATTTTTGCAAAAATAAATTTAAACCATTGAAATGACCATCTAGCAGAACTTGTTAAAACAAATTAAGATATAACAATAAAATGAATGCAAATATTCATCAGCATGCATGAGAGATCTATATGATTATGTGTGAAAAAAATCCCTGCCACAGTATAGAGACAAAGACGTGTTACCAAAAAAGTTATAAGACCAAATATGCAATCGAGTCACCTATAAATTATAATTAATTTTACATCTATTTAGTACTTATCTTGTACCAGGCACTAAACTACATACCAAGTGCTATAGATGCAAGCATACACATATGCAAGCACACACCCACACATACATGTATACATATACATCCAATTTTTATCTTTGTGAAATAGGAAAGCTGGAGTAGAGGGTGGATGGAGAAGGAAGGTAGGGAGGTAGGAAGGTTCAAGAAGAGGTAAGGTTCAGCAGGATTGTCTGAATTTTTTTAGTATGGACATACATTTGCTTTGTTATCAGGAAAAAATCGATCAAGATATTTCCATTTTGAGAGAAAGCGAGAAAAATAGGTGATATTTTGTTCGTTCGCCAAAAACATTACTCATTATTTTCACAAGACTAACTATAATTTTGATATGAGCCACTTTACCAAAAATAGTGCCTTGTTCATCTTGGTATTTCATCTTAGATTTTTCACATGAAAAGTAATTATTATATGGTGGCTCAACTGAATAACAAGTTACTTTTATCAGACACTTTTAGGAATGATAAGGTTTTGTAGGTTGACTCTAATTTCCATTATGTTAAGAAATTAATGTTATAAAAATATGCATTCATAAAATATTTTTTCAATAATATGCAAAAGTACATTTCATTTTTATATAATTTTGGACATAATTTTTCAAACATATGATAATTTTTTCTGTGTTTTAGTGAGTCAATTCAATTTTCTGTACATGATTCAGTGTATTTATTGATAATATAATTTTATTTTTTTATATAATAATAATATTTTAATATTTTATTTTTTAATTATATAATAATATTTTATATAATTTTTATATTGTAATTTTACAATAAAATAATAATATAAAATTTATATATAAATAATATTTATATAAATGTAATATATTTATGTATATATTATTTATATAAATATAATATTTATATTATTTATTTATATTATATTGTAGTTTATACTACATATTATACACAAGCATGTATACACACACCTATTTTAGATACCTTGAACATACATATTCTGAAATGGATATATTCTAAGATCATATAAGAAAAATAATTTGTTTTACAAGAATGCCTCCAACAAAGAGGCACTGGGCCATCGCTTCCACCATGCTGTTTTAAGATATATTTGGGCTCACAAACACATAATTAAAAGCTTTGTAGGGTAATAAAACACTTTGACTCTAGGGGCAGACCTATTGACCAAGACTGAAAATATGGAGAATGACGAAAAGGGGTCTTAAATTCAATTTTTAAATTCACAAAGGGTCACTGCCATCGAAACATTTATAACTCAAAGTTTGGCTTTCTGCTTTTCTGTATTGCTATCTTTTGCTGCCAGTTGGTGTAATGAAATATGACCACCTTAACACTAAAGGGAAAGATCATCCCATTTAATCAAATGAAAACAAATAACATGAAAAGTTCTCACCTCTAGGGGTATAGAATTGTCCTCCAACTGTCAGGTGGATATGTTTCACTTAATATCCTAGGCCTTGATTAAGGCCTCCAATATTTTTAGAAAAGAAATATCAAAACTTGTCATATAATATTGCACTGAAGTCATGTACAGAAATATGTGGATTTAAAAATCACAAATACAGCAGATTGAAGGTTTCAACATTTGACATCAATTCGCCCTCCTAAACACAGTGCTCTTAGTGTGAAAGTGTTTGTCAAACAAACAGTAATGTTTTCTTCGTAAATTTCTGTACTATCTTCCAGGAATGGCCTGCTAAAATGAATGTGGCTATGCATTCAAGGATATGGGAATCCAGCTTCTAAATGAATTATTTTTTATGAATATGTTGTACTTATGTGGTACAAGATGTGTCAACTTCTAGTCCTAAAAAAACTGCCATTTTGATGCAGAATTCATGTATTAAGTAGATATAAATAAAAATAATTCATCACTAAACACTGCTGAGTTGCAACATAAGATTTTGATGAACTAAATGAGTAGCTACAGTCCCTGTTACTTAGTACTAAATAAGAGTTTCCAAAAATAATGAATTTATTTTTACTATAGAGAAAAAAACAATTAAGAACTGAGCATACCTACATTAAAAGATCTTATGAGTTAGAAATGTGAGGTAGAACTTGCTCTCCTGACATCATTTTTGCAAGGCATTGTGTAGATACTTTGTAAAAATTAAAGTCTTGCCTTCGCATGCCCAAATGTTATTTGAATTTAGTTAAAGGTAGATCTTTAGCAGAAAAATCACTTTGAAGAAAACACAGAGCCTATAGAAACACCATATTGAGTTGCTAGCTGTCCTAAGTGAAAGGTCTGATAGTGAATTTTTAAATATCAAATTAAAATCTTATACCTTAAAAAACTTAAAATGTGCAAAAGTTCTAAAATGAACTAGAAGCCAAGAAGTAAATGTTTGGTATTCAGTACTACCTGAAAATACAATGTAAAAATGAGTGTTTGGAAATTATTCCAACATCTTATGTCCTGTATCCATTTATTATGGGGGAAAATGGCAGGCCTATCCCAATGTATTAAATGTAAATTCAGAATTAAGCAAATTTTAATCTTCTATATTTCCTTAAAGCTAAGCAGAGGCCTCAGTAACATGAACCCCTGACTACAGGAGTTGTTACTGAAAAAATATACTTAAAAAGTCTTGCTATTCCAAAACACAGCAGAGATCTACGCAGACTGTGATCTGATTAACTCTGCATGTAGGCTAAGTGTTGGTCATGAAGTTTTGTTGGAGAATATGTGGATTGTTCTTTGGTTCCGAAAGGTGAAAGAGTAGGGAAGTAGAGGAAATGATCTTCAAAAGCAAAGATCATCTCCAAAATGTTTCTGAGAAGAATTGGCTTTGTTCAATATTTCAAGACTTGTCTAATTATAAAACAATCGCCTACACTCTTGTTAAAAATACAGATTTCCAACAACGTTCACCTTGCCCAAATTATGATCCAGGAGGGTTGGAGCAGCGCCATAATCTGTATTTTTGAGGAGCACCCCAAGTGAGTCTTATGATGATAGGTTTGGCAAACACTTTCCTAATCTTAATTGCTCAACCTTGCACTTTACCAACACAGCCTGATAACTAACCATTCAGTGCTGAATAAAGAAAACCATGTTCATTCAACTAAACAAGATCAAAGAGAAAACAGATTTCACATTATTTTAATGGGTACAAATTAAGCCAAAAAATTAATTTATGTCATGTGTTCTTTTAAGTAATCTATTATAATTTTGTCAGTGATGATGCTAGGAAAAATGGACTACTGCAAGTCATAGCATGTTTTTATACTGTTACTATCTGATAAAGATGTGTTTTAACTTAAATAAGTAGAGAAATACATTTGTTATCCCATCCCAAGTCGTTATTCCATTTTCCAAAATCTTCTCCAAACCAACAATTTAATAATTCTTAACATGCAGCACTGCTACTTATATAATTAGCATATAGTGGCCTTCAGGTTTTTAAATTAACTTATTTATGTATTTATTTTTTCTAATTTCAACTTTTATTTTAGATTCAGGGGGTACATAGGGCAGGTTTGTTACATGGGTATATTGCATGACACTGAGGTTTGGGATATGAATGATTCCATCATGCAGGGACTGAGCATTGTACTCAATAGGTACTTTTTCAGTCCTACCCCACTCCCCAGCTCCTTCCTCCATTAGTCTCCAGTGTCTATTGTTCCTATTTCCCATTTATAAGTGAGAATATGTGATATTTGATTTTTTGTTCCTGAGTTAATTTGTTTAGGATGATGCCCTCCAGCTCTATCCATATTGCTGTAAAGGATATATATTTGCTCTTTTTTATGGCTGCATTGTATTCCATAATATATTTGTACCACACTTTCTTTATCCAATCCCCCATTGATGAGCCCCTAGGTTGATTTCATGTCTTTGCTAGATCTTAAATTAACAATCTAACATCACAGTTAAAGGAACTAGAAAAATAAAAACAAACTAACTCCAAAGCTAGGAGAAGAAGAGAAATAACTAAAATCCAAGCAGAACTGAATGAAACTGAGAACCCAAAATCCAAAGTATCAAGGAAAAGAGAAGATTAAAATAAGCACAATCAGAAACAACATATGTAACATTACCACTGACATCACAGAAATACAAAAGATCCTCAGAGATAGTGTGAATACCTCTATGCATACAAACTATAAAACCTAAAGGAAAAGGAAACATTCATGGAACACACAACTTCTCAAGATTGAATAAGGAAGATATTGAAACTCTGAACAGACCAATACTATGTTCTGAAATTGAATCAGTCATTAAAAAAAAAAAAAAAACCTACCAACTAAAACAGGCCCTGGACCAGATGGATTCACAGCCGAATTCTACCAGATGTACAGAGAAAAGCTGGTACCAATTCTACTGAAGCTATTCCAAAAAAATCAAAGAGGAGAGACTCCTCCATAACCAATTCTACAAAGCCAGCACCACCCTGATATCAAAACTTAACAAAGGCACAATGAAAAAAATTAGAAAACTGCAGGCCCATATCACTGATGAACATAGACACAAAAATCCTCAACAAAATACTAACAAACTGAATCCAGCAGCACATCAAAAAGTTAATTTACAATGATCAAGTACGCTTTATCCCTAAGATGTAAAATTGATTCAACATATGTAAATCAATAAATGTGATTCATTACATAAACAGGATTAAAAGCAAAAACCATATGATCATTTCAATAGATGTGAGAAAAGCTTTTGATATAATTCAATCCTTCATGATAAAAACCCTCAACAAAAAAGACATCAAAAGAATGTACCTCAAAATAATAAGAAACATCTATGACAGACCCACAACCAACACCATACTGAATGGGCAAAAGCTGGAAGCCTTCCCCTTAAAAACAGGAATGGCCAGGCGCGGTGGCTCACACCTGTAATCCCAGCACTTTGGGAGGCTGACGCGGGCAGATCAAGAAATGGGGACCCTCCTGGCCAACATGGTGAAACCCCGTCTGTACTAAAAATAGAAAAATTAGTTGGGTGTGGTGGTACATGCCTGTAGTCTTACCCACTCAGGAGGCTGAGGCAGGAAAATCGCTTGAACCCGGGAGGTGGAGGTTGCAGTGAGCTGAGATGGCGCCACTGTACTCCAGCCTGGTGACAGAATGAGACTCCGTTTCAAAATAAATAAATAAATAAATAAATAAATAAATAAATAAATAAATAAATAAAAAATAAGAAAACCAGGAAGAAGACAAGGATGCCTACTCCCACCACCCCTTTTCTACACAGTACTGGAAGTCCTAGCCAGAGCAATCGGGCAATAGAAAGAAATAAAAGGCATCAAAATAAGAAAAGGAGTCAAATTATCTTCCTTCGCTGATGGTATGATTCTATACCTAGTAAACACTAAAGACTCTGCCAAAAGGCATCTAGACCTGATAAACGACTTCTGTAAAGTTTCAGGATACAAAATCAATGTACAAAAATCGGTAACATTTCTATACACCAATAACATTCAAACTGAGAGCCAAATCAAGAATGTAATTCCATTTACAGTAGCCACACATACACATAAAAAGATACCTAGGAATACATGTAACCAAAGAAGTTAATAATCACTGCAAGGAGAACTTTAAAACACTGCTGAAAGAAGTCAGAGATAAAGCAAGCAAATGGAAAAACATTCCATGCTCACGGATGAAAAGAGGTAGTATCAATAAAATGGCCATTACCCCCTTCCATGCAATCTACAAATTTAACATATTACTATCAAACGACCAAAATCACTTTTCACAGAATCAATTTCACCAAAACAGCATGGTACTTGTACAGAAACAGTTTTTTTTTTTTTTTGATGAAGTATCCCTGTTGTCTCATATTGAGATTCTGAAGCCATGTACATATTCAATTTAATAAAACAGACTTTATATTAGAAAACAATTCAGAAAACAATATTTTGCTATTTTAAAACTTTTTAAAAGGCTGTTCCTCCCCTATGCAAATAATTCTTCTTATCCATGATTATTAAAAGTATTTTATATTGAGTAGTCCAGTGAGGATTTTTGTTGGTCCCCTTAGGATCCCAATCATCCCAATTGCTCCTTTGTTCTTAAAGTGCATGAATCTACTCTCACCTCAGATGATGGGCTCACAGTTTCTTCCACCAGCTGTCATCAGAAAGCCAATGAAAATGTTGTATTAAATAAGATAATTGCATATTACAACCATCTCTCAAGTTGCTCTAAATTCTTCCTTGGATCAATGAACTGGACTATCAAAAACCTACATAGTTGAACTGCATGAACTTTATCTTTCATGGAGTTTGCATCACCGAATTGTCTACTGGTGGTAAGATGGGCTTTTCCAAAAGATCAAACAGAAAACAATACATTAATATTTTTGCTTCAGCAATCAAGTGTTGAAACCATAATGTGTATTTATTGTAATATGCTCTCTATGTAAATCCCCTTATAAGAAATCCCATTAAGAAATTATTGTTAAGAAAAATGTTGCTGTATCTGAATAATTGGCATACTTTTCCCATATATATACTGAGAAATGATATGACTGAATATATTCTTCTTTTAAATTGGCTATCATGAATCTTAAAGCCAAATTTAAAGCTTAAATTTGAAAGCTCAAATGTACAAAGATACCTCTCTCTGATATTTACTCACACAGATATACATAAATTCACACATATTGACTCTAGTCTTTTCTTTTTTTAACTCTTAGATACTAAGAAAAATATCCTAATTGTTTTCTACTATCATTTTTTTAAGTTTTAAAAATAATTCACCTCAATTATTTTGTGGGACATAAAAAGGATTTCCTACTTCTACTACTGTCAGTACTAATACTATCCAGCAACTATTAATGAGAATTACTTTGAGCTCAATTGCTAGGACTATTTCTATACTAAAAATGAAGTCATTAAAGTTTAAGGGGTTAAATAACTGATTCACAGTGTCACCACTGGTAAATGTCAGACTCAAGTTTTGAAGCTAGGTCTTAGGTCCGAATTTAATCTCATATATTCAACCACTGTGGTGTGTTATGAATAACAGACGTAGAATTTACTAATTTCTATAATAGAAATTAGTAAAAAAATTTCTCTAATAGAAATTTTAACGGTATACTGATTTGAAATCATAAACCATTGTTATGTGTCAATCTTTATTTTCCATTTTAAGTCAGTGATATTTGTATCTCACAAATAGAGCTTAATACTCACTCTATTGATTACAGGCTGATATATTAGGTTAAACAAAATAATTTTGCACCAACCTAATAGTTTGGATGTCCCATCCAAATTTCAGAGCTCATATTTCTAAGTGCTGAGAAACCACAATTATAGATGGTATAAAATAGATGGCTAGATATTCAAGGAATTAGTTTAAGTCAAATATTCATCAATTCTATCTTCTAACATTTGCTCTCTGGAGTCAGGAACTAAATATTCAGATGCCCTAGTCTATCAAATCATGGCATGTTAGACCTCAAAGCTTTGTATGGAATTTTCTATAAGTGCTGTTTCTCATTCCCATAGGGAAGTGAAAGCTATCCTTTAAATATAAACTATAAAGACTGTCAATTTAGACCAGCTTTCTCAACTTCGTGAAGATGTAATACCCAGTGCTGGAGGTGGGGCCTGGTGGGATGGGTTTGGGTCATGAGGGCAGATCTTTCATGGCTTGATTCTGCCCTCATGATAGTGAGTGAGTTCTCATGAGATCTAGTTGTTAGAAAACACGGCACTGCTCCACCCAACTCTTGTTCCTGCTTTCATTATGTGACATATCTGTTCCCACTTTACCTTCTGCCATGAATAAAAGTTCTCTGAGGCCTCCCCAGAAGCCAAACAGATGCTGGTGGTATGCTTCCTGTACAGCCTGTAGAACAATGAACCAATTAAATCTCTTTTCTTATAAATTGCCCATCTAAGGTATTTCTTTATAGCAATGCAAGAACAGCCTAATACAGAGGCCATTCCTTCTATCTTTGTACCTCACACCATAACAATTCAGGGGCTTATACACAGTTATAAGGCATAAAATTATCAAAAATTTTTAACAACAAAAACAACAAAAAACCTATCAATTAAACAAAAAGAAACTATTCTTGTGTTACTTAACTATTAGAGACTGAAACTTAATACTCCTACTCTGCTTCACTATTGGCTTCCTTGGTCACTAGCAAACTCATACTGCATTAGATTCCAAAATCAAATGCCTGAAAGAGATGTTAGGAGTTATGTATTGTGTGTCTGCCTCACTTGATTTCCCTCAAATCCTAGCACCTAATTCTAAGCTGCCATGTACAAGAAGTGTACTCTATTATATCAGTCTTAACATAAAGGTAGTTTCCTTGCAATAGTCTTCCTTTGAAAAATGGATCTGAGAATGACAAGTAGAAGGTGGCTGCCTACATTTCCTGCTAGTGGTAAGCATAATTTAGATTGTAGATTCTTGGAGGACTGCCATGTAGACAGGTGGTTCTCTACATTTTTATTCAGAGCTCATATTTCTAAGTGCTGAGAAACCACAATTATAGATGGTATAAAATAGATGGCTAGATATTCAAGGAATTAGTTTAAGTCAAATATTCATCAATTCTATCTTCTAACATTTGCTCTCTGGAGTCAGGAACTAAATATTCAGATGCCCTAGTCTATCAAATCATGGCATGTTAGACCTCAAAGCTTTGTATGGAATTTTCTATAAGTGCTGTTTCTCATTCCCATAGGGAAGTGAAAGCTATCCTTTAAATATAAACTATAAAGACTGTCAATTTAGACCAGCTTTCTCAACTTATTTATTAGCAAAAGTGAAACAACAAAAAACAGTGTTTAAGCTTGTTTGTATTACATACACAATCTGAAAATGTACTTTATTCATTTACATGCATCACTTGATAGACAAAGTTAATAATCTTTAACAATTACTTTTATTGTTATAAAAGCAAATTGAAGTTATGCAAGGTTCTGTATATGCTTAAAGAGTCAGAAATCAATATTATTATATAGATCACTATCAAAGCAGGCTTCTTTCTTGGCCTCCAAATCTAATCAATTACAAGCAAACTTCCTAACAATTTCTCAAACCCATCCTTTTCTCCTCATCACCACTGGCATGGCTTTTGTTCAGGCAACCATAATTTCTGGTCTGATTAATTACCATTGTCCTAACTGGGCCAAGTTTATCCTCTTTTGATCTATGCCTCGCATTACCACCAGGGTGTTATTTCTAAGAGTCAGTCCTAATTATTCCACTCCCTTGTTTAGAATCCTTTAGTAACACCCAAAAGACTATAAAGGATACATCCTAACTGCTTATTATGTCACACAAGGCCATTTTAAATCTGGTATCTACTACTCATCCAGCCTCATCTCCTATCACTCGCTCCCTCCTTCATCCTAGGAATTAGCAAAATGCTTTGCATGTAGTTGACAATCAGTATGTTGAATTAATGATTGAATTGTTTTAAGACATTGATACACGGAAAGGTTAAGTGACTTGTTCACTATCAATACAAGCTGCTATGGCTACTAAACCATTTTTTGCCACTTTATAAATGCACCAAATAATAAAAGAGGTAAGCAATTGCCTTGCTCTCTACATGATACATCCATTAGAGCACACTTAAAGTATTGAGTGTTCGGCCCTGAGTAAAATTTTTTTCTCCCTTAAATAATACAGATTATAAAAATTGGATAAAAATGGGGTCAGTCTCTGTACCAAGTTAAGAAATTGCTCCTATATTCATATTCTTCATTAATACCTTCTCCCAGTCTGGTCCTTCACTACATAGGCACATCTATGCAAACCACATGCTGTCAGTTGCCTTGCATATGCTTCCCCTATGGGCTATTTCAAGGAAATTACCAGCTTTCAAGCGAGGTCTTGGAGTAATGTGTAGGCTTCAAGCAACTGTGTGCTATTTTACTGTTATCCCTTATGTCTTTAACAATTTGCAATTTTATAAATCACAACATAAACATAATTTTAAAATAATTTTAGTCATATGTTTCAACTCTCATAGGAAATTGTGCTATGCTTAATGTATTTAATAAATCATTAAATAAACCAAATGAAAGTAGAATGTGATATAAAGAGACAAGAAAGGCTTTCCCTGGATGAAATTTAACTTTACAAATGAGTCAAGAGACTTGACCAAGGGTAAGGCAGCCAGAATGTCTCAAGAGGGAAAAAAAGGCAATATACAAACAATTGCATATGATTCCACGTTAAAATAACTCCTGCCTTTTCTCCCTGTCATATGGATGCAACTATTTTGTCTTATAAGTTTATGTATCATTCACTCTGAACCTTAAACCTTTTTCATGTTACCCTTTGACAAGGCTCATCATAGAATGATATTTCAGGCCCATGTAAGTTTTAAACAGTGAATTACGATTCTTTCTTTCTGAAATCTTTAAATCTCTCTTTGCTTTTCTTCTGTTCTTCCTGGCCTCCCCAATATTTTATAGATGTACAATAAATTATATGTGATCTCTGTCGATATTGAGTGCCAAATGTGATGGAAACTAAGGCTTGTACCATTCTCTTCACTCTTGAATCTCCAATTCTGGTTTGGTAAAAGTCAAGGGTATCATTAATTATTCAATAAACGTTATGAGCATCCTTAACAATATAAGTTTCAATTAATTTTATTAAAAAGCATATGCTATGCAGCACTTTATGGTAGAAACAAAGTTACTATGAATAAAATAATTTAATCATACAGACAAAGAAGATTCAACTATTTTCTCTCTCTTACATCCTTAAGTGATGTCATATTGATGAATTATTGGGTGAACAATAATTTCTAATGAGGAAAGAGAACATAGAGAAAGATTTTAATTTCCCTGATTTACTTTTTAAGGCAAGATTTTGTTATTTTGCTTGTATTTGGAATTACAAGACCGAGGACTAGCTCAAATGTAAACTAATTTTAAGAAAGCTACCTAATCTCCCCTAACCTTCAATTTCTTAACCTGGAAATTAAAAGGGTTGGATTGGATCATTTAATCTCTAAATGCTCCCTAAAGCCCCTTCTACTTACAGCATTCTGCAATTTCATTTTGCTTTTTGTACATAATTTCTCACTCCCACTGTGATACTTTTCATAGATCAGAAATGTCTTATTTGTTTATGGTTCAATGTTAAAATAAACATTTTATTTGCATAAACATTCAGGGAGCATAACATTTTCCTCTTATTCAGAAAGAAGAGCACAACCTCCGGGGGATGAGATACACCATAAGATCTCTCACAATTATTGTCACATTTTTATCATGATCATACCTTGAGAATGGGAGTCTGAACCCTTTATTTCAGATTGATAAGGAGACCAAATAGTTATCTAGAATATATATATTTGAGATCTCTCTTTGTCCCCCAGGCTGAAATGCAGTGGTGCCATCTAGGCTCACTGCAGCCTCAACCTCCCAGGTTCAAGTGACCTCCTGCCTCAGCCCCCAAGGTAGCTGGGACTACAGGCTTGTGCCACCATGCCCGGCTAAGTTTTGCATTTTTCTGTGGAGATGGGGTTTCGCCAGGTTGCCCAGGCTGGTCTTCAACTTCTGAGCTCAAGCAATCTGCCCTCCTCAGCCACCCAAAGTGCAAGGATTATGGGTGTGAGCCACCGTGCCTGGCTAGAACAAATACTTTTTAAAAAATAATTGGACCTTAAAGACAAAAAAATTAAAAGACTTATAATGGCCATAACTAATATTTATATAGTACTTATCATTAAAAGACTCCATGCTTTCAGAAATAGGCTCCAGAGTAGAAATAGGTTTTCTACATAAATTAATGTGATGGAGCTGAAGCACCAAGAGTTACTTGCTTCTTTGCTTAAGAATAGCAATTGAGGCCGGTTGCGGTGGCTCACGCCTGTAATTCCAGCACTTTAGGAGGCCGAGGCAGGCGGATCACAAGGTGAGGAGATCGAGACCAACCTGGCTAACACTGTGAAACCTGGTATCTACTAAAAATACAAAAAAATTAGCCGGGCCTGGTGGCGGGCACCTGTAGTCCCAGCTACTCGGGAGGCTGAGGCAGTAGAATGGCTTGAACCTGGGAGGCGGAGCTTGCAGTGAGCCGAGATGGCGCCACTGGACTCCAGCCTGGGGGACAGAGAAAGACACTGTCTCAAAAAAAAAAAAAAGCAATTGAATCCAGCTGCTTTCCACTAGGTGAAGAGTCAAATATTGTAAAGTGGAAAATATCTCAGGGTGTCTGCCCATCCCACTTCTCCTTCTTCGAGAAGGGTCACTCACTGTCCTTAGTAGCCATTTTTGTACTTTGCTCCCTGCCCACAGCTGATCGGACTGTAAGTGGAAACTCTCCCCTTGCATAGTCAATCCATTGGCTGAATTATAACAATGAATATTTCTAGTAATTGAGTGAAGAGACACTAGCTAGTTGGTCAGTGGCATTCAAGCTGGAAGGCTATGTAAGCTAGGCATGGGTGCCATATGTACCCTGAACTATCAAGAGAAAGATGGAGAAAGGGAGGGAAACAGAGAAGGAGAGGGGTAAAAATGGAGAAAGGGGTGGATAGGAGACAGGGAGAGTAAGAGAGAGAGGAGTGAAAGAGTCAAAGATGGGGGTGGGGATTCAGACAGAAAAAGAAAGATAAAGAGCCCTATATCTCTACTCTTGGGTTGTATTTTAAAAATTATGCATCCCAATAAATTCTCCTCTTTAATTCAATCTAATTTGAGTTGATAATTTTTTCTTGTAAGATATCTTTCTATAAGATCTAGTGACTCTCAAATCAGTCCAGGATTCTTTCCCTGAACTCTATTTTACTGGGCCAATGTGGTATCTAGCAGTTACTACTAATATTTGCAAAAGCAGGTAAGTGGGTTCCACTAACTATGAAATAGTTATCTATTTCCATAAATGATAGCTTGGTACCAAATACATTTAAAATGTGATGCGATTTTTTTTTCTTTTTCTTTTCTTTTTTTTTTCGCTTTAAAAGATCAATATTCTTTCTAGTCAAATTCCAGAAATAAAAAGAAGCCAAAGAATGACTTCAGTGAGATCCTGGATTTTCCCTTTCTCTACTTTTTCTGCAGAAAGTAAGTTTTTGCTCTACTAGTTGTTATTAGAAAGAATATATTACGTAAAGAGATGGAAACTACAATTGATTTATAGGAGTTTTTGTTATTTCTGATCATTTCTTATGCCCCTGAGAGTACAAAACTACTTAAAAATGCTTTTTGCATTACAAATTTTAGTACACCAGCATGGGAATGATTTAGGTTGCATTGAGTTTGAAAAAGTGCAACAATATTGCTTCTGATATCCACAATTGATCCCCTAATTTAAAATCCTTTTTCTATGTGTATCTGTCAGGTTATTTGGGTATACATTGGTACGTGACATCAATTAGAAAAGGAGAACCATTACGAGTGATGTAGAAAAAAAAAACGGGTAGGCAGCAGTAAGGAAAGATGGACCTCAATGGAGAGGGGAAGACAAGGATAAACTGGATCTGAGGCCAGCTTCTCATGACCTCCAACTTCAATGCTGTGAGTGTTCTGTGATGGAAACTGCAACTGATTCATAAGAGTTTGTGTTATTTCTGATTACTCCCTAAGCTCAGACAAGAACCAAACTACTTAAAAATGCTTCCTGCATTATAAATTTTAATAAACTAGTGTGGAAAAAGCTGGAGCTCATTATCACAGAGCTCAACATGCACCTTACTTGGGAGTCAGAAGCTGCAGGCCTTGCCAGGAGCTGGAGGAGCTGCAGGCCCGCCACTGCTCGGCACCAACAAGGTGAGCCCTCAGACAAACAGCAACACTAGAGGGCTGCAAACAGAGCAGTGCCCTTGACTGACCTTCCTAGCATAAAAGAACACGCTTTCTACTTCGCTTCCACCTGCCACATCTTAGGCACTGTGTCTCTTGCACCTCACATTAACCCGGAAGTACACAGGCAAAGAATAGAGGGAAATATCCTTCCAGCTTAGTTAACTCAACATCATGTATATCCACCACACTGTGGTTCTTGCTTGCTATCATCGTCTTATTGGTGAAAAACCAACAAAGCCCAAATCATAACTTCCTCATTGATTTGACAAGTTATTCTTGGGTTAAAACAAGAAAAATTATAACATTACTAAGTTTCAAGTTTAGTTTTTTTTTCTCACCAGAAACACAGTGTTTTGCATACCATAAGTGCTCATGAATATTGATAAGTTGAATTACATGAAATCAGGTGCTTTACAACCCACAATATATGCTTGACCTAATCCCTCCTTGTTATCTGTGTTATTGTCCCTTGACCATCAGATTGAGCCACATATTTATTTTTCATTTACCGTCTCTTGCCAGCTTTTTATTGAGTACTTGCCAGTAATATACAACATAATATAACCTATGGTTAGTTCCCATGGCTCTTGAAATTTTTCAAATTCTGAAGAGAGAGTGTCTGATGACAAATAGCTGGATTTCTAAAATATTCATGTAAATAAAAACTGTATGACTGGAGTTGTTGTGCTGCACTTTTCTGAAGGGATAAACAGCATTTAATTCGTTTTACACTTTGGCTGTTTGCAAAGCTTTCCTGGGTTGTACGGGTCATTTTTATGTAAGATAATGTCTTATATAACATGTCGACATGTCTCCTGTTAGTAGAGCTCTGCTTTTTCCAACAGTTTCTTAATGTTGGAGAAGTCATGGAACCCTCATAAGAATGTATGAAAGTTATGTACCCTCTCTTTCTCTATGTATATATATATATCTATATATCTCTCTATATATCTATATATAGAGAGATATATATGATTTTATACAATTGTAAGGGACTCGGAGACCCTCTGTAGCCATCTACAGATCCTCTGGAAAGCAAATAAATCTCAAATCTAAAAACTTCTATTCTTGTCTAATGATGATGGTTATGAAGAAGATACTTGAAATCTCTAAGATATTAATTCAAATGTATCATAACTACATTAAAATCTCCTAGTGGGGGTGGAAATACTTAAATTACATTTAAAAAAAACCTGCAAGCATCTCTACCAGGCAGTGACTCTGTGACTCTGACACTGTTTTGATGTTTACAGGCTGCCTCTTCCATACTATCTGTGTTTTTATTTCTTTTCATTATCATTTTGACCACCTGCCTGTGGTCAAACACAGTTCTAACACAGTTCTTTCTAACTTAATTGATGCCCAATTCATGTGTTTTAATACATTTTAGATTACCATATATTATATGGATCTTACTCTTCTTTATGAAAATGTTCTCAAATTTTTAAATCATGTTTTTACATTTGATGCATGAACCTCAAAGTTATTTTCATTCCATGTGGTGCTGATCTACTGTCAAGGTTTGGATACTGTTGACAATCTCCAAACAAAAGAAGAGATTTCTGTTTTAGTAATTGAACCCAGTTGCTTTTAGAAAGTAGGTTCTCACGATTTAAAAATGTCCAGTTTCACAAAGAGAATTTTTTTCAGCCTACACACATCTATATAGATTGTCCATCGTCTAAATCACAAAGCAAGATTCTGATTTTTAATTTGTTCTGGCATGAAATTAAGTGCAACATCTGTTTTGCACATGTTTTACCTTTTTATCCCTTTTGCTCATTACTGCAGTTTTCCTACCCAAAGATTTCCAACTGAAAATGTTTTTGAAACCTTGATCTGTATTCTTAAAGGTAAGAAAATTTTTTAAATTAGTTTTCTGTGCCTAAAAATTAATAAACATGTTATATTGCCAAAGTGAGTAAATCCTCACTTTAGTAAGGTGATCCTCACTTGGTGATCCTCACCAAATTATAAAAAAGAAGCACTTACATATCACTGTGTCTAAAACCGGCTTCTCTTTAGCAAGGTGGTGAGGAAGATATAAAGTATTACTCAGGTGTTACCACGCCCTTCTGACATAGCTGTAGTTTTGCCTCGGATGAGGCAATGTGGACGCCATACCCTCCTGCATAGGTTCTGCTTTGGGGGTTGGCCAGAGCTCTGTCTCCCTGAACTCCATCCAGCCGAAGTCTGTGACTCCCAAAAAAGTAAGAAAGAGGGAAAATGGGCTGAGAGACTGTTACTGATATGCTGCATTAGAAGATGAAAACTTCATAGTAAAATATCATAGATGGGGACAAAACAGTATATTCTAAACAATTTTACTGAATCATTTTTTTTTCACATACAGTCAGGCAGCCATGGGGATATGTTCTGAGAAATGCATTGTTAGGTGACTTCATCATTGTGCAAATATCACAGAGTATTCTTAGACAAACCTAGATGATATGGCCTATATACACCTAGACTATGCAGTATAGCCTATTGCTCCTTTGGCTGCAAACTTGTCCAGCATGTTACTGTATTGAATAATGAAGGCAATTCTAACACAATGGTAAGTATTTATGTATCTAAATATAGCTAAATATTGAAGAGGTACAGTGAAAATATGATATAAAAGATTTAAAAATGTTATGCCTGCATAGGACACTTACCCCTGAATGCAGCCTGCAGGACTAGAAGTTGTTTTGGGTGAGTGAGTGAGTGAATGATGAGTGAATGTAAAAGCCTAGGATAGTACTGTACACTACTGTAGACCTAATAAACACTGTGCAGTTAGGCTACACTACATTATTTTTAAAACTTTTCTTTCTTCAATAATAAATTAACCTCGGCTTACCCTAATTTTTAAATAAACTGTAATTTTTAAAACCTTTTGACTCTTTTGTAATAACATAGCTTAAAACAAAACACATTGTATAGGTATACAAAAATATTTTATTTATATCTTTTCTATAAGCGTCTTTCTTTTTTTATTTTTATTTTTTATTATTATACTTTAGGTTTTTGGTTACATGTGCACAATGTGCAGGTTTGTTACATATGTATCCATGTGCCATGTTGTTTTGCTGCACCCATTAACTCGTCATTTAGCATTAGGTATATCTCCTAATGCTGTCCCTCCCCTTCCCCCCGCCCCACAACAGTCCCCAGTGTGTGATGTTCCCCTTCCTGTGTCTATGAGTTCTCATTGTTCAATTCCCACCTATGAGTGAGAACATGCGGTGTTTGGTTTTTTGTCCTTGCGATAGTTTACTGAGAATGATGGTTTCCATTTTCATCCATGTCCCTACAAAGGATATGAACTCATCATTTTTTATGGCTGCATAGTATTCCATGGTGTATATGTGCCACATTTTCTTAATCCAGTCTATCGTTGTTGGACATTTGGGTTGGTTCCAATTCTTTGCTATAGTGAATAGTGCCGCAATAAACATACGTGTGCATGTGTCTTTATAGTAGCATGATTTATAGTCCTTTGGGTATATACCCAGTAATGGGATGGCTGGGTCAGATGGTATTTCTAGTTCTAGATCCCTGAGGAATCGCCACACTGACTTCCACAATGGTTGAACTAGTTTACAGTCCCACCAACGGTGTAAAAGTGTTCCTATTTCTCCCACATCCTCTCCAGCACCTGTTGTTTCCTGACTTTTTAATGATCGCCATTCTAACTGGTGTGAGATGGTATCTCATTGTGGTTTTGATTTGCATTTCTCTGATGCCCAGTGATGATGAGCATTTTTTCATGTGTTTTTTGGCTGCATAAATGTCTTCTTTTGAGAAGTGTCTGTTCATGTCCTTCGCCCACTTTTTGATGGGGTTATTTTTTTCTTGTAAATTTGTTTGAGTTCAATGTAGATTCTGGATATTAGCCCTTTGTCAGATGAGTAGGTTGCAAAAATTTTCTCCCACTCTATAGGTTGCCTGTTCACTCTGATGGTAGTTTCTTTTGCTGTGCAGAAGCTCTTTAGTTTAATGAGATCCCATTTGTCAATTTTGGCTTTTGTTGCCATTGCTTTTGGTGTTTTAGACATGAAGTCCTTGCCCACGCCTATGTCCTGAATGGTATTGCCTAGGTTTTCTTGTAGGATTTTAATGGTTTTAGGTCTAACATTTAAGTCTTTAATCCATCTTGAATTAATTTTTGTATAAGGTGTAAGGAAGGGATCCAGTTTCAGCTTTCTACATATGGCTAGCCAGTTTTCCCAGCACCATTTATTAAATAGGGAATCCTTTCCCTATTGCTTGTTTTTGTCAGGTTTGTCAAAGATCAGATAGTTGTAGATATGCGGCATCATTTCTGAGGACTCTGTTCTGTTCCATTGATCTATGTCTCTGTTGTGGTACCAGTACCATGCTGTTTTGGTTACTGTAGCCTTGTAGTATAGTTTGAAGTCAGGTAGCATGATGCCTCCAGCTTTGTTCTTTTGGCTTAGGATTGACTTGGTGATGCGGGCTCTTTTTTGGTTCCACATGAACTTTAAAGTAGTTTTTTCCAATTCTGTTAAGAAAGTCATTGGTAGCTTGATGGGGATGGCATTGAATCTATAAATTACCTTGGGCAGTATGGCCATTTTCACGATATTGATTCTTCCAACCCATGAGCATGGAATGTTCTTCCATTTGTTTGTATCCTCTTTCATTTCATTGAGCAGTGGTTTGTAGTTCTCCTTGAAGAGGTCCTTCACATCCCTTGTAAGTTGGATTCCTAGGTATTTTATTCTCTTTGATCAACAAAATTGATAGACCGCTAGCAAGACTAATAAAGAAGAAAAGAGAGAAGAATCAAATAGATGCAATAAAAAATGAAAAAGGGGATATCACCACTGATCCCACAGAAATACAATCTACCATCAGAGAATACTACAAACACCTCTATGCAAATAAACTAGAAAATCTAGAAGAAATGGATAAATTCCTCGACAAATACACCCTCCCAAGACTAAACCAGGAAGAAGTTGAATCTCTGAATAGACCAATAACAGGTTCTGAAACTGTGGCAATAATCAATAGCTTACCAACCAAAAAGAGTCCAGGACCTGATGGATTCACAGCCAAATTCTACCAGAGGTACAAAGAGGAACTGGTACCATTCCTTCTGAAACCATTCCAATCAATAGAAAAAGAGGGAATCCTCCCTAACACATTTTATGAAGCCAACATCGTCCTGATACCAAAGCCTGGCAGAGACATAACCAAAAAAGAGAATTTCAGACCAATATCCTTGAACATTGATGCAAAAATCCTCAATAAAATACTGGCAAACCGAATCCAGCAGCACATCAAAAAGCTTATCCACCATGATCAAGTGGGCTTCATCCCTGGGATGCAAGGCTGGTTCAACATACGAAAATCAATAAATGTAATCCAGCATATAAACAGAACCAAAGACAAAAACCACATGATTATCTCAATAGATGCAGAAAAGGCCTTTGACAAAATTCAACAACCTTCATGCTAAAAACTCTCCATAAATTAGGTATTGATGGGACGTATCTCAAAATAATAAGAGCTATCTATGACAAACCCACAGCCAATATCATACTGAATGGGCAAAAACTGGAAGCATTCCCTTTGAAAACTGGCACAAGACAGGGATGCCCTCTCTCACCACTCCTATTCAACATTGTGTTGGAAGTTCTGGCCAGGGCAATCAGGCAGGAGAAAGAAATAAAGGGTATTCAATTAGGAAAAGAGGAAGTCAAATTGTCCCTGTTTGCAGATGACATGATTGTATATTTAGAAAACCCCATCGTCTTAGCCCAAAATCTCCTTAAGCTGATTAGCAACTTCAGCAAAGTCTCAGGATACAAAATCAATGTACAAAAATCACAAGCATTCTTGTACACCAATCACAGACAAACAGAGAGCCAAATCATGAGTGAACTCCCATTCACAATTGCTTCAAAGAGAATAAAATACCTAGGAATCCAGATTCTTTCAATTTTTAAAATTTCATCTTTATAATTTTAAACTTTTCACTTAAAATGAAGACAAAAGCAAACACATTAGCCTAGGCCTACGTGGGGTCAGGATCATCAATATCACTATCTTCCACCTCCACCTCTTGTCCTCCTGGAAGGTCTTCAGGAGAAATAACATGCATGGAGCTGTCATCTCCTATGATAACAATGTCTTCTTCTTCTGGAATGCCTCCTGAAGGATCTGCCTGAGGCTGTTTTACAGTCGACGATTTTTAAATAAATAAAAGCAGTACATGCTAATAATGATAAAAAGCATAATAAATACATAAGCCCACAACCTAACCTTTTATTATCAAGTATTATATACTATGCAGAATTAAATGTGCTAGACTTTTATATTACTGGTATTGCAATAAGTTTGTTTATGGTAGTATCACCACAAACACTTGAGTAATGTGTTGTACTATGAGGCTGCCATGTCCCTAGTGATAGAAATGTTTCAGCTCCATTATAATCTTAAGGGACCGCCATTGTATATGCAGTTTGTTGTTGACCGAAACATTGATATGCAGCACATGACTGTATTTTGTCTTTCTTCTGCCCTCAGATTTTCAGCTGCTAAGCAGATTTCTTTTCTTTTTTGTTTTTTTGAGACAGAGTTTTGCTCTTGTTGCCCAGCCTAGAGTGCAATGGTGCAATCTTGGCTCACTGTAACCTCCGTCTCCTGAGTTCAAGTGATTCTCCTGCCTCGGCCTCCCAAGTAGTTGGGATTACAGGCATACAACACCATGTCCAGATAAGTTTTGTATTTTTAGTAGAGACAGGCTTTCACTGTGTTGGCCAGGTTGGTCTTGAATTACTGACCTCAGGTGATCCACCTGCCTCGGCCTCCCAAAGTGCTGGGATTACAGGTGTGAGCCACCATGCGCAGCCTAAGCGGATTTCTAAATTCCTTGCTTAGAGATACTTGAAACTCTTTCCTTCTCTCCCTAAAGAGATTCTGCCGGGTGATGGGGAGGGGAGGAGAGAGTTAGATGGCTCTGGGAAGACTAAGAGGTGGGGGAGAGATTCCTTGGGATAGAGAAAAAAACTGTGTGGGTCCCTTGCTACTGTGTGTGTGTGGAGGGTTTGTCTCCAGGGTCAGAAGTCACATACATACGATATCATTGTGTGAAAACAATAACCATCATTCACCAGTGTCCAGAAGGAAACCAAAATAAATATGCCTGAAAATTAAAGGAACTTGTATTGAAATAGTTTGCTCTTCTTCTAGTCTATAAAACTTTTATGAGCATTGCTTTCCTTTTAAATAAAAAACATTCACAAAATGAAGATGATAACCTTTTTTAGCTCTGTTTTCCAAAAGAAGGCCAGTTGGAGCCACATAATTTAGGTGCCTCAAGCTATCTTTCTCCTAATTACTGCATGAATTCATCTCATCATCATTATAAGGTAACTTTAAATATACCCACACAGGCTGAAGCATTCCTGGAGTGCATTTCTCTATGGAAAATAATGCTAGACACTACAATAAAAGAAGGCAAATGTGTTAAAATGCAAGGTGAAAATTAATAAGAAAGAATTCTGACTATCTTTTAAACATATTCAATATTGTACAACTGTGCACATTTATCAAATTTCTGGTTTCCCCCATATAATTAGAAAGCTTTACTTTGAAAGATATCACTTTAAATAAATTTTCTGTTGTTCAATTCCTTGAGAAATCTCAGAAGCTGAAAATACTAATTTATGATAGGCGAGGAAATCACTCACCAAGAAAAACAACCTAATATCCACCCTAAAACAATGCTGTGGTTTGGTTCAACTATCCCTTACTAAGCCACTTTCAAAATTAACATTGAGAAACGGTAAATTTTTCTGACAATATTCATTTTGCAAAACATTAAATAACTACAGAAAACACAAAGCTTCCTAAATCTTCCTAATTATGTCTTCACTTATATGCATTTTTAATGAAGAACTCAAAGTAATTGCTAACTCTGGAGTAGTGGAGTATACAAATCCATTTATTTTTGTTTAAAAAACATGCAGCTGTCTCTTTGAGAGCCTTTAGGAGGTGAAGTTATATGACTCCCCACCATGGGACGTTCTTAGCACTTATAGCTTACACACAGAATTTTCCACCACTTGTTCTTTACACTTAGTAGTGAATGGCTAAATCTGGAAATACTGTGTCTTGTTACTAAAAAAATAGCACTACACTCGGTAGTCTAAAGACTTGTTTTATATTCAGCAAATTTCTGAAACCCAGAGTGTAAAATTGGGTGTAAAAAGTTCCATGACGGCCAACTATTGCATCTTTTAAGTAGCTTTAAAAAATAAACTTTTAGAGCAATTGCAGATGTTTTTTTTGGCAGCTTAGACCTGCATTACTTTTCATCAATATCAGGAGGGTTTTGAATGAATGCAGGGTTATGTCCTAGGCACTTAACAAAATATATGTGAGCACAACTATAAGTAATGAAACATTTTCTCTACCACACATGGACATGTTGGCATTCTATCCAATTATCTTACATGATGATATGGTTTAGCTCTGTGTCTCCACCCAAATCTCACCTTGAATTGTAATAATCCCCTCTTGTCATGGAAGGAAGCCAGTGGGAAGTAATTGAATCATGGGTGGGTGGGTTTTTCCTGTACTGTTCTCATGATAGTGAATAAGTCTCATGAAATTTGATGGTTTTATAAAGGGGACTTCTCCTGCATAAGCCCTCTTGGCTGCCCCCATGTAAGACATTTCTTTGCTCTCCCTTCCTCTTCTGCCATGATTGTGAGGCCTTCCCAGCCATGTGGAACTGTGAGTCCATTAAACTTCTTTCCTTTATAAACCACCCAGTCTCAGGTATGTCTTTATTAGCAGCATGAGAACAGACTAATACACATGGCAAGTATATGGTGTTTTCAGCAGATAATTTGAGGTAGTGGGCAGCGACATGGGACAAGGAATTGGCAGCATCTGGGGGTGGGAAAGACTGTATCAGCACTGGCTGTTCCTGTGGTCACTTATCTTCCTTTGAGCCCCATTCCTCCCCTCTGTAGAATGGAGATTGTATTAATTATAATAAATCTGATGTGACGATTGACTGCTAATATCATATATGGAAAATATGGAGTCCAGGGTCTCGTGCAGAGTCTTTGATGACATTGAGATTATTGTGGCTATTACTAAGATGATGATGACTGCAGCACATGCTGCCTGTATTCCTCTCAACTCTCTCAGATCTCTTTTGATCTGCCTGGATATGGTGCTTCCATTTTCAAAAGCCATACCTGTGATACTTCCTCAGAGGGCTACTCTCTGGCTGCCAGAGCCTATGATTGCTATGGACAGAGAACAGCAAGTAGCTGAAAACGTATATCCTTACCATTAATGGGACTTGTGTGGGTGTAAATATCCCATTTACCCAGCACCCGCCAGGGCGATCTCTGAGGTATGGCCTGCATGCCTCCAGAGCTTCTTCATCTCACTGGAACTTGGCTTAATCCACCCTGGCTTGGCCTCCTCTCCTTCCCAGTCCCACTGTCTGTTCCTCTTCTTTTTTTCCCCTGGGAATATTTCTTAATAAACTACTTTTCCACAAATTCTCATCTGAGTCTGCTTCCGCAGAGCCCTAATCTAAGGTAGCAATGAAGAAAGATGTCAAGAAGAAGAGAAGAAAGATGGATGTAATGGTTAATTTCACGTATAAATTTGACCAAGCTACAGGTACCCAGTTATTTAAGTATTATTTAAGTGTGTCTATGAGAATGTTTCTGGGTGAGATTACTATTTGAATTAATAGACAGAATAAAGCATATTTTCTTCCAATGTAGGTCTCGTCCAATATCTTGAAGGCATTAATAGACCAAAAGACTGAGAAAGAGAGAATCCATTCTCCCTGCCTGATGGTCTTTGAATTGGGACACAGGTCTTCTCTGCCTTCGGACTTGGACTGGAACATACTCTATTGGCCCTCCTGGTTATCAGGTCTTCAGATTCCAAAATTGCATGATCCAATTTAATAAATTTCTCTCTCTCTCTCTCTCTCTCTCTCTCTCTCTGTGTGTGTGTGTGTGTGTGTGTGTGTGCACGCGTGCATGTAGTGGAGGATTCAGAAGTAAAGTTATTTCTAATACTCTTCACTTAGAGTAACAATAGTGTGTGTGTGTGCTGAATTAGAATTAGAGTAAGAATAGAGTGTATGAATTAGAGTAAGAATAGAGTGTGTGTGTGTGCTGAATTAGAGTAAGAACAGACTGTGTGTGTGGTGAATTACAGTAAGAATTAGAGTAAGAACAGAGTGTGTGTGGTGAATTACAGTAAGAATTAGAGTAAGAACAGACTGTGTGTGGTGAATTACAGTAAGAATTAGAGTAAGAATAGAGTGTGTGTGTGGTTGGAAGGACAGTGAGATACGATAGAGAGATTATTTCTATGGTGGCAGATGGAGCCAGAACCAGCCCTCCTACATATCCCCAAAGAATATGTAGGGGCACAATATTATGGATCAGAAGATTCACATTCTTTCCCTGGTGGATTTCCAATGTGTATAATTACTATGCACCTTGCAACATTTTTCTGTATTAGTCTACTAGTCTGTATTAGTCTGCTCCTTTGAGCTGCTTAAGGTCAGGGGCTATGTGGTCAGGAGCCACCTGTGAATGCCCAGTGCTCACTGAATGGTTGATGGATAAATTAGTGGTTGAGTAAACTAATAGTAAGAACTTCACAGAGTCATCTCATCAATGCCATATTTTGAGCATTCTGTTTTATAACACATTTCTTTAACTAAAGAGTGACCACATAATATGATGAAAAGAACGGGAGACAGGAATCAGGAGCCCTGAACCATGATTATTGTGTGTTGCTGCCAACTGATCTGACTTGGAAAATGTTGTCAGTTTTTTGAGCTTTAGTTTCCTCACTAAAATATTAAAATATTTGAATTTCTAATATTACATTAGCTTTAATATTATACATTTGCTACTAGAAAAAAATAAGGTTAAGAAGAGTAGAAACACAATTTTTCTATTTGCATTTTGTATGAAATCTAGAGTGATAACCAGTGATCAATCTTGGCACCTTGATGTATAAAATTTTTCAGCCCTCTTTAAGATTACAAAATTATAAATTCAAAACTACAAAGGTAAATATTAATTTCAATGAGAAAAACGCTACAAGCTACATAATTGAAAAGTTAAAAATGCAACAAGCTACATAATTGAAAAGTTAGAAAATAGCATAGATATCAAAAATTCAAGAAAATGTATTTCAGTAATTAACCACCTGACACAACTTTATTTTCCCCAGTTTTTTTGGCTGCATACTCTTTGATTGCTTCTCCATATGATAATGATTTTACAATGTTATAGAGAATGTCGATTTAGTCTTTGCTTTTGTATGACTAAAAGGTTATTTTTTAGTTGATAACATAGAAAATTTTTAATTGATTTTGACATCTGAGCTTCTAAATTTCATTACAATATGCTAAGTGAGTTTTTGGCATTTTGAAGCTTCTGCCAGTCTTCTGTCTTTTACTTTGTTTTTTTGGATTCCATCAACATACTTCATTTCAGTCATATTTGAATGTTGAGCTGATGAACAATCATGAAAAACATACAAAATTAAACTGAAATTAAGTTATACACTATAGCAAACCAAATGCATTCTTGAAATGCCACCCTGTAGTATGAGGCAGTGTGACTGTATAATCAAATTCCTTTTTTACCACGTATATCAACTTACTGATATATGTGCTCATTTCCTCTCCTACAAAGTAAATGGATTTTACAGGGTGGTGTTTTTAACTTTTCATTATGAAAACTTTCAAATATGGAACAATAGCACAGTATGCATCCATGTGCCCACTGCCTGGATTCAACAATTGTTAACATTTTGCCATATTTACTTCATTAACATATTATGTCTACATTTCACAGTGCCACTGAAAATGTTGCATACTTTCTCTGAAGCTGCCAAACTTCCTTAGGTAAAAATGAGTGAGATTCTCTAGAACGTGTTTAGATGTATAAAACATGCAGCATCTCATTCAGAGGCATTCAGTGTAGCACAACAACAGGTTTTCTGATTATTATGATAAACTATATTTTGTGCAATTCCTCAAATAGTATGTATAGTGCATATTTAACTGTATGCGTTATGTTAACCAGTATATTCCTGACAGGAAAGAACTTGCATTTTCATTAGCCATGTGTGACAACCAAACCCTCACCTTTCTAATTTACATATCTACTGACTGGATATCTTTTCCCAGATTCACTGCAGTTCCATTCATGTCCATCTATGTGTTTCTTCCATACCTCACATTTCCGGCACCAGGCACTGCAGGATGGTGTTTTAAGACTTCTAGCCATGGAGAGTAAGAGTATTCTTAGAAGTCATTTGTACCTCTGAAGAGCTAGCCATAATCTCACTATGCACAGCAGTGATGGCAAAAAAAAATTATTTATCCAATCTTTCTTTATATGGAATCCCAAAAATGTTCACAGCCCTCCCTATGTTGCCTGATATGGGGATGGGTGTATATAGGAGGTTGGGGTGTAAGGGAGGAGAAGCCAGACTGAAAAGAGATAATGGTCTTAGCCAGTTATGGCTAAGATCATTTTCCTTGTCAATAAGTGAGAAGTCTTGAAGTTAAAGTTGCATACGCTTCATGGTACATCTGTCTCTGCTCCTATTTATCTCCTCACATATGTCTGGTAAAAATGATGTCTAAGACACCCTGAGATAGGAAGACTCTAGAATCCTCCTGTGAATGTCCCTATGGTTATGTGGGAAAATGTCGTCAATTTCTGAATATACAAGCTGAAGTATTTACGATGAAATGCCCTGACAGTTAAAATTCACTTTAAAATGGCTTGGCACATTTTAGATAGATATGCATGCATTAGTGAAGCAAATATGGCAAAATGCTAGCAATTGTGGAACCCAGATGGTGTGTATATTGATGTCCATTGCACCCTTTTTCTACTTCTCTGTGTGTTTGAAAATTTTCATAATAAATCTAAAATAAGGTACCACTTAACAACCATTTTCTCAACAGAAGATGAAACTGAGGCCCAGAGGAGCCAAGATACTTGCCTAAAGTCACAGCTCACACTGCTTCTCCTTTTCTCTGGCTGCTTCTCCTGGTGAGATGATCCAGAATTCCTACCCTAAGGGATTTTCCTGCCATAAAGGCCAGGTTTGCATTTGGCTTCTCATTCTGTAGCATCTTCCATTCAACACAACATAAATGTACAGAGTTTGTGGTAATAAAATGCTAAGAAGTATGATTTTTGCCTCCTTCTATTCACGAGTAAGGCCTGGGTAGTAGAGGTAACTAGATGTATTAGTCCATTTTAACACTGCTATAAAGAACTACCTGAGACTGGGTAATTTTTGAAGAAAAGAGGTTTAATTGACTCACAGTTTTGCAGGCTGTACAGGAAGCATGGGTAGGAGGCCTCAGGAACTTTACAATCATGGCAGAAGGTGAAGGAGAAGCAAGCACATCTTACCGTGGCGGAGCAGGAGAGCGAGAGACATGAAGGGAGAAGTGCCACACACTTCCAAACAACCAGATCTCCTGAGAACTCACTCATTATCACAAGAACAGCAAAGGGGAAGTCTTCCCCCATGATTCAATCCCCTCTCATCACATCCCTCCCCTGACACAAGGGGATTACAATTCGCAGTGATATTTGGATGGGGACACAGAGCCAAATCTTATCACTAGACTGGAGCTCTGTTTCCATTGACAAGCCTGGAAGTTGACAGAGGGCACTTTACTGAACCTGCTGAGCTGACCTCCAAGAGTAAATTTGCTGGTGACATGTTAATTCTGGTGTTTTGTTTGTAAATGTGCTTAGCAGTTTTCTTTTTCTTTTTATTTTTTGAGACAGAGTCTTGCTCTATCACCCAGGCTGGATTGCAGTGGCGTGATCTTGGCTCCCTGCAAGCTCTGCCTTGAGGGTTCATGCCATTCTCCTGCCTCAGCCTCCCGAGTAGCTGGGACTACAGGTGCCTGCCACCACGCCTGGCTAATTTTTTGTATTTTTAGTAGACATGGGGTTTCACCATGTTGGCCAGGATGGTCTCGATCTCCTGACCTCATGAGCCACCTGCCTTGGCCTCCCAAAGTGCTGGGATTACAGGCGTGAGCCACCACGCCCGGCCAGCAGTTTTCTTTAATAAGCTCAATGGGATATTATTCTACCCCCCAAAAAACAAATCACTTGGATAAATCCAAAGGATACATCCTTCTATGAGGAATTTTTGCAACCATATGAAAATGGACAAGGGAAAAAGGAATAGAAAGATAAGCTTACTCAACCTCAGCTACACTCTCTATAGAACTCAGTGGTTTTGTTGTAAAGAAATTTCTTGGCAGTTGGTCAGTTCACAAATATGTATTGAGTGTTTTAGGGGTCCACATCTATGCTAGTGGATGTTGTCACAGGGTGACAGGAACCGAAGAAAAGATGCCAAGAGCAAAATGGTACAGGTGAAGAATACAAGAACTCATCTGTGAGAAAATAGCCCCCAGAGCTGGGGACATAGTAGGAGGCTTGTGGTGAAGCAATAACCTTCAGAGACCCAAAGAATGACAGATAGCACTCAGGAGTCTGTCAGATCTGAGAAATGATTACTTTTGCTATTCTCAAGTTTTTAAATAAAATCTCTGCCCCCAGGACTGCTCCTAGAAAGGCTGGCTCTATGCCTGCTTGCTCACCAGGTTAAATAACCAACACAAAACACTCCTTTATATTCCTGAAGCATTTACCGTGAGACTCAGTGAATCAAAGGTCTCAGGCATTCCCATGCCTAGCAGGTTAAATGAATCCTGCCTGAGAGCTTTTCCTTGCAGCTAGCTTCTGGTAATGCAGCAGTGAACAAAAGACAGCCACTGCCCTTATGGAACTTACAGTTCAGTAATCAGGGAGACATCAAACAATATATATACTTTAAAAGCAATTGTAAATTATTTCAAGTGCATAGAGCTTTGTAAAAGAGAAAAATGAAACCTGAAACATACAGACAGGGAGATCTTTCTATTTATCTATTCATCTATCTAGCCAACACACACACACACACACACACACACACACACACACACACACACACACACACACTGTACTATAAACACTCTGTGAGCCTTGCTGTTAGGAATAACATCATTGGTGAAAATTAAAAATAACTTTTAAATAATAGTACTTTAGAGTAAAACTAGATTTTAAAATAGAGAAATCATGAATCACAGACATCTGGGGTTCACGAGGACCCAAGAGTCTAAAAAAATGAGGAACTTGAAGGTCATCGGTTTTACAGGATAGATCTTTCTATTCAATTAACTTACTGCACCCACAGCAGAATGGTTGTGTCAATATCAATAATAATATTAAACATATACTATGTTCTAGGCGTTATTCTAAATGCTTTGTACATAGGAGGAGGAAAATTAAGCACAGAAAATTTAAGTGACTTCCCAATACACAGAGTCAAGATTTGAACATAGGAGTCTAGCTCCAGAGCCATTACTTTTACTATTTGTTTCTATTATTATAGTCATTTAACTTTTCTCTGTCTTTTGTCACTACCAACTAACCAGCTCATCCTCTGCTCTGGGTATTCTACACACTCTCATTTATTAGGAGGTTATACTTCACAGCTTCTGCCACTGACTTTTCTCCATCAATATCTTTATGCTCCGGTTCCCATTGACAACTGATTTTCTCTCTCTCTCTAGAATTCCAGTCAGAGTTTCAGAAAAAGAAAAATCTAATTGTTTCTATCAGAAAAAGTCACTATAGTAAATTACTTCCTTTTTCTATCTTTGGCTGTCCTCAGGTCAGATGACTCTCTATTTTAACTGTCTATTGCTGTGTCACAAGTTGCTCCAAAACCATAGTGGCATAAAACAGTCACTTATGCTTATTAATTCTTGAGGGTTAGGAACTGCAAGGACCACTTGCCTCTGCTTCACTATGTCTGACCTCCTCTGGTTTGAAGTATGGGGGACTGTAATCGTCTGAAGGCTCATTCACTCACATGTCTGGTGACTGACACTGAGAAGACTCCATCAGTTGGGGACAGGCACAGCTGGGCCTCTCTACTTCCGTGCACTGTAGTCTCTCCAAATGATGTCTCTAGGATGTTAACTTCAGGGCATATGGATTTCTACATGATACCTCAGGGTTCTTAAAGTATGCATCCCAAGAGAAAAAAGATGAGGGAGAATGTTGACTTTTTTATGACCAAGCTTTTGAAGTCACAAAACATAAATTCCCTCTTTGTCATAGCCTCACCCAGACTCAGAGGAAAGAACTCTATTTTTTTCTCCTATGGTTCAATCTATTTTATAATTATTCATATTATTTACATATTCATCTATTTTATAATTTTTTCTATGGGCTTCACGGGCCTCAAGGTTATAAATGTGCATCTTCCCTAGAAGTCCACTAGCCCAAATGTTAGAAGTATGATTATCCCACCATGAAATTAGCAATTGTCTGCTCTAGTTACTATATTATTCCCCAAACTTAGCCTGAGGTCCTTGTATAGTATGGAGCTTCAGGATTGTGAAGCAAAGGGGCTATTTATTTTCAATGTGATGTAAGTTTATTTTGAGAGAGAAGTAACTGAATTATTCCACACAGAGAGTATTTGGGGTACTCCTCTCCATCCAATGCCTCAATTATGTGGTATCTATTCCCAATCACCTGGAGAAGAGTCAGAAAAAAAAAATTTACTTCAATTTAGGATTGGGCAAAAAAGATGCTGCAGATTCTATTCTGTCCTGAGACAAAAGAGACTCTATTTTTTTCGTATTCAAAATAATTAATTTGCATGTGTTTTACAAGTATGATTGTAATATTTCTTCTATTGTTACAGTTCAATTATAAATTCTCCTATATAAAATTACGGTTATGTTCCCTAATCTACATTATGGCAAGTATTTTGTATGATAATATTTTTATAGAATAGATAGCAAGAGACTGTGGCCTTCTGAACAATAGGAACATATTTGATTCTGAGGAGTTTTAAAATAACAAATCAACCTTTCCCTCTTAGAGCTATTACTTGTAGTAAGATTTACAAAAAGCCTTGGGTGGTTTGTTTCATTGCTGTGGTTTTCAGCAAGACATTTTCTTAAAAAGGTCATTTATGATGTGGGTTTATTTTTAAGAAGATAGATACCTCTTTGCTTTTTAATTATAAGAAGATGCAATTTTTTTCTCAATATTAAATTTAGAAGCTAAAATCATTGACTCAAAATAGATCAAATGTGAACAGAAGCTTGTCTTTCAGGTCATTCCTCTCACATGTCATTAGTATCTTAAGCATGAAATGATGGAAATTTGCAGCAAGGCCATTTTCTTCTCTCTCTAGCATCTCAAGCATACTTTTCAATGACCCAAAAGCTAGTTCTATCTATCATGGCTTCACTGGTAAATTCTACCAAAAATTCAAGAAAGAGATAATATCTATTCTTTGCAAATTATTTCAGAAAATTGAAATTCATTCTGTGAAGCTAACATTACCCTGATATCAAAACTGGAAAAGATATTACTAGAAAAGTATAGATCAGCATTCCTCATAGACACAGAAATCTGTAAAAATAATACCAAATTTAATTCAACAATATAAAAAAGAATAATATATCATGACCAAGTAAAGGTTATTCCCCAAATGCAAGACTGGTTCAATACTCAAAAGTTAATCAATAAAATTTACTATATTGACATATCAAAGAGAAAAACCATATGATCACCTCAATAGATAGCGAAATAGTCTAAAAACATATACCATCTATTTATAATAAAAACCTTCCACAAATTAGAAATAGAAGATATCTCCATCAACCTGATAAAGAATATCTAAAAAGAAACATATACATAACATTGTATTTAATACCAAATGACTGTTTCCCCCTAAAATCAAGAACAAAGCAAAGATATCTACTTTCACAATTTCTATTCAAAATCCCAATACACGTCTTAGACAGCACAATAAAGTAATAATAAAAGGCACCCAGAATTGAAAGAAATAAATAAAACAGTCTCCTTTTTTAGATGACATGATTGTCCACATAAAAAATCTCAAAGAATCTATTAAAAAGCTATTATAATGACTAGGTAGGTTTAGCCAAGCTGTAGAATACAGGTTAAATAGTCCCAAATCAATCACAAGTTTATATACTAGCAATGAGCAATTGGATATTAAGATTAAAAGTATAATTTACAATAGCTCCAAAATATGAAATACTTTGATATAAATCTTACAAAATATGTGTAAGATCTGTATGTTGAAAAGTACAAAGTATTGATGGAAGAAATCAAAGACCTAAATAAATGGAGAGATATATCATCTTAATAAATTGAAAAGCTCAATTTTATTAAGATGTGAATTCTCTCAAAGCTCATCTATAGATATATATAAATATGTGCAAATTAAACAGCATAGTACTAAGTAATCAGTGAGTCAAAGAGGAAATCAGAAAATTAGAAAATACTTTGAGGTAAATGTAAATAAGGACACAATATCCAAAAACTTATGGGATGCAAGTAAAGAAGTACTTTGAGGAAAACTTTACAGTGTTGACAGATTTTGTAATGTGAACATGATCTAACACCATTGCAAAGAGATGTGTGACTTTTTGAGCTGTCAGACCACAAGAGAGACGTTTAATGGCAGAAGGACTTGGAAAGAATAGAGCAAAGCAGTGGTCTATTCCAACACAGTGGAACATAGATCTACTATTGAATAAGCAACAGGTCACTTTTGGCTAACTTTCCTTGAAGTCTGTGGGTTTAATGAGCCACTGTTTTGTTCCTCTTCACTCCTTAATAGTTTAAACATACTTGTTACAGGGAAATAAAAAAAAGGGGGTAACTGAATACATGTAATGCATTTGTATTATAGTACATATAATTGTAGTACAATGGAGGATTTTGAGAGGATATAACCTCTGTGATGGAAATATCCAGAGGTAAAAATAATATCGAAGATATGGAGATGTACTCCCAGGTCTGGTATTTTCAAGATAAGAATATGGTCAAGTTCAACTAAGGCAAAGACAAAAAAAACTTTACAGGTTTTAAAACTTTATACTTTTAGATAAAAATAATATAACTTCAATGACAGAAATAAATGTTTACATGTTGCTAAACCTTATTTTATATTTATATCATTATTTACTATTTTCATCTGAACAAATCATACGATAGAATTTCAAAGATGGAAGAGATCTTAGCTAAATAAACTTTGTCCTTTGTATATGAGGAATCCAAGATTCAGAAAAATAAAACTATTAGCAAAGATTACATAAATAGTTAATGCCAGAATTAAAACTATAATTCAGGTCAACAGATTCTTTAAGAATTTTAAGTTATAGTTTTAAAAATGAATACTGGGTGCCCTTAAAAGTAGAGGAGGAAATGGACAGGATGAGACTGTATAATTACAGTCTATTTATCATTAAAATGTTTTAATTATCAAATGTATAAGTTATTTATGGCCAGGTTTACAGAATAAGAAAAGATAAAATTCAATTTGGTAATATATCAAATAAAGGTTAAGAAAATTGTTTAAATAAACAAGATTTAATTTGTGTTATCCAAATTAATGACCATGTTCCTGAATAACATCTTCCTTTTTCAGTTTTACTATAGTGGTTTAAAATACACAGCCTTCATTTTAGAACATGTATCCAACTTTGAATTTTACATAATCATTAGTGTAGACACCTTCAAGTCAAGTACACTAATGCCCTTCTAGAAAGACTCCTTGAAGAACTGATAATAAAACAAAGTAACTGAGTCTATTTCTAATGATTTATGTAATTAAAGTTTAACATAATTGGACATGAATTGTTACTGGAGTTTTATTTCTGTATTCTGGAGTACACATGGTGGGAAACTTTTAGTCATAAAGCATCTCTCTCTCAAGGATGTAAATGCCTTCGACATTGCTGGATGATTCTGTCACTGAGGGAATGGGCACCATCTGTCCCTGTTTAGTTGTGTTGAGAATGTTGACCTGACAGCACATAGCAAAACTGGAGAAGCCTGAAAGGGTATCTCCATTCCTTTCTAACCTAGTAATAAGTTATCTGAAGTATTGCAAAACCATATGAGTTTGTCTGTGAAATGAAGACAGTAGAATTATTGTCAGTCTGGAAATGATTAATTACAGGAGTTTAGAAAGAGAAAAGACTTACACAGAAGCTATCTGGGTTCAGAACCAATAACCTTTTCCAGCTGTCATACAGGAGTAAAGTGGAGAGATAGAGATTCTTTATTTGCTTAGGATCTAATTGAGACTACTGAGTTAAAGACCCGGGTGATATATTAGTATGAAAAGGGGCCACATTGATGAGGGTGTGGTATAGTTAGATTAGAACAATAGTATACTTAATTCCCAGTAAACTTGGAAGGATAGGTTTGTAATCATAATTCACCTTTCACTTCAGTCTTTTATAGTTACAACCAGAAGAGAAGTGGACACAGATGTCAATTAGCAAAGGCTTTATTTCCTCTGACCCATATGTCTAATTTTATAAGTAGTCTATTATCGCTACTTACATTACATATGTGTAGCTAATTAACTCATTATATTTTCCCAGCAACATTCTCTTCCTCCTCCTTCTGTGCCTATACTTTCTATTCATGGAACTAGCATTACCTCAGTTCAAAAGTTTGGAATCATTTAAACAGCATCCCTCCCTCCCCCATCAGTTGCTTGTCAACTGATTCTACATATAGAATACATCTCCAAGTTGTTCCCTTCTGTTTGTTTTCAATGCTGCAGCCACAATTCAAGACTTTCTTTTTTACTATGTATTTACTCTTTAAATATTAGCTACCTGGATTCCCTATCCTCAATCTCCCTCTACAGTCTGAGTTGCGATTCATTTTCCTAGAGAACAATTCATATTATTATGATCTAAAATATTTGATTACCCCTGAACTATTTAATAAAGCCCACCTGTAAGCAGGCAATCATGATTTCTCATTCAATGGGTTCATGATATTTCCTGCCTCCTCCTTCATGCTCCAAGCCCTGAGTTTCCCTGCCTCTGTACCTTATTTATAAGATTTCCTCTGCCTGCAATGCCCACTCACTTTCTAATTGTCTTTTAAGATCCAGGTCAAAGCTTATGTCCTCCACAGAACTTTCTGGGGTTACACAACTATGAACAACTTTTTACCACCTTAATGTTCACAGGATGGGGCTTAAAGGTATCTACCCGATAATATTATGAGGACTAGGCAGTGAAATTGTAGAATCGTTGGCCAAAAGATGTATGTTTGCAGTTCAGACCACCATGTTAAAACAGAATGATGGGTGGCCAATATAACTCCCTACCCAAAGATACTTTCTCAAGACTCTGGAAAATAGATTGTTGAGTCGTGTCCAGCATCCAGAAGTTTGATTAAATCTCTAATAAAAAGCAATACTATTGAACATCTAAGCACAAAAAATATTAAAAAGGGGGATCATGTTTTTAAAAGGAAATAAATGACTGTATAATCCAATGGCCTTTTTTTGAAAGGATAGATAAGCAGAAATGATGTGGGACCCAATGGACATGATTGTTAGTCTTCTATGGCAAAGGAATGTCCACTCCCTCTCACTCCACCTCCTGCATTCTATTAATACACCAGTCACACAATGTTTTTCATGATTCTCTAAGCTATGTCTTTCATATTTCCATACTGTACATTCTCTTCTTGGTTCTTTGCACAAAATTAAATATTACTTATTTTTTGAAATCTTCTCTCAAAACAAAGAAATAAATGTACTTTCTTCTTTAATTTCCTGGCATATTGGTCCAGATACCTGTTATGATACTCCTCACAATGGTGCCTAATTATTTTTTTTACAACATGCTTCTACTTATGGGTGAATCCCTGGACTGTAGAACTGAGTTATTATTCAATCTTTGTATAACTAGAATATTGTAAAGTGCCTAACATATAGTAGATGCTCAATAAATATTGGATAAATGAAATAATGAATGAAAATATGGTAGGTACTACTAAGTTTTAAAACAAAATGAGGCTCAGACTTTAAATTGCTTTCTCATATTCAGCCAACTTATCAATAGGAGAGCAAAGATTCATACCCAAGTCTGATCAATGCTCTTTCTCCAAATAGACTTACCCACATGAACTTATTAACCAAATCCTTGAATATTCAAATTAGATGACACTCTTGGAGCTTTCACTAGATTGATTTTTTAAAAGCAAGAGATAGCTTTATAGAGAGGTACAAGTATAACAGACTTTAAATTTAAATTTAATTTAAACAACTACATTCATTTATATAGCACATCCACAACAGATTACAGTATGCAGGTAAAGCAAAGAAATACATAAACACAATACTTAACTTTGATAAAGCCATGCTTACCCATAAATCTTCCCTTCATGTGACTGTCAGACAGGAAATTGGACTCAATGGATCTGGGTCTGAACCAATATTTGATTCAACTACATTTCAGCATGACAAAATGAATGTGGAGTTCCCTGGGTGTTTGTAGTACTAGGGGGATATGAAATGATTAATGCAGCCTGCTAACTATACCAATTTATTATTTTAGTCAGGCAAAAGAGCTATATGACTTGGTTTCAAAACAAATTGATTATTTCAGGTTACTTGAGACTGTTTTAAGTATTTGTAAACAGAGTAATAGTAGTGAAAACTCACGCGCATATTGTAAACTGATTACCCATGTATCCCATTTCACGACTGATTCCAGCTGTGTCTATAGGCATGGCTGTTGAGAAATTTCAAAAAACATTTCCAGCTATCAGTGCTATCCTTCTAAATGGTAGGACTATTGGCAGAGATAAGAAAAATTGGTGATTTGTACCAGAACTGAGATAAAACATTCTAAGTTTGACAAAGATAAACTAAGGAACCATTTGGCCCCATTCATAAAGGCATGACCTCCTTTACTATGGGATTTTGTAATTTACCATACCATATGGCATTGGCTGTTTTGGAAATGAGAGTTCAGAGTACATGGAACATTGGTGTGATGCATTGTAGCTATGTGTGTTCTTGCTTTATGCTCTTCTGAAGCATTCTTTTTCTGTACTAATTTTAAAGAAACATTATGCAATTTGCTGTCAAATTTATGCAGAACTGTTGAAGTGTGGTGTCATTTCAGTCAAAATTAGATTGCATAAATTCAGAAACTCTAATCTGAGATCATTCAATTTCCCAGATTACTAGATTTACATATTAATAACTCCTAGGGTATATTTCTTTTCACCAGCTCTAATTGCAACCAGAATTTATGGCTTGGGCTCTTTTAAAATCCAAATGCAATGGCCAAGTGCTTAAAGTCTGGACCGTTGCCACACTGTCACAGAGACCCTCAGCAGAAACAAGTCTAGAAAGCTGGGGGTTTTATTTCATTCTGTTTTCTCCCACAGGATGGTTCTTACCACATTATTTAATACATACTCACATACTGTATACTCCCAGCAATAGTCCAATGCCAAATGATGTATAAAAGAGTGTATTTATGGCCTGTTGATTCAAAATGTGTTTGCTTTTCTAGTCACATTCATCTTTATCATGACACACACTTAAACATAAGAAAATCAGAATGTTTCTCCTTGTGTCCAACTTGCCAATTTCTATAATGTCTGTGAATTTAAAACTTTTTAAAAGTAAAATTTGGTGTGTGGGTGTATGTGTGTTCTGAGCGATGAATTTTGGGTGTTCTACCTCCTCTCAAACAACAGGGTCTCCTGCAGAAGGAAGGAGTTAGTGCAGAAGATTTTGATTCACTGAAAGCATGCTTATTTCCTTGGTATCTGGGAAAGCAAGCATTGTTTGGTGGTATATTCCTCAATTCAATAAAGAGAGTTTTTATTCCCATGTACATACGTAACAGTCAATTAAAGAGCCATTCCAAAGGCTGTAGTAGGTTGGGTTTTAATTCCAAACTCTCTTGCCTTTATTTAACAGTAAAACAAATGGAAGTATGTTTCCCATTGAATATCATTTTTCAAAGATGATCTCTGCAATGCATAGTTTACTTAGATAATGTTTAATGTAAAATCAGAGAAAATGAAAGCTGCGACAAGAATGTCCAGATGTACTATCAGTTCCTACATCTTTATCATAGCCAGGAAGGCTCAGACAGGTTCACAATCATAATACAAGGTAGTAAGTGATTGCAGTAGGATAGGTACAAAGAAGCACTGTAAGTTCAGAGATCAGAGGGAGATCACATTTATTTAAGAAGATAAGAAAAGGCCTTGTGCAATATAAACATGTAAGATGGACTAACATTTTAATAGGTTGAGGAAAGGGGTGATTTTCTAGGTAGATGGGAAATAAGAACAACACATGACCAGGGGACATAGGCATGGGACAATTATGGGGACCATCATACAGCCTAGATGTACTGGGACCTTAGCATACAAAGAGAATACCAAAGGGAGACACATTAGGACATTACTTGGTAACAATATTCACAATAGTGAATATCGAAGGAGCTTGAAAGCTCTAAGGATTTTTTTTTTTACTGTTTCTGTTAATCTTGAGGAAGTTTTCAGCGGGGAGCTGATTCCCATTTATTTTGCTGCTAAACAAAGACAGAAGATTTAGAACTAAACCACAGTTTAAAGCTATAGCCTTCGGAAGGGCTTATTAAAGTTAGATGCCTACATGAAAAGATAGATTTGGGGAGTGTATCAGGGTAAATTAGGATTTATCATAGTAAAACAGTATATAATCTGGGTTCCAAATTCATAATAACAATCATAGTAATAATATAATAACTATATGTTGAGAACCACTATGTGACAAGTGCTTTACATATATTATTTCATTTCATTCTTAAAACTGCCCTATGAGGTGGATACACAATATTATTTTATAGATGAAGTAACCAACACTCCAAATCCAAGTAAAATAAATAGCTAAGAAGCCAGGTGAAATGGACCAGACTCCATATCCTTGGCCACTACTCTCTTGCCTCCCATTTGGTCATCAGATAATTCTTCATCCCCCACAGTTGAGAGCCAGTCAAGCATATTTGTCCAAATAGAGCCTCAGAAGGGTCTCACCAAACCAAATTCTTCCTAATTGTAGACAAGTCTGTGCTAATTGTCCTCTCTGTCTCCGCATCCGGGACTACTTGAGAGGGTTGACTGCACACCGTGATGGGTATAGCACGGGCTCTGAGGACAAGCTGCAAGGTGCAAATGCTGACCCAACCACATACCACGTGTGTTCTTTATTTCTATGTAAGCACAGTTACTTGCAGAGAGACCTGTAGTAGGTCAAAGACAACACATCTAAAACCATGAGTCTTTTTCATACTTCTAGCCAGGAGATCATAAATCATTTGCAGAATACAAACTAAAGTCCAGTCCTAATTGCAGAACAGCAGAAACACAATTATCTTTAAACACCGACTCTTGCATCATGGAAAACTTTCATCTGTTCTATTTTAAATGACAGAACTGTTCTTTTTTGTGGATGCTCAGCAGTTATGATAACTAGAGAAGAAGTATATGGTGATGTTAATAAGCTAATGGAATGGAGGGGGAAGGGTGGACTGAAGGCTAGTCCAGCAGCTGAAAACTCATGTGCCCCTATTTTAGATGGCTGTTACATTCTCTGCTTTCAGTAGCATTTGAAAGTCACAATTTTGTTCTGATTGCAGTTACAGAGGAGAAATAAATATCAACTTTTTAATTTGTATTCATTTTCCAAAAGTTTCTCAGGAAGTTGCCCTCAAAACCTCAAGTTACTCTGTGTTAGGTACCATGTAACAGGCTGACTATATGCCCTTTTTGCTCAGACAGATCTGCTCCAGCCCTGTCCTTCCTCTGCCCGGCATTACAGGAAACCACACTTCCCAGGCTCCCTTGCCTTCTAGCATGGAGGTAGGCTCAGCCAATGGGAGGCAATGATGGAAGATTGGTGAGCAGGCTACAGAGCAAGGACAGAGTATTTTTCCCTTCTTTGTGTCTCCAGAAGCATCTTGTGCTGGTGACCACAGCACCAGCTTCTGGGCTCTGGTCACACCACATCACAGCTTCTGTGGCCCTCTAGTCCTAGGTGTATGGTGATTTCCTGCTGTTGCCAATCTCTGGGTTTGTTCACCATCTCCGGTTTGGCTCCTTGGCTCTTATATCACCTTTGTAAACAGTGTCCAGCATTAAAGTCCCTCTGATTGAAATGTTCACATTGAATATTTCCCACCTGGACTCTGACTGATACACTAAACAATGATTTAACCCAAATGCTGTTGGGTAGGGTTTTCTTGCCACGAGTGTTAAGCAAGCACTTTGTTTTCCAAAATTTCCTGCCTTTCATGCTGCATCTACGACTTATTTCAGTGCCTCCTTTCAGTGTTTCAGTGGTTTCGCAGTATCATTAGATTTTGCAGAAGTACTAGTGCCTCATCCTTCTCTTTTTCTAATATGTGACTTCTAGAGTACCATTGGCAAGTAATCCAAAAGTGAACCCACTCTCTTAATATCTGACAATATCTTATTGTAGAATCCTTCCCAGAATTATTTGCTTCAAATTATCATTTTCCTCTGTCTTCATTTATTTTTGCTGCTATAGAAGACCTACAACTGGGTAATTTATAAAAAACAGAAATTGGCCGGGCGCAGTGGCTCATGCCTGTAATCCCAGCACTTTGGGAAGCCGAGGCAGGCGGATCACGAGGTCAGGAGATGGAGACCATCCTGGCTAACACAGTGAAACCCTACCTCTACTGAAAATACAAACATATTAGCCGGGTGTGGTGGCGGGCACCTGTAGTCCCAGCTACTCGTGAGGCTGAGGCAGGAGATGGCGTAAACCCGGGAGGCAGAGCTTGCAGTGAGCAGAGATTGCGCCACTACACTCCAGCCTGAGCAACAGAGACTCTGTCTCAAAAAAAAAAACGGAAATTAATTGGCTCACATTTCTGGAGGCTGGAAAGTCCAAGATGAAGGGGCCAGCAGCTGGACAATGGCCTTCTTGCTGTATAATTCCATGGCAGAAGGCAGAAAGGCAAAAGAGAGCAAGAGGAAACTGAGCTTGCTCTTTTTTTAAGAGGGATGGGTCTCACTATGTTACCCAGGCTGGAACTCCTGGCCTCAAGCGATCCTCCCATGTAAGTCTCCTAAGCAGCTGGGATCACAGGCATGAGCCACCATGCCTGACTTAAGCTCATCCTCATGAGCTTCATGGCTCATGATGCCTCATGGCATCAGTCCTACCCATGAGGGTGGAATCTTTGTGGCCTAACCACCTCTTAATACTGTTAAGGTAAAGGTCTCGCCTCTTAATACTGTTATAATGGCAATTAAATTTCAATATGAGTTTTGGAGAAGACAAACATGCAAATGATAGCATCCCCCAAAGTCAGAAGCCTTCCAGCTTAGCTTATATTTTTCAGTGAATTTTTGCCATCTTTACTGTTCTCAAAATGCTACAGTATAATTCCAATCCACTCTCATCATTACTCTTATAAGCAATCAGTTGCCACCAATAGTTAATCTTCATAATGTTCCCTGCATTCCTCTCTTCATTCAACATTACTGCCAACCTCAGGCCCACTTCACTTTCCCTGGATGATTTTGTGAGGATTGCCTGGACCTGTTTGTCTGCCTCTAAGTTTTCCCAACTCTCATTGACCCCATCTAAAGTTTAATCAGCCTTAATATCATTTTCATAGTTCTTGATCTTAAGCTTTGTTTGTCTCATACCGCTTGCTTATAGGACAGTTCAAATTTAGATTGGCATTTATGATCCTGAGTCGGTCAAAATATACATTCCCAATGGTAGTTATCACTCCTTCCTAACATGTAAAACCTCTCATCTGGTCATCTGAATATCAGGAGTTAGACTATTTATGGTTTACTTCTCTGGAAGATGATCGCCAAAGCCATCATTGAGTGATACAGTTGACTGTATTCATTGAGCAATACAGTTGACTTTTGAGTTCTCACACTGTACTCAATGCTTACAAGTTCTAAAGGTAGCTCAAATGTTTTGTGAATTTAGTATCTAGTCCTGGCCTTTATTGAATCTTTTGGGCTTCTGAATGAATCAGGTCAGATGAAGAAGGAGGCATGCATATAGGGTATTGGTCTGGATTAGAAGAATCCATAGCAAACATAATAATGCCATCTAATTCCCTTCTCACATATTCAGTCTATATATCCCTTGTATTCTGGATATCAGTTAGGCTCCTAGAGGCTTTTTGGACTAGGAGATAGATAACCCACAGCAAATTAGGTCCCTTGGGAAAAACAACTTAGGACTGTACCAATTCCACAAACTACTTTAGGAAAAGACAAGGTCTTGGAGATGAGAGGAGGCCCATGGGTGGGGGTTGGGGGGCAGAGCTGGAGCTGGATTGAGCTTGCTTGAGTGACCTCTGGCCAGGCAACTGCTCTGATATTCAGAACCGTTAAATATTGGGCTTCAGTCTTACTGATATCTACAAGAACTTTCTAAAGGACAAGTAAGCCAGCTGTTGAAATTTATGAGACTTCTATAAAACAATCAAGAAAGAAAATATGAACCTGAACAGTTTAACATTACCCATAAATAATATGCTAATTTACCTCAGCTAATGAGAGCTTCCAAAATAGTTCCTAAATCTTTTGCTGAACATCTGTGCTAAATGCGGGTAGTTATACTACCAAATAATCTCAGTTTTTGCTAATTTATTGCCATGAGTTAAGTTGCTAAAATTACAGAACATAAATAGTTATATGATAATATATTATGTTTTCTTTATTATGGTCTTTTTTGGTAAAACTCAATAAGTATTAGTTTAAAAAATCTTTTAGATAAAAATATTACAGAAATCCTTATAGATGAGGATAACATGAATTACTTGCTTGTAACTGATGGCATCTCAAGTTGGCATAGCTAATTTTGATTCTCTCTAGGTGAAGATATTCTTTGGCATTCATCATCTTTTCTCCCTTCTAGCTCAATTTGGTCTGCTCCTTTATTTTCCAAAACTAAGCCAGAAGGATCATCCACAGCAGGGAATGGGCCTATATATCAAGCAATTGGATCATTTACTCTGTTTGTAACCTCAAAGCTGAAAGATTATAAACTTCTTTGGTTCTTACAGATGATTTTACAATACACCACCCAAATCATTGGTCCCTGCACTATCTCCCTTGTATATTTGGAGGACATGAAGAGTGAGAGTGACAAAAGTAGCCAATGCAATGACTAACTCTTCGTGGTGCGGAAGATCACTAGAGAAGACTGCAAAATCCATGGCCCCCAAGTCTCCCCAATAACTAGAAATATTTAATCTTCTTTTGAAGTCACATACCACAGACAGTTCTTAAGAGAAAAGATTAAGTTCAAAAGGAATACATAATACATACATACATGCATACATAATTACATGAGAAAATGAATCAATTGATTAGTTTGGTATTATTTTTATAAATCTAGGCCTAAAAGAGTAAGTATTGACTGGGGGGAAAACCCAGTAATTTTGAGGACAATAATGAAATTTTGATATAATCAAAACAAAGAGATAAAGGAAAAAGGAGAAGCAAAGATAAATTTGACAGCCAACTTCTATATTTTTTTCCATCATTAAAATGACTGAAAAAGTCACATTAAAGTCTTGGAACTTAATCATTATAGCAAAAACAAAACAAAACACAAACTCTGAAATCAGGAGAAAAGAAATCCTAAAATTCATACATGTACAAATAAAATGTATATTCTCTGGATAATATAAGGCAAAAAACCCCACCTTTTTTGGTTTGATTCTCAAATATTGAAGTCACAAATATTTTTCTAGCTTTTTTACCTAGATAAGCCTTGACATTTCATTCTACTTTGCAATTTTTAAATTGCATTTTGTTTCTAACAGAACTGAATGATGAGGAAGATGGAGATAGAGGTAATTATTTCCATTCTCCAAATGAATGAATGTTAACAAATTATATGGAGAAAAATAGATTTGTATTTTGTTTTTTTTAACATTTCTCTTGATTTAATATTAAATTTTAATATACTATGAAGAAAATGCCAATCATAAATCTGAGGAAAATTCATGAAAAGATCCAAAAAATGCTGACAAATAAAAGCAGCGGGGGAATAGTTCAAACAGACATTAACATATTTCGAAGCTAGGTTTTAAAAATATATTTTTGAACTAGTAAAGGAATAAACAGATATATCAATGGAACATGAAACAAAGGCCAGAAAAAATACAAGCAAATACGAATTTAATATATGGTAAAGTAACACTTCAAATCAGTGAGGAAAAAAATGGATTATTCAACAAAATATGTTGAGCTCAAGGGTTGGTTATTAAATATATGTATATATGTATGTGTATGTATGTATACACACACATATGTATATGTAGCTACAAAATGCCTCCAGGTAAAGTTTTTAAAAGCCATAAAAATATTTGGAGAAAATGGATGTAAATATAATTTTTTCTTGATGAGGGAAAGGACTTTTTAAGATTTACAAAATTTAGACCATGAAGTATGTAATTGGTAGATTTGACAACATGAGAATGTAAAACTTGTCTATATCAAGGAACATCATAAATTTTTTTAAAAAAGGAAAAACAGGGACATAAACATTTGCAACATACATAACAGATATCGTTTCTGTCTAATTTGAACATCTGAATCTATATGTACATATATATTTATAAAACAAACAATGTCTGGGGAACATTGACACAATGTATCTTTGCCCTATGTAATCTCTGGTTTGTAGTTGCCTTGAGGCACCCATTCTACCTTGCCAAGACTAGTCAATTCAGTTCAGGAGGTTTCTTCCATGCCTTGACACTTACTGTCCCTAGGAACAGAATATGACATAAAGGAGATCAAATCCGACCAGAAGAGAAAGAAGAAAATCTGCCAATTCTATCCTAGTAGAGTGTAGAAAAGGGAAAAGTGGGGAAGTAAAATGTCACGTAAAATTATCTTAGTTCTTCACTCCTGAACCAAAATCCCAGATAGGAGTGGGGTTTTAGAAAGGCGGAGAGAAAAGCCACAGCAGAAGAGGCTTGTGCCTCACCCTCAATTTGAAACTCTGAAACAGAGATGAAGGAGTAATGGTGGCCACCTGAAGTGGTAGAAAGAGAAAGAGCCCTGAGTTAAGGGCCTTCCCTTGACTCTTGTTTGAGGCTGAGAAGTTTCCAAGCCTAAAGATTGGAGGGATTAAGCCAGAGCTAAATGGACAGTGACAGGGCTCCAAATGAGATGCAACTGAGGCAGGCAAGGGGGCTCCAGGCTCTGAACAAGACAAGAGACCAGCTGTACAGCTTCAGTAGAAGCTTCCAAGAGTGTCAAAGAGCCAGATAGGCGATAAACCTGCCAGATGATTACACAGACGCCTTTGTACCATTTATCCACATACTCCCCTCCCACTGCATGGAATCACATAAGTACTCACCACCAACACAAAAATATAATCAGATGTCACTTGAAGGATCAGGGAGAGGGAAAGCATATCTTCAGCCTGAGCATTTACTTGAGATTGAGTCATCTGGGGAACAAAAATCGTTAAAACTAAAAATATCTGAGATACTTTCATCGATAAGTTTAAGTTCTTCCTCACTGCTACTTCCACCAACTGCCTTCTCCAGATGGGGGCTCATGGGGAAAAACTTGACTAGTTGCAGAAAATTAATAAGCAACATTTCCTTTCTTTCTGGATAGCAGTAAGGAAATGTGTGATTCTTTTACATATTCCAAAATCTCTTTAAAAACAAACAAAAAAGGCCAGGTGCAGTGGCTCACACCTGTAATCCTAGCACTTTGGGAGGCTGAGGCAGGCAGATCATGAGGTCAGGAGTTCGAGACCAGCCTGACCAACATGGTGAAACCTCGTCTCTACTAAAAATATAAAAATTAGCCGGGCGTGGTGGCATGCGCCTGTAGTCCCAGCTACTCGGGAGGCTGAGGCAGGAGAGTCACTTGAACCTGGGAGGTGGAGGTTGCAGTGAGCAGAGATCGCTGCCACTGTATTCCAGCCTGGGTGACAGAGTGAGACTCCATTTCAAAAAAAAAAAAAAAGGCTACACACACACACACACACACACACACACAAATTCAAAACCTTCCATAATAAAATCATTCAGCTTCACTAATATTAAAAGGATAGTCATGAAAGGAACATGCTTTTTTGTATACCAAACTACTAAACATTTTTTAAAATACTCTGTTGGTGAGGATACAGAGATGCCGACTGATATAAACAGGTAAATGTTTCTGGGGCAATTTAGCAGCATATTTTAGAAGCTTTGAAATTCCTTTTGTGATATTTGTCCCGAGGAAACAATTAAGGAGTCATATGACCATGTTGCTATGAGATCTTCTTTCCCCATCATTGATAACATTGAAAACATGAAAACACGAAGTGATTGGTAAAACATAGTTCTCTTATAAATAGGATAATAAAAATTTAAACACCTTACAAGTTTAGCTGTTGACAAGGGGAAGAGTTTCACAATGTATTGCTGTGGAGAGCCGGCTACAAAACAGTATGGATTCAAAAAAAAAAAAAAAACATTTAAAATCATATCTCTATAGATTTAGGTAATGCAAAATGGGGTACCAATGAATTAGACTTTTTTATGTAATAGAGAAGTGATATTTAAAATTCAGTAGCAGGCCAGGCATGGTGGCTCATGCCTGTAATCCCACCACTTTGGGAGGCCAAGGCAGATCACTTGAGGTCAGGAGTTCGATACCAGCCTGGCCAACATGGTGAAACCCTGTCTCTACAAAAAAAAAATACAAAAATTAGCGGGGCCTGGTGGCACATGCCTGCAATTCCAGCTACTCAGGAGGGTGAGGCAGGAGAATTGCTTGAACCCAGGAGGCGGAGTTTGCAGTGAGCCATGATAGTGCTACTGCACTCCAGCCTGGGCAACAAGCAAGACTCCATCTCAAAAAACAAAAAAAAAATTAATTCAGTAGCAATTTTTACCTTTAGTGATGAGGATGATATTTCTCCTTTCATTGTTCTGGAAGGAACCATGTTTAGAACCACTAAAGTAATAAAGGCTGACGTTAATTGAGAACAAACTTTGTGCCAGGAACACTGTTAACTATGTATTCATATATTTAATCCTTAGAAATATATATGACAAAGGTGTGATTATTATGTGCCCTGTATTAATGATGAAGACATATTAAGCACAGAGCCACTGAATAAATTTCACAAGATCATCAACCAGAAGATGACAGGTCAGAGCTTTAAATGTTAGCCACATGAATCCAGGGGTTGTTTATTTAACCATTATGCTGTATGTAGATCTTCCCTAGTAGAAGGATCACTGCAAGGCCAGTACTTACTGATTTCTGAGAGGAAAGAATGATAATTATATATGTTTGGGCATGGCAAGGCCTGTCTTGTAGATGCTCTTGATGGATGAATCCCGATAGTAACCCTCCCTCAGGAACTTATCTACACCCACAAATTCATGTAGGAGTCAAGATGATTTCCAGAAGAAATAGGATGAAAATCAAAATTCTATTTCTTTTGAGATTCAAACATTCAAATAGGTCTGATGAACCAGAGAGATCCTGGCTGAGGCTGAATGAAGGAAAAACACAACTGGAACCTAGAAAAAGCCTACACAGCCACATCCAGCAAGTCGTGACTGGTGGACTTTCTCTTGGCACTAGTGTCAGGATCTAGGCCACCAGAAGTGTTGGTTTTGAGAATGGTGTAAAACTAATGCCTGATCCAGCCACCTGGGTATACCTGAATTTTTTTTTAAAAGTACCTTGAGAAAAATAAAAAATGACCCTGTGTTCACTGAAAACTGACTACTAAGAGCTCAAACTCTGGGCTTATGTGTTTGAGAGGTGTGTCAATCACTGAATTTAACACCTGGGGAAGGCTGCTCCTCTCTGGTACTCCAAAGAATTGCTGTGTAGAGTGGAAACAGTGAAGCAAACAGGGCGTGCTAGAGGTTGTCCACTCTCTGCATCAAGGTGAAATATACGAGAGGAGTCCCCTGGCTTGAGTTAGAAACCAGGAAATTCTCGCCTGCACCATAGAAAACACTAAGCGGCAGGGCCGGGGGCGGGGGATGGGGGAGGGCGGGGCATGCAGAGTGGCTCAGGCCTATAATCCCAATACTTTGGGAGGTCAAGGAAGGAGAAATGCTCAAGACCAGGAGTTTGAGACTAGCCTGGGCACCATAGGGAGACCCCATTTCTACAAAAAGTTTAAAAAATTAGCTGGGTGTGTTGGTGTTCACCTGTGGTCCCAGCTACTTAGGAGGATGAGGCAGGAAGATTTCTTGAGCCTAGGAGGTTGAGGCTGTAGTGAGCTGTTATCACACCATTACATTCCAGCCTGGATGACAGAGCGAGAGCCTATCTCCAAAAACAAACGAACAATAAAACCACTAAAGGGCAAGGAAAAATCAGGGCTTCATAATTATAGGCATGTAGGGCCTTGGGAGTATCATGATTTTAACACCAAAGAAAATATGGCCTCATTTTGACTTCACAGACTAGTCAGTGTTGAAGACATCTGGTTTATGTGTATATTTGCTTTTTTGGAGCTAGGGAGTTAGGAGAGGCATCTATAAAAACCCATATGAAAGAATATATAGTATTCATTATGCACAGTGGTTGTTAGGTGGCGGGATTCTTATCATTTTAAATGTTCTTTTGTCTGTATTTTCTAATATCAAGTATTGAGTTTTCAACAAAACACAACTTTGCTTTAGGAAAAAATAACCTTAACTGAATTCCAGTTAATGTTGATCATGCTGATATTTGTTTCCTATAATGTTCAATAAAAGCAAGCACTCTGTAACTCATGACTTATCCAAAAAAAAACAAAAAAACACATTTTCTTTTTTTTTTTTTAGTTGGAAGAATTATTTTTTAATTCTGAGACGATGTAAATAGTAAACCTACACCAGGCTGAGGAATAACTCTGGAGATTGTCATAATTTGCCAAATCAAGAATCCTTTTTAAAAATTTTTACAGGAACATAGTTTCCTTTGTTCTTTGACAAGATTCACAATTGCAATGGTCTTTTATTTTTCAGCTTAGAAAAATCACTTCATTCAATGAATATGGCAGAGAAAATTTACAGAATTTTCTATAAAAGAAAGATGTTTGGAGATGAGACATAAACTGCTGCTTGGGTCATTCAAGTTTTATTATTTGGAACTTGTACTGTACTCCCAAACTAGTGACAAAATAAAAAGATTTAATCAGATTTGTGAGATGGTGCTATTAAATACTGGGCTGCAAAACGACCTATAGCTTTCTCAAGACATTAAGTTGTTGGCAAACAACCAAGTTCCTATGTAGGCAAAGCAATGAATGTAAATGAGAGACCTTTTATTCATGATACAATTTAGTGATGAGGCCTTGATTCCTTCATTCTCAAAGAACAGTAGGAAGGGGATTTTAACATTCATTTATCAACTGTAAATTCAAGAAACTTCTGTTATCTCTAAGCTTTCCTCTACAGTGTCTACTGGAAAAGAAATACCTTCTTGCACCCAGTGACTACACTTTTTAAATTTCCCATTAACCATTTAACCATGAAGACTTGATGTATGCTACAATATCATTGCATTGGAATCTGGTTAGTAAAATCCCTCTAGATTAGTGATATAATCAGAATGACCACACTGGAAAGGTCCTTAGAGGGAATTATGGAATTAAGGGATTGTATAACCTACCAACTAACCCACATTTGTCATTTTGTAGTTGAATAATTGGAGGCCTAGAGAGATCAAGGGTTCCAAAGCTAATGATATGCAATGCCAAGGTTAGAATGCAGACTTTTTTTTTCCTGAACTAGTTCATTTTTAAACTTTCAAGTTTTACAACTCACTAAGGAAGATTGCACCTTAACCTACTTTCAATTTATTTTGGGTTCAAAGGTATTAAAAACCACTCTTTGTCCCCAGAGATTTTACTATTAAACTATTTTTTACAAACAAAATTCCTGGTATATATTTTTATTCATTGACTCATTCAATAATTCAGGGTTCTTTTCATGAGTCAGGCATTATTTTAATTGTATTTTTAAGCAGCATATTAGTCAGAGTTATTCTGAAAAACAGAACCAACAATATGTGTGTATTTGTATATACATGTATTTGTATATACATGCCTCTCTCTCTCTCTCTTTCTCTCTCTCTCTCTCTGTGTGTGTGTGTGTGTGTGTGTGTGTGTGTGTGTAGAGAGAGAGAGAGGGACAGTAACAGAGAAAGAGATTTATTTTTAAAATTTGACTCACATAATTGTGGAGGCTTGGTGCGTGCAAAATCTAATGGGGTAAGAAAGCAGGCTGGAGACTGGGGAAGAAGCAGTCTGAGCCCACAGGCACTCTGCTGGCAGAATTTCTTCTTGCTCAGGAAGCTTAGTCTTCGTCTGCTACAGGCTTCAACGGACTAGATGAGACCCACCCACATTATGGAGGGTAATCTTTTCTGCTCCACCAATTTAACTGTTAATCTCATCCAAAAACACCTTTACAGAAACATTCAGAATAATGTCTGACAAAATGTCAGCATCACGGCCAGCCAAAGTGTCACATAAAATTATCCATCACAAGCAAGGTCACTGATTAGGTCAGAAGCTGTCTATCATTTTTTATTTTTATTATCTGTAGAGATAGAGTCTCGCTATGTGGCCTAGGCTGGTCTCAAATTCCTGAGCCCAAGTGATCCTCCCGCCTCAGCCTCACAAGTAGCTGGGAAATACAGGGTCTGGCTATGTTACCCAGGCTGGTGTTGAACACCTGGGCTCAAAGGATCCTCCCACCTCAGCCTCGCAAAGTGCTAGGACTACAGGTATGAGCCACTGCACCCAGCCAGGAAATATCTTTTTAACTAATGTCAGTTTTGGCTTTAAACCACAAGAACGAGTTCTTGGTTCCTTTTTCACTGAGGGTGGCTGACTGGAGGACTAGTCGGTAGGCTCATTCTCTTGGACTCACCAACACTTAAAATGATTAGTCACTTGCATGTGTGCAAAAGAGTTTTTAAAAGCTGTAAATATTCTTTAATGTGTTGTCACAAAATCCAGGAAAATCCAGAGACTCATGCTAATTGCCATGTGAGGTGATAGCACTCAGGTTTCCATTCTAAGCAACGGGGAAAATTTTAATCCAACAGCCTTTGTATAAAGCACTTCCCAATGACAGATGAAAAGCCTTAGTGACTCTACTCCCAAAACTGAGTTAATCTTAGAATGGATATTAGGCATCCATAATGCCTGCGTGCTTGGCTATTTAGTGTTCTCTAAAAGGGCTGAAAGTTTGAAACAAAGAACTCTGTAGTATTCTAGACCTTGACAAGAAAGTAGGGGGAGGGAGGGAGGCCAAGGATAATGCTCTCTTTTGAGTAGCCTTGGTTTGTTTGACCTTATTCCAGACCATCTGAGGATGGAAAACAGCCACACTTCAGATGGTGGACAACTACTAGGGAACAGGGTGAAAAAGACGTTTATATTTCTCCTCCTGCCTCCAACAATGTAGAGTCAGCTTCTAATCTCAAACACAAATCTCACGTTATACCACGTAAGTTTCCTCAGAAAGAATATCTGTGTGTAAAATATGAATTGCCCATCTCTATAAGCTACTTTTAGTCTACTGCAATGAAAATATGACTTTAATAAACAACAAATCATATTCATATTTAAAACATGAACTTTACTAAATATAAATCACCTACTAAATGATACTGTATTTCAAGATGTAGCCAGACTTTCAGAGCTGCTAATTGAACTCAGATCAGTATCTGGTTTCACGCCCTGTTAAGAACAGTCTTTCCCCCTGGGTTTGAGGAGCACAGCAGGTTATCCTGTTCAATATACTCCCTCCAGCAACACTATACACTGTCATTATTTCCACTAAATTCCTTTGGTTATTTTCAAATCTATCTGGACCAAGATAGCTTAAGTGTGGTATGATCACTTTGAGCATTAGCAGTATAATAAAACAATAATTAATCTTTCAAAATGACTTGTTAAAATAGCTTATCTTTCTTTATGATCTGCATTTATTCACGAATAAAGCGACACTTCAGGATAACTAGATGTTTTTTACTGCAAAAGATGTCAAGATGACATTTCAGTAACAAAGAGTCTGCAGAAAGCATTAAAACTCAGGAAAATGTCCTAAATTAGCTGAAAATTTGAATGTCTTAAATATCAGTGAGTGATTCTTGGAAAAATATGTATTTCAAGTATATATTTTTTGCACCTTTCAAAGTAAAAGGTAGTTGATAAAATAATTAATTTTGATGTCTATCTCTCATCAGAGCAAGCTCATACATTTGAATACATTCAACGGCTTTAATGTTTTTGTCACAATTCATTTCTATTGTCATAAACATGCACTTCAAAATTTCCCTTTATTTTTTCTTGGGATATTATGGTACAAGTCCTCAAATACATTCTGATATTTTTATCACTTTATTCTTGAAAATCTAATCAGGGTCATCTTGAATATTTCTTAGTTTAATCCTGAATGAAGAAGATAATGGGCTTCTAAGAGTAATTACACTTTGTTCATACATATCTATTAACAGAAAAAACTCTATTTGCACAGAATTCTTCCTTAAAATTTTTGGCAGTGTTTAATTACTAACAAAGATATTAATTATTATAATGTGGGCTCTGTGGTAAGCTAGATTATAATAAACATCTCCTTAAGAAATAATGTGTATAGACACAAAGAAATATTATGCAGAGAAAAGTGTCATTCATTTAAAACTATTTTTAGATTCCAATCTCAAAAATAGTAATTGTGGTAATTTAAAGTTTCTTTTAATGAGATGTATATAAATTGTGCTAGGCCAAAACTTTGCTTGAGCCAATGTTAAGTAAACTCATTACAAAAATTGTCATAAAGTTGTTTTCCAGTCGTTTTCCTTGTAATATTTTAGATGGAAAAAATTTACTTATATCAAATTAAATGAAAAAGAGTCTGAGATAAAGCTAGAATTTCTGGTGTGCAAGATGTGACAATAATATCACCTGAGATACTGTGTAACAAGCACTAAAGCAGTTTCCTCTGTGCCTCAGGTAGCAATGAAGAATCATCCCAGAAATTAAAATACTATGTGCCTAACCTAGACATTATCATGCTCTCACAAGTTTCCAATCTCGATTGTATAGTTAAGTAGTACTTCAAAAAGTAGTTAAGTACACTTCATGTGTTTAAGTCTTTCATCTCAAAAGACACACACCCATACACTCACACACATGCACACACACACACACACACTCCACTCCTGTAACCTGAAAACTCTCTCAAATACTGCCCCTTATGGCCACATTTACCGTTGTCAATATCTTTTCAGAATTATATCTTATTTTCTCTTCGTCTCAGTACAATCTGAATTCTGCCCCATACTGTAATCAGAATAATTTTTACCAAGTTTTTTGTTTACTAATCCAAGAAAAGATTTTAGTGCTCATTTGATTTCTCAATATTTGGAATTGCTGACCACTTCCTCTTGCTAAAACACTTGACTATTATGATGACATATTCTATTGCATTATTCCATCTATCCAGTTATTTATCACTTATTATTTCTATATCTCAGGTCTGTATTTTAAATTCTGAAGCACTTCAAAGTTTTTCCCTTCTTGTACTGTTAAAGTTTTTACCATATGTTGATCACTTCCAAATTAACATCCCTAGAATAGATATCTTCTTCTCTCCAAATTAATGTGTCTAATTGCTTATTATGAAATTCCAATTAAAGTCTCATAGGCACCTCACAGTAAACATTTTCTGAATATCATCCTTTAAAAAGTAAGCCTCCTCCGCCTTTTAAATTGCCTGTCTCAAAGCAGTATAAAGGCACATGCTCAAACCATGGATGTCATCTTTTCATTTTGCCCTTCATTAGCCCCACACATTTAGTCTTTCCCTGGTCCTCTGTTAAAATCCCACCCTCTGAACATTTCCTATGTTGTTTCTGTAGTTTCTCTTTCTCCATGACATTTTCTACCATCTAATATATCAAATACTTTACTTATTTATCTTATACATTGTTTTTCGAGAAGATAAGCTCAATGAGTTCAGGGATATTTTTCTGCCTTGTTGATAGCTAAAACAGTATCTGCACATAGGAAATGCTCTACATATAGGAAATTATTGTTAGCCCTGTCTCTAGGTTTGCTTTTATTGACAGTTTTAATCACTTGATTATCGGATACTTTTCCTTCTTCAAGTGTGTGATAACTTTTTATTGAATAGTGAACATTGCAGACAAATATTGTAGAAGCACTACATTATGTTGTCTTATTCTAAAGAAGGTTGAGTTTTATTACAGCAAGCAGTTAAATTACTAAAAGTTTACCTTATCTTGTTAAATCTTGGTTTTAGGCTTTGTTAGGGTGGCCCATTCTCGCTTTTACTCTTAAGACATAGCACTTACTTGTACAGTGTGGCCTTTCTGGGATCTAATTAATTGCCTACATGTTTCATCAAGGTCTCTCCATTCCAGCTGGGCTTGCACTTCAACATCTTTCCTGCACAGGGCGGTCTTCTTAGCCCTCAGCCTCTCAGAAAAGACTGTCTTCCAAACCTTCTGAAATCTCTTCTTGTGTTTGCATAGTCCAGGAGTCAGCCAAATACCTAAGATGAATTTTCACTTAGATTTCTGTTTATTTGGATTTTTTCTCTGCAGCTTCCTATTTTTGATGCTCTTGTCCCAAATCTCAGCCAGCTTAGTAGCCACATGCTATATCCTACATCTTGATCTCTATATCATTCATTTGGCCAAACTGATGCTCTCTACTGGGGTCTATCTCCCTACACTATGGCCTGAAAAATGCTCTATGAGAGAGACTTTGTGTGAATCTGTAGCTTACCTTATATGTTTCCTTTTTGCAAGGATTGTAGCTCAGCACTGAGCTGCTATCCAGTGCCTACAAATAGTGTGTTAAATAGTTGGTCCAGACCTCATAGTTATTTACAGTGGGAGCATATGTCCAATACCAGCTACCACACAATGACATGACCAGAAACAGAAATCCAACAATTTTTTTTTTTTGAGACGGCGTCTCCCTCTGTCACAAAGGCTGGAGTGCAGTGGTGCGAATCCTCCTGGATTCAAGCAATTCTCCTCCCTCAGCCTCCAGAGTAGCTGGGATTATAAGCACCTGCTACCACGCCTGGCTAATTTCTGTGATTTTAGTAGAGGTGGGGTTTCACCATATTGGCCAGGCTGGTCTCAAACTCCTGACCTTGTGATCCACCTTCCTCGACCTCCCAAAGTGCTGGGATTACAGGTGTGAGCCACCACTCCCGGCCCCAACACATATTTTTGAATGAACCAATCATCAAATCCTATTGATTCTGTCTCCTTAATATTTCCCGAATCTGTCTTCTTTTCTCTTTCCCTATTGCCTCTACTTTGATTTAGCCCATTATCCCTTCTAGCCTATCTAATTGTTACAGTGCTCTGACTGATCACCTTGTCTCCAGCTCTGCTCTATTCCATAACATTTGCCACACCCTTGCATTTTTTGTTTGTTCTTAAATGTTAATATTGTATGTTACCCTTCTTATGAAAACCCTCCAGTGTCTCTTCATTGTCCTCAGGATGAAACCCAAACTCATTGTGTATCTCTAAATCCTCAACTCTTCCTACTGCTATGTTCTTTCCTCTCCTGCTCAATACATATGGTGAGTTATTTTCAGTTCCTGTACAAGCATGGTTGTCTCACACCTCCAGGCTCTTGCATGAGATGCTCATCCTGCCTGAAATGATCCTATATTCCAACTAACCCCGGTTGTTATCTGCTTAGATACCATGTCTTCTGCGGAGTCTGTGTTGCTCTCCCCAGTTGGATTAGGTCTCCACTTGTGTTCATCTTGCACTCTGCTCGTTCTCCAGTCATCATCTGTGTCACACAGTTCTATAATTATCTATTTACTTTTCAGTACTCCCATTACACCATAAGCTTCTTGGGGCAAGCCCCATGTGTTATTCGTTGTTTTATTCCTATTTACTAGATGACTGAATAAATATTTCCTGAATTAATGCATGTTAATGTTAGCAACTTGCCTGACAAGAATATATTCCTTCTCAATTATATGTCTGCATTTCATGCAGTAAATAAATACATAAATAAACCTCCCTCCAAGAATAATAAAATGGTAGAAGCCAAGGGACACATAATAATATGACACTAAAATGATACAAAAGAATGAAAAGCTTTGATTATCTGTGTCAGGTATCTGTATATATTAAAATCTCAATATTTTGGTTTTGTGTTATATGTACAAACTAAACACAATTTTAAGAAATTTTTTAGGTCATACTGTAACTGCTAAAAGGTCTACAATTATGCTGATGCCTAGTATCTTAAGATAATTGCAAGTTAGAAAGGAGAATACAAAACTAGCTCATTCTCTTCATTTTGTAGATTAAGAGCTGAGTTTGAAGGGAATCAAGCCTCTTGTCCAAGTTCTTACAGTTAGTTGAATGGTAGCACTATACCCCAGACTCCCTGGGCTCCTTCAATTTTCTTCAAGCTTATTATGTTCTATATGAAAGAAACATTGACCACCACCACCATCACTTACTAAAGTCCTAGTATGTGTCAAAGGAAACAACTCCCTGACCACCACACATTCATTTCTTACTTTAGGACCCAATTAGGCTATAAGAAAAGTAACCACAAACACATTAGAGGAACTGAAGATTGGGTGGGGTCAGAAAGAAGGGCCTTCCAAGAAGTGTCAAGAACTATGATAACATGACCACTGTGGTATCAATGTATAGTTCATTTATAATAAAATAATAATATGGATATTGAATCCTGAACTCCCTAACAAGTGGCCTAGACAGTTTTTTATTTTGTTTCTTCTTGGATTTTAATGAGTAATACATGCGGCAGTCAAAGATCTGTGTTTAAGTGTAACTTGGAAGAAGACTATTATTGACTTCTATCAAGTGGTGATATTGAAAGCTGCAAGATGATAAAAGTATCTAACTCCTGTTTTCTGAACCTATTCAACAAGTGCTTTTCAGTGGCGTTAAATACTTTCTGGAAGTAGGTGGGGTATATTAAAAATAAATAAGTGAACGAGTTTTTGTTTTGTTTTTAATAAATGGCTGAAACTAAATACTTGTATTGACACAGTCTGGGAATCAGTTATACTTCAATAGCATTTCTTATTGTGATTCAGAGATCTAAATACTAAAAGATTTATCTACTAGAAAATGTCCCATGTCATGGAGTTAATTTTTTTTGAAGTTTTGACTGGTAAGCTGAATTATTATATATACCACCTTCTGATTCTGCTGCACCCAGTGGAGCTGAAAATATTTACAAGGGTGTCCTTATTTTTTTTCTCCAACATGCCTATAAGCAGCATTAAATTATTCTACACTTTATAAGCAAGGACAGTTTGGTATTTGAGGTTCACACTCCTCTAGCATCACAAAACCATTTGGCACCAGCCTCAGGAAAGTAAAAGAATCTTAAATTAGGCTCATAAAATTGACCTGGTTCTAAAGAAAGATAGCCACTTGATAGTAAAGGGACTATGAGCACAGGGCTCTGCTTATGAACGGTAACATTTATTGACTGCTTCTGATGTGCAGGCACTATGCTAATCACAAGTATTAACTCATTTGGTCATTAAACCCATTTTATAGATGAGGAAACTGAGGCACAGAGAGTTTAGTAGCTTGCTTGAGATTTACAGCAAGGAAGCAGTAAGCTAAAAGCCAGGAAGTCTGTCTCCAGAACCTTGATTTTACCCTGGTCTTCTTCTCTACATATCCCACCTTTCTATTTCACTCTTCAAATGTTGCCTTACTGAGTGATCAATCTCTTCCTCAATTCCCATTTGACCTTTGCCTCCTCGCCAAGAGCCAAAAACAGCTGAAAATGTTTACTTTTATTAAAATAAGTTTACTTAGGGTAGCAAGGACTCTAAAACTCAAGGCTAGCAATTAAGCAAGTGGAGATTCCACAGGAAATGTTTATTTGTCCCAAGAGAGTCATTACAGCTCTCCTAGCTTAAGAAAGTGATACAGTATATGCTTTTGAGGGTTCCACATAACCCACATGTCAGCTGCCCCAGCTGGTATTCACCAGAGAATTCCCTGCATCTAAGGCCTTGTGCTTATGTTTTAAAATGTACTAATGGATATTAACATTATGATAATGTCAAAAATCAAATTCCAAAGCCTTATCCCAGATACATGGCTTTCATCAGCTACACAAACCTCAGGGGAGATTTTATCAACCGCTGATCAAAGGAAGCAGCAGGAGCTGATACAAGCACAAGACAGGGCGTGTGGAGTGTCCTCCACTCAAGTACACCCCAGAGCAGAGCGTCTCCAGGAATTGAGACAGCACATCAGCAACTCAATTGTAGTATTCAAATGAATGGAGTTCTCTTTAAGGGCGAATATCTGAATAGAAATTTTAAAATCTGATCCTGATTTAACATGACTATGCCCTCACCTGGATGTATATTGCTGTAAGAGATACCTTACCCATATGAGGGTCATGTCAACTTGCTTCCAAACATAAATGAAGTGAAGCACAAAATCATGTGACTCCTCAAGTGTGCTTAGCTCTGCACAGATAAAACTGCTTTATTTGGAATCATGGCAAAAGAAGAGGGAAAGTCATCTGCAGACCATGCAGCTTATTAAACAAATTTGTTTCCCGAGTCAAGTACTTGAGGTACTCTCAGTTCTAATTAATGTCTCTTGCAAATGCAGCCTCATAACTAACATTCATTCTTTTAATCGTAGCCATATGTTCCTTCCATCGTTTTAACGATATAAATGGAAATTATTGGTGTTTATCACTGAATATTTCTATTTAAAAAAACATCTTTTCAGGCTGATGCTTTATGCTAAGATCAGTGGGTGAGAAAATCCCTCTCTGGAAATATTTTCTCCCTTCCTGTAGTCCATAAGTGAGGCCTTATTTGTGGTTTTTAAATATCGCATTAAGAATTTTGCCTCCATTAGATCCATGCTACTAAAATGGCAGAACTCTTCACATAAAAAACAGAGATAAACTGAAAAGGGGATAGCTGAGTCCAATATACAGCCTGTAGGTTGAAGTATAATCATTACATCTCGCTTAAGGCAAGAGAGGTTGATAGTTTACAATAAGCTTCAAGAAAATCACTTGCTTATCTCCAGAAGCTAATAGCTTAAGTCAAATTCCTTTACCTTCTCTAAATATGCCACATATGTTTTCATTTTAAGAAGTACTTTTTATGTATGTGACTGTAGTAAAAAGATATGTACAGATATACAAGATTTCAGAGCTGGAAGAGACCCTAAAAATCACCCAGTCAGGTGGTCCATAACCCTCACTGTGTATCTTAAACATCTGATGAGCTTGCAGACTGGTTCTTTACCAGAGAAATTATAATTCAATTGCTCTGATGTGGAGCCGGTGGAGCCAGATATACTGTTTTACAAAAGTACTCCTGGTTATTCTAATATGTGGTCAAGCTTGAGAAGCACGAATCTTGTTTATCCATCTCTTTTGGAGCCAATGATATTAAATGATTTATTCAATGTCCATAGACAGTTATTTGTGACAGGAGGGAGACTATGAGCTCAGGCTCAAAACCCCCACACCTGTGCATTTTCTTTTATCGTTTACTAATACCTCTTTAATCCATGCTTTTAAAAATAAAGTTAACTTAGCAATAGAAATATCTTTTAAAACAAGACAAAATAAAACCTAGAACTACTCTTCTTCTATTCCCTTTTCAAGGGTCTGTCCCCATCTTTTATTTTTTGTCATTGTAATCTCTCCAAAGTGCCAGCTGTGTGTTAGAAGGTATCGCTGTATAACTCCAGGATTAAAATAAAAATATTAGTAAATCACTCCAGAATTGCCAACAGTGCAAAACACAAAAGAAAGACTCCTATCTACCCTTGTAGTAAAATATAACAATAGCAGCCAAATCATCATTCCGTGGCAGGAACTGTACTCAAGTATTGGATCCAGACCATCTCACTGCATCTCAGCAAAAACTCTGTGAGGTCATATATTACTATCATCTCAATTTTACAGGTAAGAAAGCCAAAGCACCAAAATTTATTTCCCCAAATAAATTCCCCCAGTTTAGGTAACTTTGCATGGCTAGGAACTGGTAGTCAGTTTAGTCTTTTTTTTTTTTTTTTAAAGTTTAATCTTAAAATCACAAGATGAAACTGTCCTTCAAAAGCAGCATTTTACCTTTACTCATAATAAACTAATATTTACAAAGTATTTTAAAAAGAACATTATACTCCTTTCTCATCTGATCTCATTTAAGTATTACAAGATTTATTACCATAATCATTTTGTTAAAGAGAAACTAAGGCTTAGGGAATACTCAATGTCCTCCCAGGTAGTAAGTGGCTAAACCCAAATCAGAGTTTTTGTTATAATTCTATATGCAGTACTGCACTCCAGCCACCATACAGCTTTAAATCTGAAGATTGTTTTCTTGGCTCTGATGAGTATTTCATATGGTCAGTTCTGCTAGAAAAACAGTATAAAACTTACTTCAAACAGCCAAAAAACAAATTCCTTGCTGTTCAGATTAAACTGTTGATTGCGCTGAAATTCACGGCTACACTAAGAAACAAAATAAACTGTGTCAAATCTCCCCAAAGATTTTGTTGTGCATTGTTTTATTTTTATTCACATAATCTGTGTTTACTGAGCTGCAGTAAAGGATGCATGGGCTATTTTTATTCGGAGAAAGGCTATAACACCAGCCAAGCAGAAGGACCCATCCATGACCAGAATGCAATGGCCTTCATTATCTTCCAACTCACTCCTAAATGACTCACTGAGAGCTGCCAGATGGTGTTTTCTCTCACCCCTTGCCTTGCATTTATTTAATTATTTTAACATAGTTTTTGTTCTGCTGCCATGATGCCTAATAGGTAGATATATTTGGGAGTTAGTTTCTTCTAATATTGACCAGTGCTTTTAGAATATTTCTCAGACTCTTTAATAATAACACTTATTGGGTACGTACAATATACCAGATGCTAAGCCAATGGATTTGTATATATTCCTCATTTAACCATCCAACAACTCACAAATGAGGAGGCTGAAGTTTAGGGAGGTTAATACATGTACCCTGGGCTAAACAGCTGGTCAAAGATGTAGAGTCAGATAATTGGAACTAAGCCCCCAATCTTAATCTTTATGTAAGACTTATGTGGTAGCAGTTATAAGCACTAACACTTTGGGGAAATAAGAAAATATAATAAAATGATAAAGAAACCCAAAAAGTTAATATTCATCTATGTGGAGACCAATCAGGTAGGTGACTAAGTCATCAAGAAAATGAAAAGATGTGTGGTAGACCTGGAGATGTGCTGCCCTCATCCCCCATGCAGCTGCAGGGAGTGCTGTCAGGAGGCAGCCTCTTAACATGGGGCTCCTTTGGGATCTGCTTTAGTGCAGGAAGCCACCTTGTTTGCAGTCCCACCCCGTCTGAGGCAGCCTACACAAAAGCCCAGCCATCCTAACTCATCAGCAATATTCTCTCTAGAGACACCTACTGGGTTGGCCAAGGCTTTACCAGGTCTGCTTCACAGTGTGAGATCTTTCTCCATCCAATCTTGCTTTCAACCCTACTATTCCAGATATTCATTCATTTTAAACCTTCTTCATCCAAAGGTCTGAGGAACCAGAGCTGTAACAATACTTCAAAGTTTTTGACAAAGAATAAAAATTATTTTATTGCTAGTTTAGGAATTTTTGAGTCTCAAGAATCTTTACATGTAAACATACCAAATAATAATTTTTATGGTAGTCTCAAGACACAGAGTTCCCCCAAATTGGGGTGGGGGCTTGGGGTGTGATGGTAGTAAGAGGCAGGTACCTACGTAACTCTTCTTCAGACTGAACTGATCAGGTAATTCAGAACCACATCTGGTTTTGATAACATGCTCATGATATACCCCCCAAATGGAAGCCTATATAAACTACCTTATCCTCCTGGGTCTATAGTGTTCCTGGTTGCTGATTCCATATTATTATTCTAGGCAGTCTGACATATGTACCTATGACATCAGTTCCATATCAGAATATTTCTACAAAATTACTTCCAAGACAGTTTTCAAATATAAAGAGATTATCCTCAATATGCTTCAACAACAATCAAACCCTTTGCTATGTATGGTATCAATATTCTAAATAGAAAGCATTGACTGACATATGATATAGAATTATCAGAATCAGTCTCTATTCCCAGTCACTTTTCCACCCTCAGGTAGCCTCCCTTAACATCATGCCTGTTCTTAGTACCCTTTTACTATCCGTTACTGTCAACTTTGTTTTATTAAGGAGGTCATGGTAATTAAGCCATCTCAAGAGAATTCTCATTTTTAAGGAAAGGGAAACTTGGAACCCAAGAAAACTTTCTGGACTCCAGAACAAAGCAATCATAGGGAATTAAAAGGCATATGGCTCATATCTGGGGACAAAGAACTTTTTGGCACTGTGGCCAGGCTTGTAGAGGGAATGCATGTTAAAGGAGGAGGTGAAAGGAAGCAGAAGACTTTCCCTCTCCCTCTTTCTAGATCCACCTCACCAGGAATAATGATAAGATGGCATGCCACCCTGTGTTTGATAACAGTTTCAGATGTAAAAACATGGTCTTCATTTCTTATCAATGAAAACTACTTGGGTATTTTTGGGATATTACTTGGGTATTAACTCAAAATTTATAGATATAGGATTCTAGAGAATTAGATAATTTATGCATAATATAAATAAGCAAGTTACACAGGTAATAGCTAATCTAGCAAACATGATAAAGAATCAGTGATAGATATCAAAAAGGGAGAAGAGAATAAAAATATTTGGCTGTAACTTTACAAAACTCACTCATTATTTTAATTATGCATATTTTTAAAAACTAGTCATAAATCATGGATATGGATATTGACCAAGTCATAAACTTTCAGCAAATAAACAAATACACATATTTGAAACTGACATGATCTGTTTCTCTTAAACGTAAAAATTTTACAAATTACTTGTAAATTATTCCAATTTTCTTTCAGTTTTTAATTCTGAACTAGTTTTAGCATCCTTTTCACTCTACTGTCAACTTATTTACATTAAAATTAATCTAGAAGTCTACAATTAAGCAACTCCTAGATAAAATGGGTTACTCAAATGTGTATGTTTTAATGAATAATTGCATGTTGGTTGATACTTTTGTTCAAAGAAAATGTCAACAAAATCTTGTTTTGGATGTAGGTGCTTCTATTCAAGGACAGAAGTTGCAAAGGGGCTTTCTACAGCATCAGGTGAGAATCTCCTAGGAATTGGGGATGATATTTGTGCTTGGGACCTGACCCCAACAAGGAGTCCAGAGCTCTCCATTCATGCTGCCTCATCTCCTGAGGCTGATTCACAAGGGAGGGCGACAGCCGCTTTAGCTGCTCTTGTCACCACAAGGTACTGACCAGCCTTTGGCTCGCATACTAGTGGAACACATTTTGGAGTTTCTCACTTCCTCTGTGCCTGGAGTAGATAATGTTGCAAAGACTAAAATTTACAAACTCAGATCTATCTTGTAAAAGAAGAGCAGGAAAGCCATGCTAACAGATTAAGACTTAATACTTTCAAAACAGAATAGTCATTGGAATCACCATTTTTATATACCATATTTGAATCATTTAACACTTTTCTCAGGGTGGTTGAATTCATCAGGAAAAATATATATATATTTATAGCTACATTCATGTGTTACTTTGATTTTACTTAGATTGTTTAAAGTCCCCCCAAAACTTGCACAACTCTAATAATTAAAAGTTATTAGAGTGAGGGCTGATCTCAAGGTAAAAAGATAAAATTATAGCTAACTCATTCTCTGAATGACTTGACTTTAAAAAGCAAGTTAAAGACTAAATAATAATAATAAAACTTACATTTGAGGGCCATTCTTCACTGTTTTATAGATCCCTAGCCATGCATTCTCCCAGAGCTAACATAAAACTGCCAATCAAAACATGTTGAGTTCCTACTCTATGCCCTCAACTGTATTAGCACTCTGTTGACTGTAGAATCATCCACAGGAGAGGTCACTCCCATCAACTGGGTGCATGATTCAGGGCAACTGCCTTGGAATGCTTTTTTAAATTTTATTTTAATTTCTATTTTTTGAGACAGGGTCTCACTCTGTTGCCTAGGCTGGAATACAGTGGCATGAGCATGGCTCACCGCAGCCTTCATCTGCTGGGTTTAGCAATCCTCCCATCTCAGCCACCTGAGTAGCAGGGACTACAGGTGTGTGCCACCATGCAGGCTAATTTTTAAAATTTTTTGTAGGGATGAGGTCTCATTATGTTGCCCACACTGATTTGAAACTCCTGAGCCCAAGGGATCCTCTTGTCTCGGCTTGCCAAAGTGCTGGGATTACAGGCATGAGCCACCGCACCCAGCCTTGGAATGCTTTTTAACTCAGCTGTGTTTAGCCCCTCTTAGCTTTGGTCTTCTCAAGTGTAAAATGGGGATAACTAATTTCTTTTTTAGGGTGATGGAAAAAATAAATAAGACACTATATGTAAGGTGCCAGGCACAAGGCTTGGTGTTTATAAATGGTGAATGCTCATATTAGTTAGTAATTGTGGTTGCAATAGTAATTTGTGCATGTTGTATGCATAATGTATGTAGTAGCAGTGGTTATTCCACGTAGAAGCTAGCTGGCGGGGGAAAGCATGCTACAATAGCCACAGCTTCCCTAGTATCCCTGGATCTCTGTCAATAAAGTGGGTAGCTGCATTGTGTAGCTGCTTCTCCTGGCTTAATTTCTATAAATGTGTGAGAAAAGAACTCATAAGAGGGACAAATATCTTCTGTCCACACCCCAGGTCACAGGCATAATCAGAGAATATAATCATTTCATAATTTCAGAATCCAAGGTATATACCTATACCTAAATTTTTCCATCATTGGTTATTTCTTGCAGGACAAACAAGAATTTGGTCCCTCACATATTTCACCCAACATGCCGTCCACTTACAATGTACCAGACACTAAATATGGTGGGGAGAGCTGAGTTGTGTTCACTCTTTTTCCTTAAGAAGCTACGTCCAAAAGAAAGAGTCATGTAAATAAGAGGTCATGAAAAGAGAACAGAAATCTAAAACCCAAGAGGAAAACTGAGCAGCATAGAGCTGTTCAGAAATCTAGCGGACCTCATAGTGAATAGGCTGGAGCCAAATGCTTCCACCATTGCCTATGTTTCCATTTGTGTTCATTTCTTAAACTTTGCTTTTTAAAGCATACTTTATAAAAGGAAAATGTGGCACATTGGTATCACTTTTGGTTATATGATGTATCATCATGCTATAATTTTAAACAAAGGTGCTATGCTAGCCATAGGGAAGGAAAATATTTCATTCCTTATTCATTGCTAGATTCATGGCTGAGACATCAATAAAAAAAGACAGATTATAAGAGAAAAGTATACTCATTTATTTAATGTAAGCTTTATGTGACACAGTAGCCTTTATAAGGAAACAAAGATTCAAAAAAACAGGTAACCTAGTGTATTTTTATGCTTAGATCTGATGGAGAGATGGATAGTCATGGAGAAGTATGGATAAAGTGGGTATGATCTAATAATAATAAACTGGGGGGAATTTAGCAAGCCCTTCTTGTTCTGATTCTTCTCTGTGCCCCTGTGCCTTCAAAGATAAAGATGTTTCTTTCCTCTGAGTTTAGGAAGGGCACCTCTCAAATGAAGGTCTCATGATCTGCTTCAAAAAGAAGGGTAGGAGAAAGTCAAAGAGTGATCTTCTTAGGTTTTATTATACGCTTCAGGTGAGAAGGGTGAGAAGAAGGTGAGAGCCTTCCTGCTTCTGCTGTTTTCTCAAATGCCAAGGTGCCATATTTTGGGTAACATGTCCTGAATCCCAATACCACACTAATAAATTCTAATATTTGATAGTAGAGTACAGAAAATAAATTCCAGTTCTTTTATTGAGGCAGATATATAATTATGAAGTATACACCAACACACATTTCCTAAGTTTATTTGAATATACAGTTGACCCTTGAACAATGCAGGGGTAAGGGGCACTGATCCCTCCCTGTGCAGCAAAAAATCCATGTATAACTTTTGACTCCTCCAAAACTTAACTGCTAACAGCCTACTTTGACCAGGAGCCTTACAAATAACATAAAAAGTTGATTAACACATAAATTGTATGTTCTATTATGCACTGTATTCTGATAATAAAGTATGCTAGAGAAAAAAATATTAAGAAAATTGTAAACTAGTTCAACCATTGTGGAAGTCAGTGTGGCGATTCCTCAGGGATCTAGAACTAGAAATACCATTTGACCCAGCCATCCCATTACTGGGTATATACCCAAGGGACTATAAATCAAGCTGCTATAAAGACATGCACACGTATGTTTATTGCGGCACTATTCACAATAGCAAAGACTTGGAACCAACCCAAATGTCCAACAACAATAGACTGGATTAAGAAAATGTGGCACATATACACCATGGAATACTATGCAGCCATAAAAAATGACGAGTTTATGTCCTTTGTAGGGACATGGATGAAACCGGAAACAATCATTCTCAGTAAACTATCGCAAGGACAAAAAACCAAACACCGCATGTTCTCACTCATAGGTGGGAATTGAACAATAAGAACACATGGACACAGGAAGAGGAACATCACACTCCGGGGCCTGTTGTGGGATGGGGGGAGTGGGGAGGGACAGCATTAGGAGATATACCTAATGCTAAATGACGAGTTAATGGGTGCAGCACACCAACATGGCACATGGATACATATGTAACAAACCTGCACATTGTGTACATGTATCCTAAAACTTAAAGTATAATAATAATAAAAAAAGAAAAAAAAAGAAAATTGTAAGGAAGAGAAAATGTACCTACTATTCTTTAAGTGGAAGCAGATCATCATAAAGGTCTTCATTCTCATCATCTTCACATTGAGTAGGCTGAGGAGGAAGAGGAAGAGAAGGGGTTGGTCTTGCTGTCTCAAAGATGGCAAAGGCAGAGGAGGTGAGAAGGTGGAAAAGGAGGCAGGAAAGGTAGTTATACTTGGTGTATCTTTTATTGAAAAAAAAAATTCTTGTATAAATGGACCTGTGCAATTCAAGCCCATGCTATTCAAGGGTCAACTGTAATGAGGATTGATGTATACAGGTTGAGTATCTCTTTTCTGAAATGCTTGGGATCAATGCGGGATTTTGAATATTTTCAAATTTTGGAATATTTGCACACATATAATGAGATATCTTGGGGAACGGGAACCAAGGTTAAACAAAAAATTAATTTACGTTTTCTATACGTCTTATACATGTAGTCTGAAGGTAGTCTTATAAAATATTTTTAATAATTTTGTTCATGAAACAGAGTTTTGGCTGAGCTTCAGCTACAGTTCATCAAAGGAGATCAGGTGTAAAGTTTTCTACTTGTGGCACGACATCAGCACTCAGAAAGTTTTGGGATTTGCAGCATTTTAGATTTTGGATTTTCAGATTAGGGATACTCAGTTTGTATTATAAATGCAAAACAGATTTTTAAACAAAAGTTCAATGAGAAAATTTGGAAAAGTTATTGATGGGAGAAATAAATTTTATCTAAACTTTACTTCTCTGGCAAAAGTAGAGCCTCCTGGAAAACACAGCTGCCATTAACCCCCGTATGAGGGAGCTTTTAGGCAAGAAGGAGACTGCCTATTGTCATCAGGATGAAAATGTCCAATAGAACCTTCCACAGCTATTGTAACTCTAAATTTCCTCACCCACTTTGTTAAACTGATATATAAATCCTTCTATTTAGGGATTTATTTAACTACTGGGTCTATTGTCAATTAATTCACAGGTCCCATAAATTGGTAGAGAAAGAATTTTTCCTACCAACACTGTTCACTCTGTGGCATGAAATGAAGGAAAATAAAATTTCCCCTTCCTTTCCACAGGCAAGCTTCCACAGGCCTGAAAATCTAGACTTTAAAGCATATTTTTAATGTTTACATTCATTTGCTTTGATTTCTTTTTCAGAATTTATGGTATTAGCAAATTTGTTATAGAATTAGATACAGCTCATTTATTTTAGGACTGTATCACTATGTCCTTCTACTATATCTTGTTAATTATGCAAGATATTAAACAATAGATTTTTTGCTTAATACAAATATGTTTGTGATTAACAATATTTTTGTTATTTCTGAAATAAAATTTCAAATGTGTTGAACTGAGTAAAAGCTGTTTTATAGAATGACAGACATCTTAGTCAAGGCTAAGCATATCTAGAAACAAAGCATGAATATCGAAAGGGTAACGTGTGATCTTAGTTTCGTGTACTCATAGTTTAAGAATCATATATAAATTGTGGTGCTCACCACACCCAGAACAGTAATGTGTTTCCATAGTAACTGTTGATCTACTTATAAAAAAACAAGGGTGGTGAGGAAGGAGAAACAAAGAAAACAAAGTTAAAAACAGAAGTAATTAGCCCTGAATATATAATGACAACAAGAGAAACAGTTTGGTAGAGCATGTTGAGAGGGCATTTTAACTCAGGAAAATATTAGGAATTTGTGATATTTTTGAAGACAAGAGTTATGTTTTCTGTTTCTTTTAAATCTTTCTGTAGTCTGAAAAAAAGCCATGCACATAAGGGGCAATCAATAATGAAATGAGAGAAAGAGAGGGAGAAAGAGAGAAAGGAAGTAAAGAACAGAGGAAAGGAGGAAAAAACTGAAAAATGAAAACATTCAAGAAAACAAACATCTCTCTACCATCAGATCAATAGGCATGAAAATAATAGAACAAATACCAATGATCAGTTTTCAAAAATAATGATCAACTGTGAATGCTAAAGGGAGAAAATGTCCCTTTTTAAAACCTATCATTGTAGGTGTTCACAAATGCCACTCAAGTCACTGTCAACTCTGGTTGCCACTTTAATAAGAAAGGCTCAGCCTGAAGGTGAATTATTTTCATAAGTTTGAGCTTAATTCATTCAGCCAGTTTGAATTTTGAGAACAGAAAAACATGTTTCCTTCCCCAGTGGCATTTTTACACTCATATAAGTCAAAAGTAACTATCCTGTCAGCAACTCAAGTAATAAAAGAAAAGCATGAATTTGAAGATTAACGCACTTAAACACACATGGACATTTTACAGCATGTTTGTAGGTATTTTGGTTTTCTAAATGTAACCTTTGATGTTTAACTTTTGTACGTTCTTTTCTAAGCTTAACTGTCTTTAAACTTTCAATAGCAATTAAAAACTAAATTGACCATATTACTAGGGTTAATTTACTTGTGTTGCAGATTAAAACAAAAATTATTCTGGCTGTACTTACAAAGCAGTTTGCCTACGTAAACTTCAAGGCTTTATAAGAAGATCATCTGGTGATAAGTTTGGAATTACTCTGTTGACTGAATAGAAACTATGTGCTTCTGAGACTTGACTGTGCACACAAATCACCTGAGATCGTTAAGATGTAGATTTTTATTTAATAAGTCTGGAGTAAGGCCTAAGGTTCTGCTTTTGGACATCCAGCTGATGTGAAACAGACCACATTTTGAGTAGCAAAGCTTTAGAGAACTAATCTTTTGTTAAATATTTTCCATTTTCTTTTCCTTTTCGATTTGTGATTCTTTTACAATCTTAACTTGTAGAAGGGTAAAGAGTTCTAGCCCTTTATGTTGCGTAGTACATAAAAAGAACTGCATACGTGGACTCTCCTTAGAAATTTGTAAGAATTGCTTCCCCTAAAAAGTTTGATTGTTTTCCTACTTGTCTTTGGTAATAATGAAGATCGCTGACCCTTTGGAGTTCAATTGTTAGGACAAATTTTGCTGCATTTACAAAAATGTGCTGATGTAAAAGTCTAAAAAGTAGCACAGATTCAAAAGACATCTCCAGACCTGAGTAACAATAACATTTTTGGCGACACACAAAGGAAGAGGAAATTGTAATGAGTTTCTTTTAGCCCAAAAGGCAACCACAAACTATATTTCATACTGTTATTGGAACAACAGAATCAACATCCTCCATATGGGTGAGCAAAAAAGACACCTTTAAAATGCTATTGGAAGCCATAAATTGAAAAATGGGGCAGGTTAAGGGTGTAATGATAACAAGCAGGACACAAACAGGAAGCCAGCAAATCTTAAGGGAGATCTTCCATGGCCTCAACTCTATTAAAATATACACATGGAAGTAGTTTTTCATGATTTCTTATTTCTGGTTTTAAATTTATTCAAGTGAAGAGCAGGAAAATCCACCTCAACAGATCCCTGAAACTGTGCCGTTGAGTTCTTTTATTACAACCTTGGTTCATTAAAAAATTGTAAAACTCAGGGTATGTTTGCCCCTGTGATTAAAGTCAGAAAATATTGGTATATGGTCCTTCTACTCTTTCAGACAGGCAGAGAATATGAGTCAAAACTTGTAACTTCTTTTTCTCTGTATATATGTCCACAAGTTTTTAGTACAATCTCAAGTAGATATCCAGGCAATTCAATCTATCTTATTTATCCTGTTAATGTCAGAGTTTTTTGATAAGCTATAGATGGTCAATGAGCAGAATACTTCATAGAAGAGAGTAGAATATAAGTATATTTATTTCATTTTATACTAAGATAGTTTTTTTTTTTCATTTTCATGAGGTAAAGTTAACATATGGATATGACAGCAACAAAAAATATACTCTTAAAAAACAGTTGGATTTTTAGCCAGTTCTACTACAAATATATTGACTACCTGATTTTAGCTTTGTTAAAAGCTAGTGTGGATAATAAAATGCCGCTACTGACCAATCATGCATTCTACTTAATCTGTCTCTTATTCATGTCCTTTAAGATGGAGGGGAAAAGATGGTACATGATTAATTGTATCTACTAATGTGAGTCAAAAACAAGTCAGGAACAAAAACTATCCAAAAAAATCAAGAAAGCAATCACATTTACAATAGCATTAAAAAATGCTTAGGAATAAATTTAACCACAGTGGTAAAAGATCCCTATGCTAAAAACTATAAAGCACTAATGAAAGAAATGGAAGAGGCATAAATAATTGGAAAGAGAGCCCATGTTCATGGATTAGAAGAATTAATATGGCTAAAATGTCCAGAGGGGCCAAAGTGATCTACAGATTCAATGCAATCTCTAACAAAATTCCAATTGCATTTTTTACAGAAATAGAAAAATCAATCCTAGAATTCATATGAAGTCACAAAGGACCTCAAATAGACAATCTTGAGCAAAAGAATGAAGTTGGAAGCATTACACTACCTGATTTCAAAATATTACAAAACTATAGTAGTGAAAATAGCATGGTACTGTCTTAAAAACAGACACATAGACCAATGTAACAGAATAGAGAGCCGAGAAACAAACTCATACCAACACAGCCAAAGAATCTCCAACAAGAATACCAAGAATACACAATGGAGAAATGGCAGTCTTTTCAAGAAATGGTGCTGGGAAAACTGGATCTCCATATGCGGAAGAATAAAATTAGATTCTTATCTCATATCATATATAAAAATCAAAATAGATTAAAAACTTAACCCTAAGATGTGAAACTCTAAAACGAGGAAAACAGGGGGAAAGCTTCAGGACATTGGACTGGGCAATAATTATTTTGGATATAACCCCAAAGTACAAGCAATAAAGGCAAAAATAGACAAATAAGATTGTATCACACTACAAAGCTTTGCACAGCAAGGGAAACAATCAACAGAGGGAAGGGACCAACCTACATAATGGGAGAAAATATTTGCAAGCCATGTATCTGAGAAAAGGTTAATGTCTAAAATATGTAAGGAACTCAACTTGATAGCAAGAAAACAATCCAATTAAAAAATAGATGAAAGGCTTGAATAAACATTTCTCACAAAAACACATACAAATGGCCAACAGATATATGAAAAAAATGCTCAATATCACTAATTTCTTTTTTGCAAAGAAAAACGAATTAAAGCCACAATGAGATATCACCTCACACCTGTTAGAATGGCTATGATCAAAAAGACATACAACACAATAGACACTGGTGATGACGCAGTAAAGAGAATCCTCATATACTGTTGGTGGGAATGTAAATTAGCACAGCTGTTATGGAAAACAGTATGGAGGTTCCTCAAAAAACTAAAAATAGAACTACCATATGATCCAGCCATCCCACGTCTGGGTGTATATCTAAAGGAATTGAAATCAACATGTCAAAGACATACTTGCACTCCCATGTTCATTGCAGCATTACTCACAATAGCCAAGATAGGGAATAAACCTAAGTGTTGGTTAAACTGATGAGTGGATAAAGAAAATGTGGTATATATATTCAGTGTCATACTACACAGCCTTAAGAAAGACAGAAATCCTGTCATTAATGACAACATGGAGGACCCTGGAGAACAATACGCTAGGTGAAATAAGCCAGGCACAGAAAGACAAATACTATATAATCTCACTTATATGTGGATTCTAAAAAAGTCAAACTCACAGAAGCAAGGGCGAGAATGGTAATTGCCAGGATTGGAGGTGGGGATGTTGGCTAAAGGGTATAAAGTTTCAGTTAGATAGGATCGATAAATTCTGGAGATCTAATGTACAGCATGATGACTATACTTAATAATATATTGTATACCTGAAAGTTGCTAAAAGTGTAGATCTGGCTGGGCACGGAGGCTCACGCCTGTAATCCCAGCACTTTGGGAGGCCAAGACAGGCAGATCACCTAAGGTCAGGAGTTGGAGACCAGCCTGGTCAATATGATGAAACCCCATCTACACTAAAAGTACAAAAATTAGCCAGGCATAGTGGCATGTGCCTGTAGTCCCAGCTACTCCAGAGGCTGAGGCAGGAGAATCACTGGAACCCAGGAGGTGGAGGTTGCAGTGAACCAAGATGGCGCCACTGCACTCCAGCCTGGGGGACAGAGTGAGACTCTGTCTTGAAAAATAAAATCAAACAAAAAAAAAAAAAAGAGAGAGAGAGAGAAATTATCTCATCACCAAAAAATGGTAAGTGAGGTGAAGGATATGTTAACTGGCTTGATTTAATCATTTCACAAGGTACGCCTGTATGAAAGCATCACATTGTATGCTGTAAATATATATAATTTTTAAAAAACAAATTACATAGTGTTCTGGGTGTTTAACCATTTGCAAAACATCAGTTCATGTACACTGGACTTCCAAATTTTCTAAATTATTATATATTTTAAAATGTAATTTGATTGAATGGGCTAAAAAGTTTCAAAATACCATCAAGAATATAGTATATGTATTTATGAACAGCATGCAATGAAGTAAAATATTAAAGTGACACAAACATTTACATAACATTTATTAAGCAACTCCCCAAAGCCTAGAATTTTAAAGGAATCAAAATCCCCTTTTAATGTCAGAAGGTAGATTAATTTTTTAAAATTTTCCATGAAACTAAGGGTAAAAACAAAAATCTCTAATTTATAAGGTTGCATAACCTCCAGTTTCAAGCACTGACTACTAAGAAAACTCGGAGGAATGAATTTCTTTTACATTCCCAGAATTCTCCTTTCTTTTCTAGACAGGGTCTCACTCTGTTGCCCAGGCTGGAGTGCAATGATGCTGCCATAGCTCACTGCAGCCTTGATCTCCTGGGCTCAAGCCTCAGTTTTTTGCCTCAGTCTCCTCAGTAGCTGGGACTACAGATGTATACCACCATGCCCCGCTATATTCCCAATATTATAAGTACTCATGCCCTTATGAGAAAATAATATCTTAAGCAGTAAGGCATTTTGCTAAACTCAAAATGGAACTATAAATTTTAGCATCTGACAGCAGAATTTCTTACACAGTTCAACATTTTCAATTTTGCATAAATATTTGTACTTATGAGTACAAAAATCTGACCCCCATCACGATATATTCTCAAGATTCCGATAGCAACTCACATAGTTTTAGTTATAATATAAATAAGAAAAATGTATGCTAAATTTTATGCCTTTTATGCAGGTAATGAATCAATTTTTCAAGGATTACTAGCAGGCTCAACTGATATAAATAAAGAACAAAATAGAGTTCCTGGTGCACAATAAGGTCTTCATCTCATCAATAAGCAGCCATGGCTATATGAAACTGCCCTTTCAGTTACCTCACATATCATTGGCTCCTCTGCAGGGTAAGACTACCCTTTCTCTAATGTAGATATTGCATCCAGAAGGCCATGGGCCATATTCAGCTGAAAGATATGTGTGGCCTGAAGAGTATGTTTTGTTTGGTTTGGGTTATGCAATATGATATTTTGAAGAACTTTCCAATTTGGTATTCTAAGACTATGTTTTGGTTTGCTTTGGTATTTTGCAATTTGGTATTTGGTATTTGGTATTTAGATGGCGCCTAAGCTGGCCACCCCACCCCATTTCTTATTCTTCCCAATTGTTTAATGACCCATCTAACCCACTCATTTTTGTCACCTGTCTGATCTCTGCACCAAGCCCTGCACTATTAGCAAATCTCAATGGGAAACTCTCAAGTAAAATAGCTTCCACTGTGACATCTTCACATGAAAGAAAAATGTTCCTTTTCCTTACACCATGATTGGTATATATCCTTTCATTTTATATGACAGCAAGCCAATATTTGAAATGTTAGGGAATACTCATCACAAACCAGCTTTGGCAGCATCTCAGCAACTCCTGTGACTCTGAGCATCCTGGAAAACTGTCTGCTGATCTGTATGCTGCTCAGCTTTGGATTTCAGTCTGCTTTGCAACATTATCTTGTCTATTGAATGAAAATGTGAAGTCTTCCTTTTTTCCTATCCCGCTATTCTTTCAAACCCTCAGACAATGGAATTTTCCATTAGAAAGAGAGAATATAGCACTTGGAGGGGAAAAATCAGTTTTTTGTTCTCCTTCTTCTGTCCACTACAATACAAAGCTTTGCTCCTCCTCTCGGGAGAACGTAAGGCTGGCTGGCAGTCAGTTTGACAGAAGGAGAGCAGTGCAGCGGAAAATTGGATAACAGGATAAAAATCTATGGGGCCACAGGAATCCCATCAAAACTGGCTCCTCCTGTCAAAACCCAAACAAGTGACAAGGACAAATATAGAATGTTATTTATATTTAAATATTTCTAATGATATCATAATTATACTTCTGTCTCTGTTAGGCAGCCATTTTCCTGTGAGCCACAACTCTGCAAACCAAATATTGTATGTTGGAAAAAATCTACATAAGAATCAGACAGTTTCAATCAGACATCTGGGAAAATTCTACAAACTCCTCAAATAGCTATTTCTAAAGGACAGAGCATAACAATTTGTTTCTTCGAAGACTTTTTTTTAGAGTGCAATAGCCAAATTCAATAAATATGGGTTATTCCCAACTCTTTGGGCGTGGGAAAACCCAACTATCTAGAAGGTATGTAATAAATTAATTTTACTTAAAATTAAATTTGATATTTTGAAAAATGTCCTATTTTATTTTATTACAATGCATCATATTGTGTCATTGGGTAGGTCGATTTTCTGACTAAACTTTAGAGTAAGTTCAATAAACTGACATTTAAATTGTCAAAAGATATACATTTTCTCATTTTAAAACTTGGAAAATGGGTTTCACATAGATATTCTATATACATTAAAATTAATTTTATTATTAAAACCAGACATTTCAGAATACTTCTTTGAGAGAATACAAGTGATATCAAAGAATTTAGCACCACAATGGAAGACAAAATTGAACAAATATATAGACTATATAGGATCTACTGCATATTATACTTCTACAAAACTTTAGTCATAATTCCTAAGGGCTTATTGGTTGTCTTTATTAAACACAGTCTTCCTCTTTCATAGAGGGATAGCTATGCATATACATATACACACATCAGACCTGTGCAACAGAAAGCAAAGCAGAGGACTGTCAGCATGCAGATTCATTAATTTATATTGAAAACAATGTATTTATTGCCCTTAATATTCAAGACAATGTGTCAAGTGCTGGCAGTAAAGGCTAATATTAAGGGATACTTCAGTCACAATAATATGTCATCTAAACGTCTGAGAGTGCTCTATACAGAGATCAGAGCAATTGAGGATCCTCCATTCTATGGGTCATTTTCAGTTGAAACATCTCTGACATGTAATCAATGCTTCCAATTATCTGAACCCATTTTCCAGAACAAATTTAATTTCCCACTGCTGCCAACTCTCTCCTTCTACTTAGCTCTAACAAACAGATTTCCTCATTTTTGCTCATATGTGCCATCGTCATTTCTGCCTTCTCTTGTTTATGTTCTTCCTAAACCTAAAGTGGTCTTGATCTTTTCCTCTTGCACCCAAAGTCCCATCCTCTAAAGTCCAGCTAAAGTATCACCTCCCTTTGAAGCCTTTTGACAAATCCAACGGTTGTTTACCTTGGGTAAGGCAATGTTTTCGGTGCTTAATGTATATGACCTTATTTAATTGCCACAATTCCATTAAGAGTGGTAGGATCCCATTTTAAAGATATGAAAAGATCAGAGAAGTAAACTGTCTCAAGTAACACAGCTAAAAAGTAGCAGAAACCATATTCAAGCCCCATCTGTCTGACTCAAAGGCCTATGTCCCTAACTGTTCTGTTATTTTGCTCCCTCTTTAATGGTCTTTTTTCTCTAAACTCATATTCTAAATGGTACCATATGGTGTTAGGGTTTAATTGTCCTTTGGTTCATATATTTCTATTCTGGGTTCTTCAGTTAGATAATAAATGTGTAAAAGTTTACTTATCTCCACCCCAGCCTAGTATCAGGCATTTAATCTGTTAATGGACCGAAATCTAGCAAATCTACAGGAGTTTAACAAATAAAAGGGAAGCTGTATTTCTCAGATTATTGCTGTTTGTCATTGATTTGGGTAATTTATAGTTCTAGTAGCCCTTTGGAACTATTTGCACTCCAGTGCACTATAAAATGTGAAGTCACAAAAGAACATCTTAACCTGTATTCAGTAAGTCTTTACTAAGACTTTGTGAATAGCATTTTACCAGGTACATGGGGGAAAATACTAAAGATGTCTAAAACGTAGCCTCTGCTCTCAAGAAACTTGTGATCTTGTTGTAGAGAGGTTTCATATATATTAAACTATTTATGTGTTAGAAAGTATATGGTCCAGCCAGGCATGGTGGCTCACACCTGTTATACCAGCACTTTGGGAGGCTGAGGTGGGTTGATCATTTGAGGTCAGGAGTTCGAGACCAGCATGATCAACATGGTGAAACACCAGCTCTACTAAAAAAAATACAAAAACATTAGCCAGATATGGTGGCACGGGCCTGTAATCCCAGCTACTTGGGAAGCTGAGGCAGAATAGCTTGAACCCAGGAGGCGGAGGTTGCAGTGAGCTGAGGTTGTACCACGGCACTCCAGCCTGGGTGACAGAGTGAGACTCTGTCTCAAAAAAAGAAAAGTATATGGTCCATGTAAGTACATATACTACGTATTATATATGTATATGAGTTAATATATAAAACATGAGTTTATACATAAAATACACTTTAGTGCAGTGCCTAGCACACAGTAAGAGCTCAATGAATATGTACACATCCAAGAGATCTAATGTATAGCATGATGACCATAGTTAATAATATTGCATTGTACACCAGAAATTTGCTAAGATCATAGATTTTAGGTCCTCTTATCACAAAAATAGTAATTATGTGAGGAAATTGATATATTAATTTGCTTGACCATAGTAATCATTTCATTATATATATCAAAACATGCTGTATACCTTAAATATACACAATAAAAATATATCCATCCAGTCATACCAAATGGAGGCTACTGAGCATTATTTAATCTGCCATTACTCAGGATTTGTAGGGATCTATTACTATGGTTATCATTTATTATCAGACATCATTTAATAAATATTTATTGTGTTTCTATTCTGTGCTTCCCAGAATGTATAGTCTAGCAAAGTCAGTGTTGAGAAAGGAGTATATAAATATAAGAAATTAAACTTTTTATTAAGGGGCTATATTAGTTCATTTTTTGTTACTTATAACAGAATACCTGAAATTTACAAAGAAAAGGAATTTATATTTTACAGTTATGGAGACTGAGAAGTCCAAAGTCAAGGGGGCCACATCTGGTGAAGAATCTTCTTGCTGGTGAGGACTCTGCAAAGTCCTGAAATGGCACAGGACATCACATGGCCAGGAGGCAAAGTGTGCTAACATTAATCCATGAATGGATTAATCTATTCATGAGGCCTGAGTCTTCGTGGTCCAATTACTTCTTAAAAACTCCCACCTCTCATTACTGCAACATTGGGGATTAAGTTTAAACATGAGTTTTGGAGGGGACAAATATTCAAACTATAGCAGAAGTCCTCTACCGCAAAATGCTTTGCAGATGAAGTCTCTCATAGGAGCTCACTTTCTCCAATATCATTTTTTTGTTTGCTCCTTAAAAGTTCAGCAGAAAAAGGATAATTTTTGTACATCTAGTTTGGATAGACTCTGGCTATGATTTTATTTTACTGTTAACCAAAATGTGTAAGTGCTCTCTCTCATGTTTGTTTTTAATATATGAATTTGGATAAACTAGCCTGGGGTTAGGTAAATTAAATGGGAAAATATCCCCGATAGGGCTAGCATCAAAAACACTATGTGGTTCTTTGATTCTGTGACTTATTTAATGGATCACAATCAAGTACCAGCTAAAGGCTGGTAATTTAAATTATAAGCAGAGGGGTTCAAAGCTATGGCTAATTCATTACTCACACATCTCTAGTTGAAGTAGTAATTTAAAGTCATGTGTGTCCCATTAATTGTAATCTTGCTTCCAAATGACAAGATAAATATCTCAAGGAACATAATATATTATGGTCATAGGTCAACCTAAATGAATGTCTAAAATAGATTAGCACTAAGTGTATGCAATATGTCATGTTTATAAATTTTAAAAAGGATAAATTGTATTAACATTTAGCAGGTTGTTCATTACACATCATCAATGTTTAGCTTTAAATGCATTAATAGCCTATTCAGTTACATTATTCTTTGAAAATACCACACACACAGATGCTATAAAATCCATGACTGAAAATCTAATCCTTGAGAAAAAAAATAGAACAAGATAATTGTGCCCCTTCCCACCAAGATTTCATTGCTTTGTTTCGCATAAATGTGAAATAGATGTATTTTGGCCCTAAAGTGATTCAAACGAGGGCAATGTTAAAATTATCAAAAGGAGAAAATTGCCAAAATGCCAGGTCCCTGCCAATCTCTACTTGTATCTCTTTTTAATTTAAGCCTCTCCATCAGCTTGGAATGGGTCAGCACTTCATGCACAGTCTTAGATTAGAAAACCAAATTGTCACCTAAAACCACATAGCAAAGTAAGTGGAGAATCAGGATGCAGGCTGTCAATTGAGAGTTGATTTTCTGATTTAGGCTGAAATTAAACTGCTGTGATTTCACATGGATGAACCAGTTTTCCTACCTATAAGCCCTAAAGATCACATGTGAACTATTTGACTCTCATTATGTCTACATGTCATTATGCGCTGCTATTAAATATTTTCCTCCTTAGAATGATCTGAGGAGGAAAATATTTTATAGCACCACATTCTAAGGAGGGAAGCAAGAGGAAGACTCAAAATATATAAAGGGAATTCAAAATACTTGTAAATATAACACAGATTCTCGACTCCTGAAGAATCTGTTACTCAAAGTATTTTCTACATAATACAAATGAAGTTCAAGCATACATGTAAAAAGCAATACTTGTCACCCTAATGTCATTACATCTGAAATAAACGAGCACATTCAAACATTGCACAGAAAAAAAATATTTTCTTACCCTAGAATTCCTGCTCTGAAAGGGCCTCATATTTCTTGGGTGAATATTTTGAAAAAAAACATTTAGGGTAGAGTGAGGTACAGTAAAGAAGAAACAGCAAAACAACTAAATCTTGCCCATGGAAATATTTTGGTTAGCTAGCATAAGTGTTCCTTTTGCTTTTTACTTTTTGTTTGGATGTTTGTTTTTTACTGAATTTGAGTGTCTTTAAAGCAAGGCAGGCAGCCTGGAGTTGTTCAACAGTTTCCTCTACATCCTACTTTCTTATACAATGCCCAATCCCACACCAACATTACCTGTAGACAGTAGTTTTTTAAATAACTTTTAAAATAAAATATTGTTATTCACATTTTTTCCAATTTTATTTCAGTTCAAGGGGTACATATGAATATTTGTTAGATGGGTAGGTTGCGTGTCACTGGGGTCTGGTGTACAGACAATCTAATTACCCAGGTACTATGCTCACTAGCCTAGTATCTGATAGGTAGTTTTTTGACTCTCACCCTTCCCCCACCCTCCTCCCTCAAGTAGGCCCCAGTGTCTATTGTTCCCCTCTTTGTGTCCATGTGTACTCAATATTTAGCTCTCACTTATAAGTGAAAAGTGCAGTATTTAGCTTTCTGCTCCTGTGTTAATTTGCTTAGGATAATGGCCTCCAGATCCATCCATGGTGCTACAAAGCACATGATTTCATTCTTTTTTATGGCTGGGAGGTATTCTATAGTATATATGTACCACATCTTTATTATCCAATCCACTGTCGATGGATATCTAGGTTAATTCTATATATTTGCTACTGTGAATAATCCTGCAATGAACATACCCGTGCATGCCTTTTTGTAGAATGATGTATATTCCTTTGGGTATATACCCAGTAATGGGATTTCTAGATTGAATAGTAATTTTGTTTTAAGTTCTATGAAAAATCTCCAAACTGGTTTCCATAGTGGTTAAACTAATTAACATTCACACCAGCAGTGTATAAATGTTCCCTTTTCTCTGGAACCTCACCAACATCTTTAATTTTTTGATTTTAAAAATAATAGTCTTTCTGAGTTTTCAAAATAATAGCCATAAGATAGTATCTCATTGCAGCTTAATTTGCTTTTCTCTACAATTAGTTATGTTGAGTATTTTTTCATTTGCTTGTTGGTTGTGTCTTCTTTGAAGAAATACCTGTTCATGTCCTTTGCCCATTTTTTATGGGGTTGTTTTTTGTTTGTTGATTTAAGTTCTTTATAATTCTGAGTATTAGACCTTGGTCAGATGCATAGTTTGCAAATTCTTTCTCCCATTTTATAGATTTTCTCCTTACTTTGTTGATAGTTTCTTTTGCTGTGTAGAAGCTCCTTAATTTAATTAAGTCCAATTTGTCTATTTTTGTTTTTGTTGCTGTTGCTTTGGGAAACTTGGTCATGAAATCTTTTCCATTGTGTATGTCCAGAATGGCATTTCCTCAGTTTTTTCTTGGGTTTCATAATTTTAGGTTATACATTTAAGTCTTTACTCCATCTTGAGTTAGTTTTTGTATATGGTAAAAGGAAGGGGTCCATTTTCACTCTTCAGCATGTGACTAGCCAGTTATCCCAGCACCATTTATTGAATGGGGAGTCATTTTCCCATTGCATGCTATCAACAATTATTTACATATATTTTCACATATATTTATTTGTGTACATTAATTTGCATAGACTCAACAAATCTTGCATCCCAGGATAAAGCTAGTCATGGTGGATTAGCTTTTTCATGTGCTACTGAATTTGGTCTGCTAGTATTTTGTTGAAGATTTTTGCATCTATGTTCATCAGGAATATCGGCCTGAAGTTTTCTTTTTTCATTGTGTCTCTGCCAAGTTTTGGTATCACAGTGATGCTGGACTCATAGAATGAGTTAGTGTGAAATCCTTTCTTCCAGGTTTTTGAGAATAATTTCAGTAGGATTTGTACCAGCTCTTCTTTGTACATCTGGTAGAATTAACCTATAAATCTGCTTTGTCCAGGGCTTTTTCTGGTGGTCGATTTTATATTACTGATTCAATTTCAGAACTCATTATTGCTCTGCTCAGGATTTTGATTTCTTCTTGGTTTAATCTTGGGAAGTTATATTTTTCAGTTCATTTCTTCTAGGTTTTCTAGTTTATGTGCATAGAGGTGTTCATAATCATCTTGGAGTTTTTTTTTTGTATTTCTTTGTGGTCGATGGTAATGTTAGCTTGTCATTTCTGAATATGTCTATTTTGATCTCTTTTTTCTTCATTTAGCTAGCAGTGTATCAATCTTATTTATTCTTTTGAAAAACCAACTTTTGGTTTTCTTGATCTTTTATCTGGATTTTTTTTTTAGGTTATCCTTTTCTTTTTTTTATTTTTATTTTTATTTTTATTATTATACTTTAGGTTTTAGGGTACATGTGCACAATGTGCAGGTTTGTTACATATGTATCCATGTTGATTTCCTGCACCCATTAACTCATCATTTAGTATTAGGTATATCTCCTAATGCTGTCCCTCCCCCCTACCCCCATCCCACAACAGTCCCCGGAGTGTGATGTTCCCCCTCCTGTGTCCATGAGTACTCATTGTTCAATTCCCACCTATGAGTGAGAACATGCGGTGTTTGGTTTTTTGTCCTTGCGACAGTTTACTGAGAATGATGTTTTCCAATTTCATCCATGTCCCTACAAAGGACATGAACTCATCATTTTTTATGGCTGCATAGTATTCCATGGTGTATATGTGCCACATTTTCTTAATCCAGTCTATCGTTGTTGGACATTTGGGTTGGTTCCAAGTCTTTGCTATTGTGAATAGTGCCGCAATAAACATACGTGTGCATGTGTCTTTATAGCAGCACGATTTATAGTCCTTTGGGTATATACCCAGTAATGGGATGGCTGGGTCAAATGGTATTTCTAGTTCTAGATCCCTGAGGAATCGCCACACTGACTTCCACAATGGGTTGAACTAGCTTATAGTCCCACCAACAGTGTAAAAGTGTTCCTATTTCTCCACATCCTCTCCAGCACCTGTTGTTTCCTGATTTTTTAATGATGGCCATTCTAACTGGTGTGAGATGGTATCTCA
>NW_026652276.1:61205178-61437031 GCF_009828535.3 Hylobates moloch
CTGGATTTTTATATCTCAATTTCATACATTTCAGCTCTGATTTTGGTTCTTTCTTTTCTTCTGCTAGCTTTGTAGTGATTTGCTCTTGTTTTTCTAGTTGCTCTAGGTGTGATGTTAGATTGTTAATTTGAGATCTTTTTAACTTCTAGATGTAGGCATTTAGCAGTATAAACTTTAGTCTTAACACTATTTACCTGTGTCCCATATATTCTGGTATGTTGTATCTTTGTTTTCATTAGTTTAAAAGAATTTCTTGATTTCTATTTTATTTTCATTCTTTTCCCAGAAGTCATTCAGGAGCAGGTTGTTTAATTACCATTTAATTGTATGACTTTGAGAAATCTTATTGGTATTGATTTCTGTTTTTGTTGTGCTGTGATTCAAGTGTGTAGTTGGTATAATTTTGATTTTTTAAAATGCATTGAGAATTTCTTTATGGCTAAGCATGTGGTCAATCTTAGAATACATGCCATGCGCAGATGAGAGGAATGTATATTCTGTTAATGTTGGGTGGAGTATTCTGTAGGTGTCTGTTTTGTCAAATGTCCGTTTGGTCAAGGGTCAAGTTTCAGTTTTCTGCCTTGATGATGTGTCTAAAATTGTCACTGGAGTGTTGAAGTCTCTATTATTGTGTGGTTATCTAATTCTCTTTGTAGCTCTCTAAGAATTTGTTTTATGAATCTGAGTGCTCCAGTGTTGGGTACATATATATTTAGGATAGTTAAATTTCTTTTTGAATTGAACACTTTATCATTATATAATGTCCTTCTTTGTCCTTTTTGATTGTTGCTTGTATAACTTCTGTTTGGGCTGAAATAATAGCAGCCCCCATTCTTTTTTATTTTCTGTTTTCTTGACAGGTCTTTCTCCATCCCTTTGTTTTCACCCTACGGGTATCATTACATGTAAGACAGTCTCTTGAAGACAGCATACAGTAGGGTCATGCTTCTTTATAGGACTTGCCACTGTGTCTTTTAAGTGAAGTGTTTATACTATTTATGTTCAAGGTTAATATTGATATGTGAAGATTTTATCCTGCCATTGTGTTGTTAACTTACTGTTATGCAGACTCGTTTGTATAGTGCTTTATAGTGTCAATGGGCTTTGTAGTTAAGTTTGTTTTTGTGGTGGCAGGTAATGGTCTGTCATTTCCATATTTGGCACTCCTTTAAGGACCTCTTGTAAGGCAGGTCCAGTGGTAACAAATTCCCTTAGCATTTGCTTGTCTGAAAATATTTTTTCCTCCTTCACTTATGAAGCTTAATTTGACTGGATACGAAACTCTTTGTTGGAATTTCTTTTCTAAAGATGCTAAATATAGGCCCCCAATCTCTTCTGGCTTATAAGATTTCTGTTGAAAAGTCTGCTGTTAGCCTGAGTAGGTTCCCTTTGTATGTAATTTACCCCTTCTCTCTAACTATCTTTAAGGTTTTTTTCTTTCACATTGACTTTGGAGAATCTGATGACTATGTGTCTTGGAAATGGCTTTCTTGTATAGTATCTCATAAGAGTTCTGAATTTCCTGAATTTGCATATTGACATCTCTAGTGAAGTTGGGGAAATTTTCATACACAATATCCTCAAATATGTTTTCCAAGTTTCTTGCTGTCTCTCTCCATCTCTTTCAGGAATGCGTGTTTTGCAGGTTTGATCTCTACATCATCCTATATTTCTTTGAGGTTTCTTCTTCTTTAATTCTTTTTTCTTTATTTTTGTCTGCCTGCATTGATTTAAAAGAGCAGTCTTTGAGCTCTGAGATTCTTTCCTCAGCTTCACCTGTCCCGTTATTAATGCTTCCAATTGCATTCTGAAATTCCTTTAGTAAATTTTTCATTTCCAGAAATTCTGTTTGTTTTTTTCTTAAAACAATTATGTTGTCTTTCAACATTCATTCTACTATTTTCCTTGGTCTGGGTTTCAACCTTCTCCTGTATCTCAGTGAGCTTTCTTGACATCTAGATTCTGAATTCTATGTCTGTCATTTCAGCCATTTCAATCTGGTTAACAACTATTGCTGGGGAGCTAGTCTAGTCATTTGGAATATAAGAAGACACTCTGGCCTTTAGAGTTGCCAGAGTTATTGTGTTCATTCTTTCTCTTCCATGTGAGTTGATGTTCCTTTAATCTTTGAAGTTGCTATCTTCTGGATGAGGCTTTTTGCTTTTATATTCTTCAATGTCCCTTGAAGCTTTGACTGTGGTATAAATTGGGTTTAGTCAATTGGCTTCATTTCTGGATGCATTTAGGGGGTCAAGGCTCAACTCAGCACTCCTGAACCATGTGATCTAATGCTGGGGGCTAGAAGTAAGATTGCAACTTTGTTCTTTTGCTCCTTGAGGTTAACCACCTGCTGTGCTGGAGGGGCTGAAGTATTCCAAGTCCACTAGCAACAAACTTTCAATAAGGGCTGCCAGCAAAAGTGTGCCAGTAGGGCAGTGGTGAGTTCCCATGCACATGTGAACCAGCAGGACAGGAAGGGGTCCATGCACACATCAGCAAGGCACTAGGGGACTGGAGGCAAGTGGTGAGTGTGTGCCACTAGGGGAAGGCTGTGGGTAAATGTATGCTTGCAGGGGTCTGTCTGTAAAAGTGCTCTGACAAGTAGGCTGGGCCTTCCAGTGAAAGAGCTATGCAGTGGTCACTCGTGAGCACTTTGGCTAGGCAGCTGAGCCTGTGTTGCAAGTGGGTATGGACAGGTAGTGACCCTGGGAGAGGCTGAAAGATGGGGATGGGACTCAGATCAGACTGGCCTCATCCAATGGACAAGACAATCCTGCTCTGTCTAGGTCCAGCAACTAACAAATGCTACAGTCATCTGGAGGAGTAGAGAGAGCCTACTAGTAGGGGTAGGGGCATTCATGGCTGTGCTACACACAGGTTGGAGTTATGTCTCTGCCAACTGCCCAGGAAGTTCTCCCTGCCAACTCAGATGTCCACGGGGGTCATGGCATCTCCCACAGCTAAGATTCCAGAGGCCCATAGCAAGAATGGGCCACTCCATGGCTATTTCACTTACCCCTTCACCTTAGAGCCAGGAACAAGTCTTTGTGCTAGGCAATCCCATGCAAGGTCCCCAAATTCCTCCTCTTTCAGCCCAGGGCTTGAATCTTTGCTCCATCCAGTCTCTATGCCTTCTTTCCAGAGATCTTTTCAGAATATGCCAGTCTACTTGATGGTCTGGTCTCTTTCAGTTGGAGAAGCTCTTCCTGGCTGAATCTAGTGGGACACCTTGGCTCCTCACCTTTCCTTTATATTTTTTAAAAATTGACTAATAATAATTATACATATTCATGGGGTCCACAGTGTTGTTTTGATACATATGTATAGTGATCAGATCAGACTAATTAGCATATTCATTATCTCAAACATTATGTTGAAAACATTCAATATCCTCTTTCTATTAATTTGAAATATATTTTATTGTTATCTACATTCATCCTGCAGTGTCATAGAACACTAGAATTTGTTCCTTCTTGATATCTTGATATGGTTTGGCTCTGTGTCCCCACTCAAATCTCATCTTGAATTGTACTACCCACATGTAGAGACAGGGAGGTAACTGGATCATGGGGGCAGTTTCCCCTGTGCTGTTCCTGTGATAGTGAGTGAGTTCTTCCTAGATATGATGATTTTATAAGACAGTTTTCCCACTCTTGCTTTCTGTCTCTCACCTGCCACTATGTAAGATGTGCCTGCTTCCCCTTTCACCATGACTGTAAGTTTCCTGAGGTCTCCCCAGTCATGCAGAACTATGAGTCAATTAAATCACTTTATTTTATAAATTACCCAGTCTTGGGTATTTTTTTATAGTAGTGGAAAAAGGAAACAATACAGTAAATTGGTACTGAGGTACGGAGGCAGTGCTACAAAGATACTCAAAAATGTGGAAGTGACTTTAGAACTGGGTAACAGGCAGAGGTTGGAACAGTTTGGAGGACTCAGGAGAAGAAAGGACGATGTGGGAAGGTTTGGAACTTGCTAGAGACTTGTTGAATGGTTATGACCAAAATGCTGATAGTGATATAGACAATGAAGTTCAAGCTAAGGTGGTCTCAGATGGAGATGAAGAACTTATTGGGAACTGGAGTAAATATTACTCATGCTAGGCTTTAGCAAATAGACTGGTGGCATTTTGCCCCTGTTCAAGATCTGTGGAATTTTGAACTTGAGAGAGATTATTTAGAATATCTGGCAGAAATTTCTGGATTATTATATGTCCTGGATTATTCTAAAAGCATTCAGTTTTATGTGTTCACAAAGAGATGGCTTGAAATTGGAACTTATGTTTCAAAGCAAAGCAAAGCAAAGCATAAAAGTTTGGAAAATTTGTAGCCTGACCAAATGGTAGAAAAGAAAAACCCATTTTCTGGGTAGAAATTCAAGTCCACTGCAGAAACTTGCATGAGTAAGAAGGAGTCAAATGTTAATAACCAAGACAATGGGGAAAATGTCTCCAGGGCCTGTCAGAGACTTTCACTGCAGCCCCTCCCATTACAGACCTGGAGGCCTAGGAGGGAAAAATGGTTCCCTTGGCTGGGCCCAGAGCCCCACTGCTCTGTGCAGCCTCCAGACTCAGTGCCCTGCATCCTAGCCATGACTAAGAGGGGTCAGTGTACAGCTCAGGCCATTGCTTCAGAGGGTTCAAGCCTAAAGCCTTGGTGGCTTCCACATGGTGTTCATCCTGTGTATGCACAGAAGTCAAAAATTGAGGTTTGGGAACCCCTGTCTAGATTTCAAAAGATGAATGGACATGCCTGGATGTCCAGGCAGAAGTTTGCTGCAGGGGTGGACCCCTGATGGAGAATCTCTGCTAGGGCAGTGCAGAAGGGAAATGTGGTGTTAGAGCCCCCACACAAAGTCCCCTCTGGGATACTGCCTAGTTGAGCTGTGAGAAGAGGGCCACTGTCCTCCAGAATGGTAGATCCACCAATAGCTTGCACTATGCTCCTGGAAAAGCTGCAGACACTCAGTGCCAGCCCATGAAAGTAACTGGGAAGGGGGCTATAGCCTGGAAATCCACAGAGGCGGAGCTGCCCAAGACCATGATGCCCACCTCTTGCATCAGTGTGAGCTGGATGTAAGACTTGGAGTCAAAGAATATTATTTAGGAACTTTACAATTTAATGACTGTCCTATTGGATTTTGAACTTACATGGAGCCTGTAGCCCCTCTGTTTTGGCCAATTTCTCCCATTTAGAACAGGAGCATTTACCCAATGCCTGTATCCCCGTTGTATTTAGGAAGTAACTAGCTTGCTTTTGAATTTACAGGCTCATGGGTGGAAGGGACTTGCCTTGTCTCAGATGAGGCTTTGGACTGTAGACTTTTGACTTAATGCTAAAATGAATTAAGGCTTTTGGGGGACTGTTGAGAAGGCATGATTGGTTTTGAAATGTGAGAAAGGCATGAGATTTAGGAGTGGCCAGGGAAGAATATGGTTTGGCTCTGTGTCCCACCCAAATATCATCTCGAATTATAATTCCTACATATTGAGTGAGGGAGGTGATTGGATCATGAGGGTGGTTTCCTCCATACTGTTCTTGTGATAGTGAGTGAGTTCTCACTAGATCTGATGGTTTTATAAGGCAGTTTTCCCTGCTCTTGTTTGCTCTCTCTTGCTTGCCACCATGTAAGATGTGGCTGCTTCCCCTTCCACCATGATTGTAAGGGTCCTGAGGCTTCCCCAACCATATGGAACTGTGAGCCAATCAAACCTTTCCTTTATAAATTACCCAGTTTTGGGTATTTCTTCATAGCAGTGTGAAAACAGACTAATACAGTCCTATCTAGCTGTAATTTTATATCCTTTAACAAATCTCTTTCTATCCCTCCCTTCCCCAACCCTTCCCAGTCTCTAGTATACTCTGCTCTACCTTGTACTTCTGTGAGATCAACTGTACTTTTTTAGCTTCCACATGAGTGAGAACATGTGGTGTTTAACTCCCTGTTCCTGCTTATTTCACGTAACATAATGTCCTACAGTTCCATCCATGTTGACTTGAATGACAAGATTCTTCTTTTTATGGCTGAATATTACTCCATTGTCTATACCACATTTTCTTTATTCATTAATATGTTGCTGGAAACCTAGGTTGATTACATACCTTGGCTACTATAAATTGCATTGCAATAAACATGAGTGCAGATTATCTCTTTCATATAGTTATTTTTTCCACTAACAGAGCTTAAGAGTTCCCTTTTCTCTGCATCCTTTCCAGCATTCATTACTTTTTGTCTTTTTGATAATAACCATCCTAACTGGGATAAGATGATACTTCATTGTGGCTTTTATTTCCATTTCCCTGTTAATTAGTGATATTAAGCTTTTATTTTCATATATTTCTTGGCCACTTGTATGCCTTGTTTTGAGAAATGTCTGTTCAATTATCAATTATTTGTCCATTTTTAGTCATTTTTTTGCTGTTGAAATGTTTGAGTTCTTTAATATTCTGGATATTAATCTCCTGTCACAAGAATAGTTTGCAAATATTTTCTCACATTCTGTAGGTTGTCTTTTCACTATGTTGATTGTTTCCTTTGCTTTTTAGTTGACATAATCCCATTTGTTTATTTTTGCTTTTGTTGTCTGCACCTTTTCGCCTTATTTATAAAATGTTTTCCAAAACCAATTTCCGGAAGCATTTCCCTTATGTTTTCTTCCCATAATTTTATCTTTTTGGGTCTTATATTTAGGTCTTTGCTGCTCTGCTGAAGATAGGGCATTTGTTTTGTTAACTAAAGTTTGCACAGAACTGAAAGGATCAAATAGCCAAGGGAGTTTTTCAGGGTCTGTATAAGTGAAGGAAAAAAAATAACAGTTGAAGCTAAAGGCAAGGAGAGGAACTTTGAGGATAAAAATGAAACAATTTAAAGTAGAATTTTATAAGGTTTCTGCTGGGCTTTATGCAGCAGCAATCCTACCCTCCATAAACAATATTTTTAGAAAAATATAAATTTCTCATTATTTCTCACTATATTATAAAATTGGATGTGTTCTAGAGAACCAACAAAGTGCTGAGTGTCTCAGTACAAGGCAAGTGTTGAGAATATCTTGAACCACATTTGGGTTGCATTCACACAACAGGGTAAATTCTTGCATTTGGTTATTTTTCCCCCCTCTATTCAAGGATATGACTCAATTTAGCTGGCAGATAGAAATTGGGTTTGACCAAGGCTCAGCCCATCAGATGCTTCTTCTGTCTTTTGGACACTTTATGGGGTTAAAAGAAAAAAAAAGGAATACAGTGACAGAGATTATTCATAGCTCAGCATTTCTCAGGCAAGCACTCAAACATTTCTAAAATAAAAATTTTCAAATAGTCCAAGAAATTCAGAATGGATTTTTTAATCCATTCCAGTGAAAACCAAAATAATTTTTTAAACTTCTTATGAAGCCCATTTAGAAGCTATACCAACAATTCCTTTTTTTAAAAGGTACCGGGTATAAAGTTTCCAAGGCAAGCATACTTTTAAAATCTCCTTACCTGGTTGAGATACAGCATGATAGACTCATTTAGAGTTCAAATCCCAACTTATCACTTACTAACTGTGTAATCTTGGATACCTTACTTAAATTGCCTGTGCCTTAGATTCTTTATCTACAGTCTCATCCTCAAGGGCAAGAATGGGGTAATTGCTATAATGGATAGCAGTTAAAGCAGCAATCAGAATAGTCTGACTCATGCATGCCTATGGCATTAGCTAGTATTAGTTGGATGGGACTGCCCTAACAAAATGCTACACACTGGGTGGCTTGAATAACAGGAATTTACTTCTCACAGTTATAGAGGATAGAAGTCCAAGATTAAGTTGTTGGCAGTTTTGGTTTCTGCTGAGGCCTCTCTCCATGACTTGTAGACAGGGTATTCTTGCTATGTCCTCACATGGTCTTTTTTCTGTGAACATATATCTCTGATGTCTCTTCCTCTTCTTATAGTGACATCAGTCATATTGGATTAGGACCCCATCATTATGACCTCATTTATGCTTTATTACTTTTCTAAAGGCCCTATCTCCAAATACAGTCACACTGTGAATCAGGGCATCAACATATGAATTTGTGGCACACAAAATTCAGTCCATAACAGATACTAATATTGCCTACCTCACAGGGCTGCTATAAAGATTAACTAAGTTAGTATTTGTAAAGTATTTATAACAGTGTCTGATAGGTAGCAGAGGCATGCAAGTGTTCATTAAATGATTTTGAAAAAAAATTTAAGATTATTTTCTAATCTCTTTGAGTTAATTTTCTCATCTGCAGAAAAAAATCAACCTCTCTTTTTCTGGCAAATAAGAATCAGGCATGTGTACTAATTATTTCTACATAAAAAAATTACCCTAGGCCAGGCGCGGTGGCTCAAGCCTGTAATCCCAGCACTTTGGGAGGCGGAGGCAGGTGGATCATGAGGTCAGGAGATCGAGACCATCCTGGCCAACATGGTGAAACCCCATCTCTACTAAAAGTACAAAATAAGCTGGGCATGGTGATGCATGCTTGTAGTCCCAGCTACCTGGGAGGCTGAGGCAGGAGCATCACTTGAACCTGGGAGGCAGAGGTTGTAGTGAGCCGAGATTGTGCCATTGCACTCCAGCACGGTTACAGAGTGAGACTGTCTCAAAAAGAAACAACAAAAAATAATTACCCTAAAACTTAGCAGCTTAAAACAAAAATAAACATTTATTATTTCACATAGCGTCTGTGGGGTAAGAATTCAGGAGCAGTCTAGCTGGGCCATTCTGGCCCAGTCTCTCATGAAGTTATAATTAAGACATTATCTGAAAGCTTGTCTGGGGCTGGAGGATACACTTCCAAGATGTCTCACTCATGTGGCTGACAAGTTGTTGCTAGGACTGGCAGAAGGACTCAGTTCCTCACTATGTAGTCCTCTCCAAAGGGATGCTTAAGTGTCCTCACAACAGGGCAGCTGGCTTCTAAGTAAATGATCCAAGAGAGAGCAAGGCAGAAATGACAGTATTATTTATGATCTGGCCTGAGAAGTTACATACCGTCACTTCTACTGTATTCTATTGGCCGCAGCAATGAACCCTAATATCACATGAGGGGGACTATACAAGAGCATGTGTACCAAGCAGCAAGCATCAGTGAGAGCCATCTTAGAGAATGGCTACCATACTTTGCCAGTCAGATGCCCCTGTCAGGACTTTGAAACATGAGAAAGTGAAGTAAGGACACAGTGACAGCAAAAACTTACAGCTCATCACAAATATCAAATGGAAACAGGGCTAGTGATAGCATTCCAAGTAAACAATTACCCTGATGCTTTCTGGACTGTTTTCCATTGTCTTACATTTTTAAGTCCTTTCTCATTCTCTAATCTTGTTTCACAATACCCCAATTTATTCTGTGACATGTTTAATACTATTTCAATAATTTCTTTTTGATCCACTGGTTAGTCATTTGGTTCCTATTGTTGGTAAACAAGAACCCTAACTCATACAATGTAGAACTCTCCTTCTCTGCCCTCTACCACAACTTCTCATCTTCCTTCAGGCTTCACATCCTAGGGCACATGTTATTTCCTCTACGAAGCCTTCTCTGACAAATCAGAGTAGAGCCAATGCCACACTCCATGCTTTAATTGCACTTTTTATTTCTCATCTGTGTTACTAAAAAGTAAAACCAGTTAGCTAACTGCCATAATGTAATCAATTTTCCTCCAGTATAATTTTTCTCCATAAGGGCAAAGAATGTCAGTATCTTGTTCATTGCTGTATCCCAGCACCCATATAGTAAGTCTCCTCAAAAGTGAATAATAAAAGCCAAACACAAATTTTGCTATTTTTTCTATCTTTATGAGAGAACTGTCATCCTTCAATTATCTGTTTTAGTTTGAGTTGAGAATTATGTTGTCTTCATTTACTTTTACATTTTCCAATGTATTTTTCTATTAATTTTTATTGTACTCTTGAATAATTTTTAAATCAGCATTTTCAAAGGCCGGCTTGATGTTGCCATCCTTTGACACCAAGGATTCCCAAAGAATATATTCCTTATTCAGTGAATTCTTTTCCTATGGGGAACCCAAAATATAATTAGAAGTTTGCTTCATTAACATGAAATTTGAAAATGAACTGAGTTAATTATTTGATTTGATTGTTCAATGGCATCTGGCTAAGGGAGCTTGACAGAGAACTGATATATTCCTGCCAAGATATCTGACAGGTCCATGAGCCAGCATTCCCTCTACAGGGATGGGAAGTGCCAATGCTTGACTCTTTGGACCTCATTTTTCTCTGCTGACCAACTATCCCTCCCCTATTTCTCTTCTTCATTCTTTCTTTTGTTGTGTTATTACCATCCAAACTCACATTTGATGATCTGGGAACAATTTATTTTAAAGAAAATTTTATCTTTGATCAGGTTTGAAGTTAAGAAAACAGGAAATGCAGAATTTTTACGACTAACTCCTGAAGTTTTGAATTTTTTAAAAATCAGGTAAAAATCAATGTGACCTGCATTACAAGCTTGAGGTATAATTATAATCATAAATCTTTTTAATAATCAAATTAATCATTCAATCCCCCACAGGACCAATTTAAAAGGAAATCCAGTGGCTACCTCTTGAACCTACCCTCCACTTAACCAAGATGACAAGAATCACAGAAGCTTACAAAGTCCAAAGGGACCATCTCAGTTACTCATCTTTTACAGGAGTATTAGAATAGTTAATAAGAAGGGAAGGAAAGAGAAAGACTAAAGGAAAGAAGAATGGAAGGAAAGCTCTCAAGCTATCTGACCCATTTCTTTCTTTTTTTCTTTTTCTTTTTTTTTTTTTTTTTTTTTTTTTTTTTTTTTTGAGACAGAGTCTCCCTCTGTTGCCCAAGCTGGAGTGCAATGGTGCAATCTCAGCTCACTGCAACCTCTGCCTTGGGTTCAAATGATTCTCCTGCCTCAGCTCCCCAAGTAGCTGGGATTACAGGCGCCCGCCACCAGGCCTGGCTAATTTTTTTGCATTTTTAGTAGAGAAGGGGTTTCACAATGTTGGCCAGGCTGATCTCAAACTCCTGACCTCAAGTGATCCACCTGCCTCGGCCTCCCTAAGTGCTGGGATTACAGGCATGAGCCACCCCACCCAGTCTACCTGACCCATTTCTTACTAGCCAATTGACATTTCTGCTGTCGCTGCCATATGAATTCACTGCATTTAACTGACTCAGTCCAGCACATTCCTTTGAGCCCTTTTGCTTCTCTCACAGTGATACACAAGCTACAGATGTATACTATCTGTCTTAGTCCATTTTCTGCTGCTATATCTGTATATACCACAGATTGGGTAATTTGTAAAGAAAAGTTTATTTGGCTCATGATTATAGAGACTGAGAAATCTAAGAGCATGGTGCCAGCACCTCGTGAGGGTCATCCTATGGTGGAAAATAGAAGACAGACATGAGCACTGAGGCAGAGAGAAGTACCAGGGAAAAGACTCACTTTATAACTACAGACTCATGATAACTAACCAGCTCCCATGATAATGACATTAATGTATCCATGACGGCTTCACCCTCAGGACCAATCACCTCTTATTAGACTCCACCTCCCAACATTATATTGTACTGGGGATTGTTTCTAACACATGAACTTTTGAGGGACACATTCAAACCATGGCACCATGCTTAGGCTTCCAAATTTACAGCTCCCTTTTTACCCTTCAAGTCTAGGCCATTATTCCCACAATGTGCGTATTATGAGATGGAGGTCTTATACCCACAGACTGTTTATGCAATCAATCTTCTTTCATGATTTCCTAAAATTCGCAAGTCATCTATCTGCCTTCCCTCAAAACAAGGTTTCCACTGGGGACACAGGCAAATTTATTTGAAATCATCATAATCTATCTGATGTTGCGATAAGATAAACTCAAATGAAGTAGGGAGGAGATTCTATTTCCTTCTAAAAGGCTTTGATGATGCAAACTTACTTGGACTTTTCTCCAAGTTTGTATAGCAAAAGATACATGGGGAAAAGTTTGTCAAGTCATGTAGTATCCTAATACATGCTTTTCCTGAGTCAATGGGTTGCTACTTCATTTACAAAATACAGGTAGATCCTCAGCAACTCTTCTCTCTGAATTAAAAAATCTGGTACAAATTGACTGCTTATTATCCTTCACCTGGCAGAAAAGTGGCTTGCAGCCTCTTCACCAACAAAGAAACAAAATAAAACTGTTCTCTCTTGCCAAGAATCCCTCTGTAGCTCAATAAAAAAAGAAACTATACAGCCCACAATGATTTTGAAAACTGTAAAACAATGTGAAATAGATTTGAAGGGTATAATATAGTAGATAATTAGATAATTTACCATAGATTTACCCCTAGTAATAGTACCCTAAATTCTGTGTAAGTCTTAATCCTTCTTAGATGTAGTCTATGTATTTGGAGGCAACTGACTCCCCACTCTCATGATTTTAGAGGCATGTTTTCTCAGGCCTTAACCAATTCAATTTCCCACACACAGTGATCGGTTAGGGATGAGCCCAAGACTAAATGTAAGCCTATGAAACCAAGTTTTAGCTCTACTCTTGAAGTAGAGGAGCTTTTTTTCCTGTTACATAAGAAATGTGCCCACCACACAAAACAGCTTGCTTTAAAGTAGAACCAATGCAGAGGAAGCAGAACTAGCAATAAATCCTGGTCTTATCAGATACAGAGTACTCCATTAAACAGTAGCATTCCCTTTTGGCTGACTTAGTTTGGATAGGGATTTCTGTTACTTTCTATCAAAAGATGTTCATCTGATACACATGAACTAATTTGTGTATTAGGTTCAAATTGGTGATGTACTATGTAGAAGGGAAAGGGTGGGGACACACATTTTCTTTTTCTCTTTAAACTTGTGCCTATTGTAACCACTATAACAACAGGAAGTACAGTTTAATTGGAAATAGGCTAAGATGGTTCTAAGAATAATCATCTAAAACTAACTGCCTGGGTAGTTTTCATGTCAGATAAATTGGCTCTATTCTAAAGTACATTTCTCCTGATTAGTACTTGATTAAACAACACAAACAAAAATAACCTCTTAGAACTGAATATCAACAGCTTTCTGGATTACCTTTTTCTCAGCAAGATAATGAGCATAGCACGTTGTTTAGCATGTTTTTAATTGGATGAATATCAGATATACAATGCTTTTCTATCATTAATGCCTTCTGTGCTAAGAATTTCATTACATTGTAGAATTACCACATAAAGAATTTCTTTGTATTTGTCACAAACATTCCTACATACAAAAATAATTGTCACAACTTGACAACTTATGTATTAAACTTTTTTTAAAAGTTCCAACTTGAACCCATAGAGCACTTAACCTGGTTCAAAGACTCTACTTTTGATCATGATTTATCCTTTCCCGAATAGATATTTTTGTAAGGAGTAAAATTCAAGTGGATTTTTTTCATCATTAAGTCCTAAAGTAGTTACTGATTTCTTACTCTATGTAGTTCTAGAAACACAAATGAACATAACTCAAAGTCATTGAGTGATGAGAAAATAACTGGCAGAGTGGTTCTTGGTAAGGATTTGTTATTTGACTCATCGGAGGTAAATAGGTTAGTCAGGAAAGACTGCTTAAAACCTAGTCAGTCACATAATAGTCTGAAACTGATTATTTTATCATTCATTTATCCAACAAATGATTACATACATTCTCTGTGTTAGGTGTTGTGTCAGACACCCTTGGTCTCTATTGTTTCATTTAGTCTTTTATTTTGGATGTACATCAGTTGTATAGAATCATTATTCTTGATGCAAGGCACACTACCATTGTTGATTTATTCAGGGACCACAGTTGGGTTGTCTCCAGTGTGAGGCTGTTATAAACACATGCACATGCTTCCTGGTACACATGGCTGTAAACACATAAGGAAGTGGAATCGCTGAGTCAAATGGTATATAAATGCTCTAATTTACAAGATAATATGAATTTATTTTATAAAGTAGTAGAATACAGCAGTTGCACCACATCCTCACTAACACTTGGTAGTGTTAGACTGCTTGATTTTTGCCAAATTTTTTTGTGTGTAAAATGGTTCTCATTTTGGTCTTAATTTGTTTACCTAATTAAATTCAGCTTGAGAATCTCTTCCTGTATTTTCTGGTAATACATAAGCTTTTTTCAATTCTCCATTTTTGACCCTGTTAATATGCTTAGTGTTATAGCTATGGGTAAATATAGAATAGCAAATACTTGCTGAATATATTCCAGCAAGTCATCAAAATATAGAGGGTCACTTAAGAGCTCTCATATTCTTTACTTCTTAGGCAATATGTGAAAAAACATTAGCACTTTGACCCCTCAACTATCGTTCACCTTATATGACATTAGGCAAGTTTCTATCAGATTCCTCAATTTCTCAGCCTTTCCTATATCTTATCTCATTCTTCCCAAAGCACATAGAATTCCAATCAAACCAGAAGAGGAGGATATGGGCAGAATACAAAATGACTCCGAGTGATCTATCTATATACCATTTGAGTCAGCGATTCCACTTCCTTATGTGTATACAGCCATGTGTACCAGGAAGCATGTGTATGTGTTTATAATAGCCTCATACCAGAGACAACTCAATTGTGGTCCCTGAATAAATCAACAATGGCAGTGTTCCTTGTACCAAGAATAATGATTCTATACAACTGAAAGACCTTTACAGACTGAAGGGCCCATGAGTTCTGGTCATGGTTTGAAGGCTAGTTTACTGTTCAGAAACAGAATTCTCAAGGCATCCTGGAGCCACCCTGATAGCCACATAAGGAAGATCTGTACTGTAAGACTATAGAAAATCACTTCGAACAAAAGTAGAATGGGAATATACATTAGAGGCAGGCGGCAAGGGACTTTTGCTTTGTGCACATGGTAGAATACCAATGAAATTTATGCCCTTTCACTTTTTCAATTTCCAAATATGAAAGATAAAAACGATTGCACAAAACTTGCTGCTTCAATGAGTGCCTGATGCTAATTGAAAGCATAAAATACTAGAGATATTTTATAGCTATAAAGATAAAACAAAAATAATATAAAATCAAAAATGATTTTAAAAGATAGAAAAGTTTACATATTCCACCCATATTCAGAACCTCTAAACTTTTAAGATCATGAGTATTTTCCTCCTTAAATAAAAATTAGAAATTACAAAGCTTCAGAATCCAGAGTTGCCAAAGTAAATGTAAAAGATAGAAGTTTCAAATGTAATGGTCTTCGTTTGCATTCATAGGTTCTATTTCTAGCATATTTTCTTTCTTAATATTTCAGTATATTTGGAATAAAGACGTATTTAAATTTGCTTTTTAACCAGTGGACAAATTGAGTCAAAGAGAAATGAGACAACTTTCCCAAAGCCACTTTCCCAAATCCCCAAAGGGGATTAATCCCACAAACAGACCTTGAAGTCACATCTCTAAAATCCTACTATGGCCATGATTAGGCAATCCTCCTTCTGCTCTTCTCATGATAAATAGGTTAGGGGGAAAAGGGTACATTTCCAATATTATAAAAATTTAAAGCTTCTTTTTAAAAAGAGCATAAAAGTGCCATGTGATCAGCTATTTCAACTCTATGTGTATCCAAGGAATCTGTTAAAAGAGCTTATGTAACCAGTTAGCAGCCACCTCACCTTTTTTTGTATGTGTCTTTACAAACATTCCCAGATGTCACAATTGACACACCTACTTGTTAAATTGAAGAAATTCTTGAACCACAGTAAGCAGATTCTAGAGCAGTTGGAAATTTTCTTTTTGGGCTGAGAAAAAAGAAAATTCCAATTAAGAAATGCCTGGACACTATTTTATCTCCCTTCTAGTTGACTGAACTATGAGATTTCCTTATGTCACAGTTTAGAATTTTTAAAAAAAATTTTCTATTTCCCTCAGAATCTTTATTTTTCATATATCCATAAGCATTAGCTTAAAATCTGCTCATTTTATGTCCTTCTTATAAAATTACTATGGCACTTTTGAAAAATGAAGTTAAATGAAATATTTCCGTGTAATGGTTATAGTTACTACTTTTATCCCTATCCATCTGGCGTCAAGTTTGCCTCCTATATTTTTCTCCCCATTCACTTACAACTTTATACAGTATCTATTATCTGCCTAACGCTATTTCTTCAGTACATTATCCTCCATATATTCAAATGGAGGCATTACAAAATGCAAAATAAAATAGATCTCTTGCACAAGTATAGAAGCAGATGTCAGCTTTTCTGTCAACTCTCTTCCCAACACGCCAAATGCAACATCCAATAGTTTGTTAGTATCATTCCGGGAAAAACAGAAGTGGTCTCCATTCACTCCTGAGCCATCCACCTGGCACCTGCTTCTGTGACAGGTACTCTCGCCATGCCCTGATTCTTCCTGAGAGCCCTTTCCATGCTAGGTTCCTGCCATCATCCCAAGCTCTTTACTCCCTCCTAATTACCACAAACTGGAGAATACGCAGAGCAGACTGCATAGATGGTCTGAGGCAGTGGAGCGGGTGCTGTATAGCTGCCCATAGCCTAACATGTATCTTATGGTAAAATATCAGTCATGTTCTTTAAAAGTCCTCAGCTATTTTTAAAATAAACTTTATTTTTAGATCAGTTTGAGTTTCACAGCAATATTGAGTAGAAGGTACAGAGAGCCCCCTGCCTCCACACAGGCATAGCTTCCTCCATTGTCAACATCCTGCGCCACAGTGCCCCATTTGTTACAATCAATGGACCCACACTGACACATCATTATCACCCAAAGTCCATAGTTTACGTGAAGCTTCACTCTTGATGTTGCACATTCCATGGGTTTTGAAAAAATGTGTATTGACATGTATCCACCACTGTAGTATCATAGAGAATAGTTTTACTGCCTTAAACATCCTTCATGTTCACCTATTTACCTTCCTCCTGGTAACCTTTAATCCTTTTACTACCTCCATAGTTTTGCCTTTTCCAGAATGTCATATAGTCGGAATCAAACAGTGTGTTGACTTTTCAGACTGACTTCTTTCACTTAGTAATATGCATTTAAGGTTCCTCCATCTCTATTCATGGTTTGATAGCTCATTTCCTTTTAGTACTGAATAATATTCCATTGTCTGGAGATGTACAACAGTTTATCCATTTACTTAATGAGGGAAATCTTGATTGCTTTCAAGTTTTGGCAATTATGAATAAAGCTGCTGCAAATGTTCATGTGTAAGTTTTTGTGTGGATATAAGTTTGCAGTTCACTTGGGTAAATACCAAGGGGTGCTGTTACTGGATTGTATGGTAAGACTATGGTTAGTTTTGTACAAACTGTCCTCCAAAGTGGCCGTACTGTTTTGCATTTCCACCAGCAATGGGTGAGAGTTTTTATTGCACCATCTTCTCACGGCTTTTGATGTTGTCAGTGTTTGGGATTTTGGCCATTATAATAGGGTTTGCAGTGATACCTCACTGTTGTTCTAATTTGCAGTTCCTTAATGACATATGATGCTAAACATATTTCCGTATGTTTATCTGCCATTGGTATATCTTCTTTGATATCTAGGTCTTTTGCCCATTTCTTAATTGAATTGTTCCTTTTCTTGTCATTAAGTTTTACAAGTTTTTTGGATATTTTGAATAACAGTCTTCTACCAGATGTCTTTCGCAAATACTGTCTCCTACCCTGTGGTTTGGTTTGTCTTCTCATTCTCTTGACATTGACTATCTTAGGGAACTTAATTTTAATGAAGTCCAGCTTATCAATTATTTCTTTCAAGCATAATGCCTTTGGTGTTGTATCTAAAAAGTCATTGCCATAGTCAAAAATCATTTAGGTTTTTCCTATGTTATCTTCTAGAAGTTTCAGTTACGAGCTTTACATTTCTGTCGATGATTCATTTTGAGTTAACTTATGTGAAGAGTGTAAGGTCTGTGTCTGACACATTTGTTTGCATGTGGATATCCAAGAGTCCCAATACTCTCAGCCATTCTTTTAATGACTGAGTTTCCAGCCTCTATAAGATCCCAACGTTCTCACTCATGTTTTATTGTGAAATAGTTTTCCTGTTCATCTCATTAAGCCATCCCTGATTTTCCCAGAGGGTCTCATGTTTATATCCATGCTTGCTGATTTAGTCACATCTAAGTATTTGAGATGTGCCCTGACTATATGTCCTCCATTAGAACACCTTAGCAAACACCTGGGTGGGAGAGGTGGTCAATGACTTTGTCATAATTTTATTTCAACTCAGTTAAAACAGACTTAATACTATCATGTATGAAAATTATTGTTCCTGACAGCTTTCTGAGTTTCATCTTATGCTTCCTTCTTTCTTTTTTTTCCCATGTTTTGTGAAATAAAGCCACAAAGAGGTTTAATAACTAAATTTTGCTTGAAGAATTTAAGAGAAGGGATTACTTACTGTGAGATACATATAAATGTAATAAATCTCTATATTTTACATTTAAAACTTGTTAGCCAATATTAGATAAACTTTCTTGATTATCACATTTCAAATGTTTATGGCTTTATCTTGATTACAGCAATTCTTAGCACTCATTTTCTATGATTTTTTGAAATAATCAACTCACTGTAAAAAAAAAAAAACAGTTTAATAAGTAAAAAAAGCATCTTTCCATCTGTTTTCCAGCTTCAAGAGGGCATTTTAAAGAACAATTATTACACTTACTACACTATGTAAGAAAAGATTTGAAAGACCAATTATTGATATTTTGTTTGCAAGGTATAAAAGTTTGTTAATAAATTAACTATCATTTCTGTCCTATAAAATGTAAAAGGAAAGATAAAGTAGTAAGAGAAAGTAATCAAGGGCTATCACAATATAACTGAACTCTCTTTGTGTGAAGAGAGCATTAAAACAAAGTGGTTGTATAATTAAAGAGTTGAGAGTTACATAATGAATCCTTTTTCTTGGAATTCCAACTATCAGGGACCATTAATTTCGGGCAAATGAAGTTCCACTAATGTTTCTTAGAGTCTTTAGCTTCAAGCTTCTGTAAAAATACACCTTAATTGATTTTGAAGATTTAGGAAGATTTCACAGACACTAATTCCTAATGAAATAGGAATAATCATTATTCATTTTGTTTCAACATCACTTGTTAAGGGTTTAGAACTATTGTAGCCAACAGTACTTATAAGAATTTATAAAGAGTTTCTCATATCCGGAGTTAGTCTGTTGTTTTCTGGCCTTCTGTGAAAGCAGGTAAACAGAAACGTGAAAAATTAAATAAATTTTTATAGGTAAGAGAAGGCTAAAGACACAAAAGTAATCAATCTTAAGCTATCTTCCCTAGAAACTGTCTCCTTTCTACCAAGCTTCTTAAAAGGGTTTTCCAATTTTTTTAAAAAAAGATAAATATCTAAATTTCAACAAGGGTAACATATAAACCTCAACACATTATTTTCCTCTGACAATTCAAGCAATAAATTGCTAAGGCTCTGTAAGACTGGCTCCAAATTAAGAGGTGATATCAATATAGAACACTAAAAAAAACTTTAATCTCATTACAGAATTAATGAGAGTAATCAGTTACCCCCTTTCCCTTATTTCTATTTAATTTTCCATATAGTTTAGATATTCTGTTATTTTTTCAATAATGCCTTTGTTTTTTCCAAATAAACAATGTAATGATCCCACAATTCTTTTCAAATTTAAGTTTTACAGCAAAACTGCCATTACCTCTTTATTTTCATTGTTTTTCTTCAGAAAACAAGTTTGAAAGTCAAATACCTCTATTATAAGCCAATAAATTAAGATCATTTCTTAAACTTGTGCCCAAAGCTCCACTTAAGGCCTTCTTTGCAAAAGCCTGATTACATTTTCATGCAGTCGAAGCGAATAACAATTCTCCTCCAAATTACTTTGGATCCCCACAGCCATGTGGACATTAGTATGTAAAAACAAAAGCTTACGGAGTTTGGGGGAATTGTCCTATTCAGAGCCTTGGCTGCTTTAATTTGAAATGAGGTCCTCTTCATTTTTTTACCCACTGCAAATAAAGAGCTCCTAGCTTTTTAGTAGTAACATTGAGAAACAATTAAAGACTGGTGAGTAGCTTTTCAAGTCATCAGCCCAGCTGAGGAATCAGCTCTTGACAGCTGGACTGATGGAATATATGAGTAGTCAAAGGAAGCCCATAAGAACCATATGGAGTGACATACCACCACTTTCAACGTGCCCAACGGAAACTCCCACAGCTGATGGTGTTCACACAGCTGTGGGTTATTAGGAAAGAGCCTTAAATGAATGAAGGAGCCCTCTTTAGGGTCATTCACTATCATAATAATGTTAACTAAAACCTGCTGGTGGTGAAGCAACTTAGTGGAGAAGGACAATACATCACTGTTTTTTGACAGCTGACATAAGCTACAGGGAGTTCTATCTCTTCTTTCTGTGTATTTTGAGCAATTAATTTTATGTCTGAGTTTTATGGTTATCTACTGGGGATAATAAATGTGGATTTTTACCTGACTTATATAGCTGTTAAAATTCTAAAATATCTATCGCAAGGACAAAAAACCAAACACCGCATGTTCTCACTCATAGGTGGGAACTGAACAATGAGAACTCATGGACACAGGAAGGGGAACATCACACTCCGGGGACTGTTGTGGGGTGGGGGGACGGAGGAGGGACAGCATTAGGAGATATACCTAATGCTAAATGACGAGTTAATGGGTGCAGGAAAACAACATGGCACACGGATACATATGTAACAAACCTGCACATTGTGCACATGTACCCTAAAACCTAAAGTATAATAATAAAAAAAAAGACAAGGTAAAAAAAAATTCTAAAATATGCGTTTATTAAACATTTTATTTGAATTACACACAAAAAAAATACAGAGATTCTCTACAAATTTTCTTGAAAACCTCAAGTGAATAGTCAAATAAAATTATTTTCAGCCAACATGAGGGTTTTGGAATACAATCACGCGTAGCCAAGACTCCATTTGAAATGATTATGTAGGGTTAGGTGTACTTCTCCCCAAATCATTTCTTTGATGTTATTGATAATGGGTTAGAAATATATTACTCATTAGCCAAATACAATCATTAACTAAAAAATACCTTTAAGAGAAACTCAACCTAAAACTGTCATTTTACAATGGACAAGTCAGTTTATTTTCCCCCACTGAATTTCAAGTATGCCATGTTCAGAAAAAAAAATTATAATAAAATAAGGATCACATATCACAGTCTTAAAATAACTGATGACTCCCTCTATTGTTCCTTCAACAAACACTTAGCAAGCACCTGTTATGTGTAAGAGCCTGACATCCCCTGTGATTAATAACTGTGGCTCAGTGTAAGCATTTCTGTTTCTGGACATAACTAAAAGTCAAGTGTTAAGCCAAATGCACTGCCTTCTGCTTCAATCCAAAAAGGGGAATGCCAAAGAATCACTCTTTTATTTCATTATAAAATAATGATCAGATTTTTCTTATATGTGTAGATACTTTACTCAATAAGGTTAATATTGTGGAATCAATAAAAGTATGTAAATGAAAGCACAATTAAGAAATCTATTAAGTAGAAGAAATGTATGTCTTCAAGTTGTCTTTTTCAATTTTAGTGCTTGTCTATAAATGAATGGCACTTGAATCAGGACAAATCCTAATAGAAATGTGTTACTTTTATGCAATACCATTCTTTCTCTTTACTGTGTACAGTTGTCATTCTTCATTCACAGGCCATAGCAGGTGACATTCATGGCATACAATGAGTTGTGCATTGAGGAGCAGGGTTAGCTACTGCTGACAGTTGGATGAGCAAGTCTGAGAATAACATTTTGCTGCTCTTTGTTGGAGAGTGTCTCCCCAACCTCAGAACACTCTATTAATTCTCCTTTTTCACTTGATATTTAAATATTTATTTTCAAATTTCTGGACTTCAAATGAATTCCATCCAAAAAGACAAAGAAAGAGAAACCTTACATTCATCTATCTTTTCACAAAAATAGTGGCCAGTAATGGCCACTTATACAAAACATACTTTTCAGGATGCTCTAAGAAGACTGGTGTTGATTTTTTCCCCATCATATATCTTTTTAAGCAGCAATTTTTATTATTTATAAGTCATCAAAGAAGCCAAATAAGGATTCAGAAGTCACATTGGTCTCAACTTCATGTTACGCATGCTTCCCCAGAGTGTTTTGAATAGTACTCCTTTGGTTTCAAGTGTATTGACTGCCTGAGTTCAGATTCTAGCTCCACTATTTTCCAGAACTAGGACAAAAAGAAAATGGAACTCTGTTCCATTTTTGTCATGTGTAAATAAGAATAGTGGTGCCTCCCTCACAGGGTTGCTCTGAGAACGGTGTGTATTAACACCTATGAGGTGCTTAATGCTGCCTGGTACTTAGCAAGTACTCAGGAAAAGTTAGATATAATTTTATGTCATGGCATTAGTTTCATTACTTTAAAAGTATTACCTAATGGTTTCTTACATTTTGGATTTACTATTAGTTATCTGGTTATATGTATATGTGAAATAAATATCAGAAGATACAGATATCTTTTCTCTCAAAAATACCCACATTCTCATTACATATAATGTATAATTTTTTGGCCTGGGAAAAATAAGAAATTATCAGTTAACTAAAATTGGAGTTTATTGTGTACTGAAATAAATCTAGAATGCAATATTTATTTAATACTAAGGTGAAATTTTTCTTTCTTTTAACAATTCTCAATTCCAAAAACAACCTGTAATTAGTCTATATACATGCTTTGGTGTCCTCCATTCTACAAATAACTTGTTTTTGGAATCATGAGATTTGGAATAATGAAAATAATCATATAGTGAAAATATATATACATATACACATGTATTACATGCCTATATATGCCCAATACTATCTTTTCATATGTGTGTGCACATCTTTGCTTGTAGTTTAATTCATAAAGATATTGATAAATTTGGGCATATTAAAAGACATCGTAAAGAAGATGACAGGCTACAAAACAGAAGATAGTTCCAAAAGATATACTGAAGGGATTAGTATCAAGTATGTAGAAAAAGTCATTTCAATCAGTAAAAAAAAAAAAAAAATTAATTAAACTGCAATGGAAAACTGGGAAAAAGATATAACATTTTAATCAAAATAAATATATTTGACAAATAGATAAAGCTGATCAATCTTATGAAAAAATCTTGAAAATGAATATCAGATCACAATATCATTTTTCAAAATATTTGGCAAAAATTAAGAAGTCTGACAATACCAAGTGTTAGAGAGTGAAGATAAATCAGTTTGTCAAAAATAATTTCTAGAGTTGTAAATCTTGTAGAGTTTAATGTTTTGTACCATGGCCTTCCAAGGTATAAACACAGAGAAACAGTTGCATGTGTGCACAGAGACACGCATAAGAGAGCTCCTACATCACAGCTAAGAATAACGAAAGCTTCGAAAATTCCAAACATCTATTGACAGGAAAATGGATAAATAAATTGTGGTATATGTTCACTGTATATTGTAATTGAAAACAAATAAATTACAGATATAGCAATGTGGATAAATCTCAACAACAATGCTGAACAAAAAGGAGCAAAACCAAACAGACATAAACAATGTATTGTTTAGGTATATGTATGTCTTTTTGTTTATGTGTATGTGATGAAACTATTTTTAAAAAGAATAATATATACAAAATTTGGGACAGTGCTTATCTCTGAGGAGAGAGAAAGAGGTTAGAAAATAGTGTATAAATACAAAGTAGTGTATACATATAAATAATAGTGTATAGATAAATATAAATTCCAGTTCTTTTGGGGGGGGTTGTAGGCTCATGGGCATTTTTATATTATTAAAACGAATAAAAGATGGCCATGCTTAGTCAAACGACGATAGTGTATCCTGGACTAAGAATGATAATTAATCTAATTCCAGATATTGGGGGTCCAGAAAAGATGGCAGCTCCCTTTAAGAAGGTTAGTAGGTTATTTGTCTTTTTTACTGACTTTGCATGTTCCATTTTGTGTTGTATTTGGTATCTTATGTGAGTCACTCCACAAGCCATTACTTCTTTTTATAATATATGTCAAAAGATAAAATTACACAGAATTTCTTTTCACATTTTACAAAATGTACTATGGTGAGCCCTACTTAGTTGGCAATAAACACTACTGCTGATCCCTTCAAAGATTTACCAAGCAACTGGGAAACTTGATGAGATGGCAGAAATAACAAACTTATTTTTAAAAGACAACTTGAAAAAGCCTATCTACTTTTTCTTCCTGCCAATCACACTTATTTTGTGATACATTAGCTGCTGCACATGCCATGTGCTCCATGTTTGTAGTAGTAAGTACGAATCGGGTAGAGGAGAATAAAGTCTATTGTTCAATTTTAAGATATAAATGTAAATATTTGTTTTCAGATACAATCAGAAAATGTAAGGCACAAATAACTTTTTTAAAAGACTCAAAAAACCTTTTTGAAATTCATTAATCTTCTAATTATTACTATCCACATTTAGATTAAAACATTGTAGAAAAGCACGGCTTTTAGGCATGTTATGCTTTGCACTTGATAACTTTAAATTTGAAATTCAAAATTGCTGTTGTGATCAAATTCATGTCAATTGAACAAAGAATATAGAATTCAGAGATGCAGTAAAATTTCGATGAAATATCATAGACATACCAATGTAGAGAACATAGAAACATAAACCCGTAAATTTGAACCAACCTTACAAAACCATTCAGAAATATGTAGCTAATGATTCACTCTACATAGTATGGTCTTGACTAATTCCAGAAATGAAAGAGCAGAAATGACCTCCCCCAGAACTTTAAGCAGGCTATGACAATAGATTTGGCATTTAATTATGATCTCCAAATTGGTATCAAATTCAGCCGAGGTGCATATGTGCATCTGTTTGCTCACATGGTTGCTTGTTTACAAATGCTTCATGACTGATCAGATTTCAGCCAGACAGTTTTCAAGTTCAGGAGGAGCTTGGAGTTAGGTATAAAGAGTAGGAAAAGGAGCAAAGACCTATATATGTCATTCCCTTGCTTATGCAATAAATATTTTTTCTTTATCCTCTGCGTGCCATGAACTGTGTCAGATGCTAAGGAGTAATGTCGGGCAAACATGTCAAGGCCTCTGTCCTCATGCAGGCAAGTGAATGGAGAAATGATTACAGAATGGTGTGTGTTTTGAGAAAGAAGCACCATGTGCTACAATACTTTCAGCAATCTGGACTTTAAGAATCCACAAACACATTCCCAAATCAAAGTCTCCCTGTGAAAGAGGAAGCCGAACTTCGTGGAAGAACTCTCAGGGCTTGGTGCTTCTCAGAAACGGGAAGTCCTAAGAATGAAGCTTAAATGGTGGGCTGACAAGAGTTCACTCGAAGAGGCAGTGGTTAAAACATAAAGAAACTCCTAAAGCAGGTTAAGTCGTTTAGATTTCATCCCAGGGCTATGGGAATCTCTGCATGATCAAGAAGTGAAATGAACACATACATATTTTTTTATTTTTTTTAGTTTTTTTATTATTATACTTTAGGTTTTAGGGTACATGTGCACGATGTGCAGGTTTGTTACATATGTATCCCAAAACACATACATATTTTATGAAGATCACTCTAGTGGCTGTGTGAAGAATGGATTAAAAGGGAACAAGTTAGAGTGCAGGGAAACCAGTTAGAAAACTATTGCTGTAATCTGGGTAAGAGATACTGGTCTGAACTAGGGTAATAGGGAGAAGCAGGAGATTCAAGTCCTTAAATCGTAGTATGAACTGAACTGGGTGAGTTCAAAGAGAGGGGAGAATCAAGTTTTCTTGCTAAGCTCTATGTCAGGCTTTAAGAATCAAATAAGGTTTTAGTTAGGACATGGAAGAGATGTTAACCTATGCTTAGCTTCTACTTACAAGGAATAGTGGGAAAAGATACTCTGCCTAAAACACTAATCTAGGATATGATGAAGAAAATAAAGATATTTAGATATTTCTCCATCCAGTATGTATATACATGATACATTTTACCTATAAACATCTAATGATATGTAATTCAAAAACAATTTATATTTAATACAACTCATGTGTTAACAAGACTGCATTTTGCAGACAGCTATTGGTTATGAGACTGTAGGAAAAATCTTTTTACAGTTTGTTTTTTGTTTTGTTTTGGAGCACAATTATCGCATAATAGAAAGTAAGCTATAATATCAAAAATGCATTTGATTTTTTTTAGTTCAGAACTAGTCATCAGGAGTAGATAGATGCCTTTTATTTTGGAAAGGCACAGAAATGAGCCACGTAGTGTATACAATGACAGACCACTGGAAATATTCTAGAACAGTGATTCCCAAACATAGCTGCACATAGGACTTTCTCACTACATCTTCACATCATGGAAAAGGCAAGAAAGGATGAAATCATTCCGTGAAAGCCCTTTTATAAGGGCACCCAATCCCATTCACGAGGGAGGAGCCCTCATGGACTAATCACTTCGTAAAGGCCCCACCTCTTAATACTACCTCATTGGCAGTACCTGGATTGGAGCGGCCATGCGTTGAAATAATAGCACCCGCGGATCATTTAAAAATGGCAACGCTCAGCACACACTCCAGATCAATTAAAATGACAATCTTTAGCAATGAGACACAGGCTTTGGCAGCTTTTTAAGCTCCTCAGGTGGTATCAATGTGCAAACAAGTTTAGGGATCACCGGTGTAGAACAGGAAGATAAATAAAAGAGAACTGAAACTGCTCTCTGTATATATTGGAGCTGGTATAATTTTCAGGTCACACACTTAGGTGTGTAAGAAATGTCTGTAATTTCTCTTTTAAGCCCCCTATTCCACACAGTGGCTGAAATCTACTCTGTCAATCCAGGGCTTCTTTCTTCATCTGTCTGTCTGTCGCCCCTTTCTTTTTTTCTTTTTCAGAGACAAGGTCTTGCTCCATCACCCAGGCTGGAGTACAGTGGCATGATCATGGCTCACTGCAGTCTTGACTTTCTGGGCTTCTCAAAACTGCCTCAGCCTCCTGAGTTAGCTGGGACTACAGTGTACACCACCATGCCATGCCGGGCTTCTGTTGTTTCTTATTTGGGGATGGAGGGAGTTATAAAATACCAGGGAAAAGGGGTTAGCAGGGATGAGCATCCAGCTAATATCAATCCATATTAACTCCACTAAGTCCCCTCAACACATGGCTTCTTCAGGTGTCAGTTTCTGAGATCCCTAATGCATCTGCTCATCCCACCCACACGGCCTCTCAGGTCCCCATGCTTGCTGGTCACAGCCTCACTGCTCCTGGACTCGAGGCAGACATTCTGCTCCTTCCCACTTCACACTCAAGGAATAAGAGCGGGCTTTAAAAAGTGTAGAAAGAAATTACTGAGAATGAAAAACGCTATTTAATAACATATCAAAATATAAATCATGATACTCTGCTTATTGCCTGCCATTTATGTGAAGGATTTTTATATTTGTTAAAATTTGCTTGGCTTCTGTTATCATCTTCAACCTTTAGTTTTTTTTCTGGAATCTTTTAAAGCTACTTATCCCTTTTGTGAGGGCAAATTTTTCAAATTAAAACATGCAATCCATAAAGCTACTTAACTGCATGCACAGGACAGCAATACTACACAGTATATTAAAGCTAACAGCAAGGAGGATAGTCCTGTCGGCCTTGCCACTTTGGGGAATTCCCAGGATTCCCTCAGAAAACCTCCTAAGGATAACTCTTAGACCATAAGTGACTCATGACTGGCTGATATGACACCAGTGTCAATTCTTTTCTAAGAGTAGTCAAATTTTTCATAAATACAAGTTACACTTGTTTAAAGATGAATACTGGCGAGCATCTGCCTTTCGATATTTCCTCAGCTCCTCTATGAATCTATTCTGTATAGTGATCTCAGGACTGCACTTCTAGCATCAGCAAACAATACACTATTGAAGCGAGAGCGTGTATTTTTAGGGAGAGCCTATAGTCATTGTTGATTTATGATTCTATATTTTTATTGATTTCTATAAAAACAGCATCCTTCAAAATATAGATATTTACGTCCTATTGTATCTATAATTTTCCATCAAAAGATAAAACAATCTACTGGAATATGGGAAATGTAAAAGAGCAGTCTAGCAAAAGTTTACATAAAGTATACTTAAAACTAGATAAAAAGTTTTGGATATTTGGTGTAAAACCTGAAAGAAATCAGAAGACATCAAATTAATGATTATGTATTAGGTGGTTGGGAAATGGGTATTTTTATTTTAAATATCCCTGAATCTTTTAATAATTTTTATGCTAAATGTTTGTAATGGTCCCTTGATGTTTATTATGCCAGATATAAACAGAACTGCAACTTTGCTCATTAGAATATAGGTTAGGGCATGTCCTGGCTACAGTAAAATTTCTTAAACTATAATTAAAGCCCTCAGCCTGGTTAGTGAGTGGAACAAAAGCATGACTTTCTATAAAGGCTTTTTTACAGTTAAAAGTTGAGGGACTAACTACCGTAAATTTAAGTAGCAAGATGGTGGTATAGGTATGTCAAAGCATTTATCATTCATCAATAAAAATGTGCTCAGGCTAAGTGCTTTTAAATATGGATGACTAAGTTCCCAATGTACTCTGTGGTCATTTACTTGCTGTGCGGCAGCCTACTTGATTGCCTGTTATCTGATCAGGAGTTCAGGACTTAATGTGGTATAGCAAAGAAAGTTCAGGCCCAAAACATCAACTCTGAATATTGAATAATATTTCATGGTATCAGAAAGAGGAACAAAAAGGGCTCTAAATGAGAAGAAGAATGAATAAATCTGTTGCCTTTTTATTGATGAAGGAATAGGCACATCATCCTGGCTAGAATCAACTTTCTATATACCAGCTGATCTTCCTGTACAGTGATGCTTTTCCTCCTTAAAAGTAGATTCCACATCACATTATGTGCCACAAAAGTGAATTCTGACATATACAGTGCAATGGTATCTGGGCTATGGGGAGCAAGAAAGGGATTGGATGAACCCACCTACTTTTAATAAGCAGATGACCTACAGTTTTTAGGTGGAAACAAAAATGCTCAAACACAGAGAATCTTTCTTCCCAACTCTTGGCAAGTTCAAAATCAGATTTGAGTTTCATCTATATTTAGGTGTTATTTGCAAAGACAGTGGAGTTTCCAGAGGTGGTCTTGCCTGATGCATCTTATAGTGAAGTAGGAGCATAAAAGTATAAATAGCAAATGTACAAGGCAGAGTTAAGCAATGGACCACAAAAGAGATTACTCAGGAAATGTATAAGGAAGTGAGATGCCTGGCAGAGAGGATTGAGAGGAGTTTTATGGAGGACATAGAATTTGAGGTAGCGGCCAGGCGCTGTGGCTCACGCCTGTAATCCCAGCACTTTGAGAGGCCAAGGCGGGCGGATCACAAGGTCAGGAGATCGAGAACATCCTGGCTAACACGGTGAAACCCCGTCTCTACTGAAAATACAAAAAAATTAGCCAGGCGTGGTGGCAGGTGCCTGTAGTCCCAGCTACTCAGGAGGCTGAGGCAGCAGAATGGCGTGAACCCGGGAGGCGGAGCTTGCAGTGAGCGAGATCGTGCCACTGGACTCCAGCCTGGGTGACAGAGCGAGACTCCGTCTCAAAAAAAAAAACAAAAAAAAGAATTTGAGGTAGATTGTGACGGTAGGTAAGTTTTCAATAAACTGGATGTAAATAAGGCTTTCCTGGGGATAAGAACTACAAGAACAAAGGCAAAGAGGCAAGACCATGGAAGTCACGATAGGAGAAAGGGGGAGCATGGAACATAAAGTCTATACAGAGAATAAGAGACACGTACTACAATACCTAGGGAGTAAATGTCAGACCAGAGCTTAACTGAGCAAATTGATGACTTGTTTGACCTGCTCAGTATTTAGTTTCCTAACTATAATAAGAAGGAGAGAATGAGCAAGAGAAAGGAAATGTGTGTTTAACAACCAGTATTTAAATATTGGGAGATTACACATACAACTCTAAATGTTTGGCTTCTCTTGAAAAATCTAAAATTCTGATAGCAATGCTGGGTTTGCATCCCCACATGACAGTAATCAATGAATTTGAGCAGAAGTAGACCCCTGGAGGTCAGGGCAGGTACTCTGTTGAAGGCCACAGTCCCTATCACTTCCTATTACCTCTGCAAATGTCCGTTGCCTTCTATTTTTATGACTAGGCTGAGTTTTTGTTGTTGTTTTGTAATAAAGATAAACATTTTTCATAAATCTTGCTTCAACAATTCTTAGGTAACTGATTTCAGCAGGTATTTGAGCTTTCTGACCTCCACCATAAAGGAAAATCAGAAGATATTGAACACCAGCTGGAAGCATTTGTTCTTCATCTGGTAGCTAATGACAAAGCTTTGAAATATTTTGAGGATTTAAGTAACTGATTTAAGACAAGTTTTAAGAAGCATAATCTGAAAAAGAAAAATAGATTTCAAACAAGAATTTTAGTTTCAATTTGCCATTTAGCCAATTACTTCTGCACCTTGTAACATAAGTATGCCTTAGCAAGAATGTCACTAAATCACCCCAGTCCTGTTTACTTAATAGATAAAAGAGGTGAGTAATTTGTAATAAATGACCTCTAACTCTGAGAACTTTCTAGATCTGACAATTTCTGACCATCTCTGTATGTGGATTCTGCAATAGGTATTGTGTTTACGTCACATTCTTTTTTTACACTTCTTTAAATTGTGTGTTTGGAATGAGTAAAAGAGTCTCAGCTGCCTTCACAGAAGAACTTGATTTCTGTTAGTCTCCCCCAGTGCTAGGTTTCAGAATGACTGCTAAAAATGGAGCCATCAGGTGAAGGCAATTTTCCAAGGCTGCTCATTATGTGTGAGTCTAGAGGTTGCCTCCTAAGAACAAGATATACTTTTGAAAAATTTCTAACTAGCCAAGAGAATCACAAAAGCTCCCTTTCAGCTGCTTCTTGTACATAGTATAGTTTAAGCCCTTGGCCTTCTACTTAGTTTCTCAACAGAAGCCAGAATCAACCTTGATTTTGCTATGTTTGTCAGAATTTTCTTATTCAAGCAAGAGCCAGTGGCATAAAGTTTCTCCAAAACAGAACCCCAAAGTCCCCTAAATTAGGATATATAATCTGTTTTTGTGGTTCAGTTATAGTTATTGACCAAAACCTTGTTCAAGAGAGGGCAGCACAGGTTGCAGGGCCTGGTCTGTAGCTCCTTTACACATGGTTAGATTCAGCTTGAACAGATTTACACAAAAAATAAAATCATCAGAACTTGTTTTCCCAGGGATACATTGATTGCTGTTTTAAACTTAATTCTTATTCTCTTAGTATACTGAAAAGTGGCTTGTGGTAAGAAAAAAAAATGGATATTTATCAACAATATTTTTATACTTTTAAAGTTGAGGAGTTGAAAATATACTTTGAAATATTTAACCTAAACAAGTTAAATTTTGACCAATTTTAGAATATACATTCACAGGGCAAAGCTCTATTCTCTTTGGCTCCCACCACAAAAATGTTCACAATCCACAATGTTCTAAAACAAAACCATTCAATATCAGACTCAGAAATCTGCTCTGCTGGCTGGATCTGATTGCTAAAACAGAAACATCTTCAATACATAAAACATTTTATTGATTTGACAAGGGCAAGAACCCCTTACAGATATTACAAAGCATGCCAAATTGATTTAAGGTAATTAAGATCATAGTAAGAAGTACATCCAGAATATCAATATTTTACAAGAAGGAGGCATATTATTTCTGACAAATTTATGGCATGTACTTTTAACAAGTTCTAATATTTCTTCCTTGAATAAAATGTTCACAATGAAATTGGATAATAAGAATTATACTCTGGGTCACAAAGTACTTATGAGATTTTTTTGGAGTAGCATCTAAAAATATTAATGCTACTAAATACTCCCTTCCAGGTTACAGCCCTCTAAATTTAATACACTAATCAAACAAAGCTATTTGGAGGTACCCTGATTTCTCTTGCTTCTGTAGCTTATTATACTCATTACCTCACTTCAATCAGGTTTTGGATGACTTGTTTCTATTCTAGGTAATGCCTGTATAAGAATGGTTTAATCATACTAATAACGGTTGGCTTGATTCTCCCATCCTATGCCCATGTAACTTCCCTAAAGTCAAAAATCCCTTTCAAAGTGCCTTAACCTTGAGAATTCATGTGTTGCCCTTATGGGAATATTTGTACATCGTTAAGATGATTGCTTCTTTGTTGCTCTTATCTTCTTCTCAAAACAAATAGAACAAACAGTGCATGTCGTGTCCATATTTTTCAGAGAAGAAATCTCCAGAAAGTACTTAATGGTCCAACTGGAAAATGTTGTAACAATACAGTGTTTCCTGGTTTTTCAATTTACTACAGGTGAGTAATCTGAAAAACCCAAGACAGTGAACAGATTGAATCAGTTTTAACAATTTGAATTTGAATGATTTCCTGCATGCTTGTATCCAAGCTGTTTTTGCCTTTCTTTAACTAATACTTCAAATAAAGATGAAATATTTTCTTTGAAAGTTAGCTGAAAGTACTGGAAAATTGTGTGCTTCAGAAAACTACATTAATTATAAAATGACTGGGCATTGTAGTTACACTGATATTTTAATTGGTGTTGCCATAAATTTCGGGGTAGAGATTTTCTCTTTAAATTCTTCTTTGGTATGCTGATATTCTCTAAAAAAGGCATAATTCCAATCAATTCAGACATTTCAACATTACCGGAACATTTAATTATATAAGTATTATAACGGGGCTTTGGAAAAAATTTGCAGACTTTCAACACTGAATATACTAAGGTATTTTCCAATCTTCCAAATAGGCCTTAGAATTCTAGTTTGGAATAAAGTCCTCCACCAGCATGTTACAACGACTCTAAATTTAGCACCAACCACTATATTAAGCTGAATTTGCCATCAACTGAAATAAAGGCAGAAAAAATAAAAATATGTATGGTTTTGAAAGATGGTGTATGTTCTATTAAATTATATTGCATCTAACAAAAGTAATCAAAATATAAAGTTTGAACAACTCGGATGAAATTTCTAAAATTTGATTTCAGTATATCTGAATTTTTTTTTTTTTTTTTGAGATGGAGTCTCGTTGTGTTGCCCAGGCTGGAGTGCAGTAGCGTGATCTCGGCTCCTACAAGCTCTGCCTCCTGGGTTCACACCATTCTCCTGCCTCAGTCTCCAGAGTAGCTGGGACTACAGGCACCCTCCAGCAAGCCTAGCTAATTTTTTTGTGTTTTCAGTAGAGATGGGGTTTCACTGTGTTGGCCAGGATGGGCTCGATCTCCTGACCTCATGATCCGCCCACCTCAGCCTCCAAAAGTGCTGGGATTACAGGTGTGAGCCACCGGGCCTGGCCTGAAACTTTTTTAAGTACATTTAGATGTCTTAAAAATTTGCTTTGGATTCCCATCGTTAATGAACACAGCCAAAATCACCTTTTACTTCTTTAAAAACAGCAAATGCTAAGGAGAAAGATTACTGATTCTGAACATAAAGGAAGAACACATTAGCAATCATGCCTGGTAGATTCATCACAGAATATGAAAAAAATAGGAACTTTTTGTGATCATCTTATGTCAAGGAAAACCTTTCGCTTGAGCCATCTCATTCTACCACATGCATAGAAAACGCTTACTGTCACAATCACAAAGGTCACTGAACACTGAAACCACATCAGGAGGTCAAATGAGCACAGACTTTGTAAGCTTGTAAGCTGGTAAATCCTGGCTAAACTTACATCGATTCTTGAAGAATACAAGCTATTTGGGGAAAGGACAGGGCACAGCATAAAGATAATTTATCCTGGCAGTTGTTTTGAAATTTTAACATTTGAAAAAAATATCGAAATTGGCACCTGTGTTGTACAAAATGCATAGCTACTTAAGAAAATCTTTTTTTTTTTGGTAAAAACTTGTTTCCCCAGTTGCACTGTTTGAATCATGTAACCAGAAGGTTGTTCAGGATTATGAAACTTAACGCATTTTATCACAAGCAAATACAAACATTTTCAAGGAAAGCACAGGCAAGAGACATGAAAGACCATATGTTTTCAATGCACTCCATGTCAAAACAATACCAGTCTCCAGAAAATAACTGCTAGTCATATTGAATTATTTTGCCTGATATCTTCCAAAAGTTATTTGGAAGAAATTACAGTGCACTCCATGTACCATGTAATGGATAAAAATAGATTTCCCCAGACCAAACATATTACGTTCATGACTTATTTTATTGGCCATAATGCTTTATAGGATTTCCCAGTTTTATTGCTCATGAGTTAGTGGCAAAGTTAAAAAGAAGATAAGAGAAATAGAGGCTTAATTTTCTGGAAAATATTTCTCAACAAGCTATGTAAGCTCCTTTTATTACATGAATAGTCTTACTATACAAAAATAGGCAGGGCATGTTCTCTTCCCAGAGACTGAGATTTTTTTTCTTCTGGTGAGAGCCTGTAACCATGCACAGGTTCACACTGCTCCTGCCATGCTCCACTTTGAAGCTCAAACACACACATGCTCAGAAAAAGAGAACAGCAGCAAATCCACTTGAAAAAGGAGAGGCTGAAGTAGCACTTCTCTAAGGAGCCTTCTGGCTTTAACATTTCACTAGTCTCCCTCTTTTCGACCCGTCAAAATACCGCTCGGGTGATTAGATGGGGCACTGCAAAGGATTTGTTTGACATATAATCCTTTTCACACTGCTCTTAGAAATGGCCTCTTGCATTGCCAAACCACTTTCTAAATAATTATATCAAAAATGTGGTAAATAAATCCTCAAAAAAAAAAAAAAACTTCAATATCTAAGAGTCAAATCCTGCCCTAGAAACAGCCTCTCACACTGAAGGGAGGGGCAGGGCAGGGAGAGCAAGATGGAAGGATCCTTCCCTAGTGATGCTGGTAGGATTCTTTGTCCCTTTCACGATATCCTTCCTAATCTTTTTCTGTGTTTTGGGCCCACAGTTTACTTCCAATAATCCTTCTATTTTTGAAGACCTAATGTGTACCAGACCCTTTGCTAGATATTTACTATCCCTTATCTCATTTAATCTTTTCAGCAACCTAACGCACATCTTGGCACTTAGTACGAGCTAGATAACTTGCAGGGCTTAATACAAAATGAAAATTTGGAGTGTGTGGTCCTAAAGGCAAGTAAAATTGTCATGACAGATTATAATATATAAAGCACTTACTTTTCTTTCGCAGCCTCTTTATCAGGACCTTCTTCGTTTGCTAGTTAATGTTGTGCTCCTTGAGCACGAGAACACTCACCAGACTAGTGAAGACGCTCACAGATGCTCACAGGTGTCCCCAGTCTCGCCCTGTGTTGTGTGCACTCACCTGAACACGTGCAGCTCATCAGGTGCTAGATTGCCCCTCTTGCTGACTACCCAATCAATGCATCATGCCCCAGCTCTGGGGGTAGCAGCATTGGGCCGGGCATCTTCCCTTCCTACTAGCCCAACTCCAACCCGAGGCAGATGGGACACACTAGGAAGGTACCTGGATCACAAGTGGATAAAACGTTCATTCCCACCTGTGCAATGTACCATGACACCACTCCAAGACACTGCGGGGCATGCAAGACCCTCCCCACACCTTCACCCTGGCCCTTGACAAGGGAGAAGGGTCCCAACAGGCACCACAGGGTGAGGGAGGCCAGTCAGGACCCAGGGTGCAGAGGGGAGGGGAGCTGGCAGCCAGAAACCCACCTGGGGTGGTGGGGAAGCCCCCAGCACTTGCTGCATTATTTCTGACTTCATTTACAAATCACCAAATGAAAGATATAATCACTAAGAATTTAGAATGGTGACTATAGAGCCTTAAACTAAGTTCAGGACATTTCTGAGGGGGCATGGAGCTTTGTGTGACAGCACTGGTCACACGCCCATGAAGTCAGCTTTGCTAACAAAGAGAAGACATCTAATAAATATTAGTTCCTTTCTCTTCCTCAACTATTCTCTCTAATAGCCCATAGGGCCCCCACCCACCCAATTGAAAGCATGAGGTTTCTTTGACAAAAACATGGTAGATATATTTCCACCAAGAGAAAAAAAGAATCATTATTTTCTATTTACTCCTTTCTTACAAATGATGAAACTGACTCAGAGAAAGATTAAGTAACATGGTAAAATATCCATCTGGTATGTACATGGTAGACCTGAGTCTGAAACCGGAGTCCTTGGCCTTTCTGTTATGTGCAGCTGTTGGGTAGTAGGAGTGGCAAATGCATGATGAACACTTCCTAATAAATGTGTTGATATCTGATCATGTTTTTACCTACTTTTACCACTGACTTTTAGGAAAAAAAAAACCCAAAACATCTTGACACTTTAAGCAGATGTTTATGACATGTCCAACTTGTATGTTATGGTTTTAATGTGAATGCATCACTTATTGAGAAAAATAAATCTCCTCCTCATAGATGGCCATCACTAACTTGTTAATTGTTCATGTACAGTACAATGTATAGATAATGTTTCACTGACTCACGCTTTAGAAATAAAGGGTACCTAGTTTTTGTAAACTTATTTTTGTAATAGTCTTATAAGCTTAACCTTGCACTAGTCTTGAAATGCACATACATGCCATTATATAAGCCTATATATTTTAAATAAATTTTTATTTTCTTCTTTAAATTAATGCTAATCAAAACAATATATTATATTATCAAAAAATTAGAATATAATGAAAAGATAATAAATATATCACCACTCCTACACAACCACACTTAATTTTGGTGTATTTTTTCTAGTATTGTATGATAAAAATATGCAGTTATAGTCTAGCACTTTGTTTTAAATGAAAGGAAAATCTAAAACCAACAAGCAAAGTCCACACATATGATTTTATTATTTTGCCAAAGGCACAGACGTGGACTAGAAAGTTTTAAAATATCTCTTCTATATTGAAACTAAAATTACAGCTTTTTATTTCGAAAAATGCTAAAAAGTAAAAATCTCCCAGAACTCACCTATGAAGTAAAATTTTCTTCTACTCCACTCACTCAATTCTCTATGCTAGACTTAATTATTTTTAAAGTTTGTATAATCTTTAAAAATAGTTAAGTCTAACATAAAGAATTAGATATAAAGGTATATATCTTGCTCAAAAAGTTTCTCAAATTCATGCTAGATATACGTAGATACACATGAATATACACATTATTATATAATAGGAATCATACTATACATATTGATGTGTAACTGTATTTGTATACTCAATAGCTTGTAACCTCCATCTGGTACTAAAATGGTATATCATATTTTGACCTTATGTATTTATTAATGTCTATAAAAGCAATTAAAGCCTATGGGGTAAGATATTTTCAGGTCAGAAAATAACATTTTTAACACTGATATATCTAGAAGTCTTTTGGACATGAAGATCCTTTTTTTTCTGTTTTTTTGAGACAGGGTTTCACTGTGTTGCCCAGGCTGGAGTGCAGTGCCACAATCACAGCTCACTGGAGCCTCGACCTCCTAGGCCCAAGCAATCTACCCATCTTGGCCTCCCAAAGTGCTGGGATTACAGATGTGAGCCACCATGCCCAGCAAGATACTTTATTGACCCATTATCAGTGGGGCATCCTTTCGAAGCAAAAATACTTAGTTCTACCTCCTAACCTCTCTAGACCTTCATTTGTGCCTTTCTGGTAGAACTTACTGCAGTCTGTTTATATTACAGTTAAGAACCCAAGTCAATCCTCTCAACTAAATTACAAAATATTGAGGAAAAGAACAATATATCTTGTTTCTCCTATAGTCTTTAGAAAATAGTGTCTTGCACAAGATATTTCCTTAGTTAATGTTTATTGCTTAAACAAATGCATAAATCAGTAACTCAATTTACTTTGACTTGCTTCACTAACAGTAGTATTAGGTTTGCACTAATCAAACTCTTAGTGTAGTTTTTCTTTGTGATGCACATTTGAGATGACAGGCCAAGTTCAGTGTGTGAGCGCTGCCAAAACAATGAATGCACCCATGTAACAACTAAGCCTGAAGTTGTGGTCTCGTATGCTGGTAATTAGCAGGGAAATTTCATTATCACTGTGGCCTTTTAAAATACCCCCTCACACTTGACCATTTTTAATCTACTTGAAGAGATCATGACAGTGATAAGCTTCTAAAAACTTCAGCCTTTTTAGTCTCTGTAAGTAGAGACTAAAACCTTATATTAATAAAAAAAATTCTTCTGTAAGATTTTGAACTCAGTTTTATCAAAATGCACACATATGCTTTAATTTCTTAGTAAACACACACGCCATGTCTTTTTGTTTTTCTATTCGATTATATGCTCAACCTTATAAATAGTATTTTTCCTTGTTTCGAGTCCCAATTTCTTCTAGATTTTGATTATGTAAATTTTCAAATGTACCTATAAAGAGTAGTATAATAAACTTACCCCCCAAACTTCAACAATAATTTAATAAATGTTTAGAGTCCTAAAAGTCAGATAATTTGTTTCCTAGAAAATTTTATGAGATTTCTTGTCAGCTTCCCTTTCAAACTCTAGACAAAGTTCTACACAAAAGTAAACAGGAGAAGAGTCACCTCAAAACAAATAAGCTTCAGGAAGCGAAAACCAGAACCACATGTGCATCCTGAACTGCATCTTTCAAGGAGAGACTGGCCTTATACTTAGGCACCTTGTTTGCAATATAAAGGAGTGGAATGAAGAGTTAAGAAAAAGAGAAGGATGCACGTGATCAATACGTCCTAAATGCTAGCAAAACTTTATGCACCTGGAACTGCACTGAATCCTCTAGACTACACAGAGGTGGGATGAGGCACTATCCTTGCCATCAAGGAGCTCACACATTTGTAGGAAATGAGAAATTACCTAATTACCAGGAGAAATGTGTACATTTAATTTGAAAAGCCAGAAAGATATCATTATGATGGTGTTGAATCATTTATTTACAACCTATGTACTTTATTTTTTCTTTCAAAGCAATAATTCCTTTTTACTTTATATTACTAAGAGACATATTAATGATAATAAACATTTAGTAGTTTGGTAGAAAATTCCCACTTTCCTGCCTTTAACTACCAACAAATCATATTGTTAAAAAGTTTTCATGCAATACATATGTTACCAATGATCTTTTGTTTCTCTTGTAGCCCATGAGCAACTTTGGCCAGCTAAGTGAAAAGGCATGTAACTTCTTTTTAGTTGACTTATCCACAGCAAAGTTTTATAGAAATTCTTCCTCAGCTTATCCTTTCAGTATGACAATTTACTCTGACCTCAGGCTGACTGCTGGGAGAGAAGGGGGGTAAAGTAAAATGAAGTGGGATTATGAAATTTACTACAAATCATCACTCGCATTACATAGTGTTGTCCAAGGGCCAGGAGCATAGGGATTCCCTGGGAGCTTGTTAGAAATGCAGCCTCAAAGGCCTTAGCCAGCTCTCCTGGAGAAGAATCTGCATTTTAATAAGATCCCCAGCTGATTTCGTATGCCCACTAAAGTTTGAGAACAACTATTCTAAATTGTATTTGATCTCTATGCAGATCCTGTGACATCATTGCATGATTTTACCCCTCCTCTGATAATATGGTTGCTTAGGATTAGAGAAACAGGTTTCACTTACCTTTTCTAAATGATATATACACTCATGGATAAATTTGATTTAATAATCTTTTACATAGAAATCTTAGGCTTAAAGCCTTTTTAGCTGCTCTCTATAAAAATACTTGACGATAAGACCTTTGATTTTTAGAAATCAATTAGAATTCTCAGCTAGAAAAGTCATTTCACATTTCCATAATAGTCAACAGATTTCTCTATCTCTCTATGTAATACTCAGCAAGAGAAAGTAAAGAAAGATTAAACACTAAAACCAAAAATATTACATAGAATAAATAGAATTCTTGCCATTAGCATACTCTAACCCAAGCCATTTTGAAAACACATATACGGCCGGGCGCGGTGGCTCACGCTTGTAATCCCAGCACTTTGGGAGGCCGAGGCGGGCGGATCACGAGGTCAGGAGATCGAGACCACGGTGAAACCCCGTCTCTACTAAAAATACAAAAAAATTAGCCGGGCGTGGTGGCGGGCGCCTGTAGTCCCAGCTACTTGGAGAGGCTGAGGCAGGAGAATGGCGTGAACCCGGGAGGCGGAGCTTGCAGTGAGCCGAGATTGCGCCACTGCACTCCAGCCTGGGCAACAGAGTGAGACTCCGTCTCAAAAAAAAAAAAAAAAAAAGAAAACACATACACACGTAATTTCATAGCATATTCCATACCCATTTTCTGCAGAGCAAATGTGGATTTAGTCTTTAAAACCTTTTGTTTTCTGAATAACTGCAAAATGTTTTTTTTTCCCTTGATTTTTTTGGGGGGTTTCTTGTTTGTTTGTTTTGTTTCTTTGTTTGTTTTGAGACAGGGTCTTGCTCTGTCACTCAGGCTGGAGTACAGTGGCACAATCATGGCTCACTGCAGCCTCAACCTCCCAGGCCCAAGTGATTTTCCCACCTCAGCTTCTCTATTAGTTTGGACCACAGATGTGTGCCACCACACCAGGCCAATTTTGTTTTTTTATGTTTCGTAGAGACTGGGTTTCACTATATTTTCCAGGCTAGTCTCAAATTCCTGGGCACAATCAATCCTCCCGCCTCAGCCTCCCAAAGTTTGCAAAATACTTTTCATTGGAGAAAACTGAGAAGGCTAAAGTGCTTTTCATTTTATTATATTCCCTTCTCACATTTTAGTGGCGCAAACTCTGGCTTTTAAAATTATTTAAAATGTGAATAAAATACTTCTTAGTTCACTATTTGTTTCTTGTTTATCTCTAAATGTATTTACACTTCAGCAATGATAGATACATCATATGGTCTCTTGTATCTGGGTTAATATCTTTATCAGTCCACAAATATTCAACAAACCTCTCCAGATTTACCCCATTCTTCAAAACACTCATCTGATTTCAATAAACTAACAGGTCCTTAGGTAAACTATAATTGAAGGGGTAGAAATGAGATGAACTGGTAGAACCAAAGGAGAATTTGGCTTTGATGATAAGTGAATGGATCCAGACATTAGTCATGTGGTCAACTCTAGTGTGGTGATGTGGTTTGGCTGTGTCCCCACCCAAGTCTCATCTTGAATTGTAGCTCCCATAATTCCCATAATTCCCAAGTGTCATGGGAGTGACCTGCTGAGAGGTAATTGAATCATGGGGGTGGGTCTTTCCCATGCTGCTCTTGTGATAATGAATAAGTCTCATGAGATCTGATGGTTTTATAAAGGGGAGTTCCCCAGCACATGCTCTCTTGCCTGCCTCCATGTAAGATGTGACTTTGTTCTTCCTTTGCCTCTCACCATAATTGTGAGGCCTCCCTAGCCATGTGGAGCTCTGAGTCCGTTAAAACTCTTTTTCTTTATAAATTACCCAGTCTCAGGTATGTCTTTGTTAGCAGTGTAAAAACAGACTAATACAGTAAATTGGTACTGGTAGAGTGAGGTACTGCTATTAAGATACCTAAAAATGTGGAAGTGACTTTGGAACTAAGTAACAGAGGTTGGAACAGTTTGGAGGGCTCAGAAGAAGACAGGAAAATGTGGGAAAGTTTGGATCTTCCTAGAGACTTGAAGGGCTCAGAAAACAGGAAGATGTGGGAAAGTTTGGAACTTCCTAGACACTTGTTGAATGGCTTTGACCAAAATGCTGATAGTGATGTGGACAATAATGTCCAGACTGAGGTGGTCTCAGATGGAGATGAGGAACTTGGTGGGAACTGGAGTAAAGATAACTCTAGATATGCAAAGAGACTGGCAGCATTTTGCCCCTGCACTAGAGATCTGTAGAACTTTGAACTTGAGAGAGATAATTTAGGGCATCTGGCAAAAGAAATTTCTAAGCAGAAAAGCATTCAAGATGTGATTTGGGTGCTGTTGAAAGCATTCAGTGTTATATATTCAAATACACGGTTTGGAATTGGAACTTACATTTAAAAGGAAAGCAGAGCATAAAAGTTTGAAAAATTTGTAGGCTAACAATGCAATAGAAAAGAAAAACCCATTTTCTGAGGAGAAATTCAAGCCAGCTACAGAAATTTGCATAAGTAAGGAGGACCCAAATGTTAATTGCCAAGACAATGAGGAAAATGTCTCCAGGACATGTCAGAGGTCTTCACAGTACCTCCTCCTATCACAGGCACACAGGCCTAGGAGGAAAAATGGTTTCATGGGCAGGGCCCAGGGCCGCCCCTGCTGTGTGCAGCCTAGGGACATGGTGCCCTGTGTCCCAGCCATTACAGCTGTGGCTAAAAGGGGCCAAGGAACCACAGGGCCCATGTGGTCTTGCCCAGAAGGTGCAAGACCAAAGCCTTGGCAGCTTCCAGGTGGTGTTGAGCCTGCAGGTGCACAGAAGTGAAGAATTGAGGTTTGGAAACCTCTGCCTAGATTTCAGAGGATGCATGGAAATGTCCAGATGTCCAGGCAAAAGTGTGATGCAGGGGCAGAGCCCTCACGGAGAACCTCTGCTAGGGCAGTGGAGAAGGGAAATTTGGGGTTAGAGACCCCACACAGAGTCCTCACTAGGGCACTGCCTAGTGAAGCTGTGAGAAGAGGGCTACCATCCTCCAGACCTCAGAATGGCAGATCCACTGACAGCTTGCACTGTGTGCCTGGAAAAGCCGTAGTCACTCATTGCCAGCCTGTGAAAGAAGCAGGGCTGGAGGGGGAGTTGTACCCTGTAAAGCCACAAGGGCAGAGCTGACTAAGTCCTTGGGTGCCCACCTCTTGCATCAGTGTGACCTGGATATGAGACATGGAGTCAAAGAATAACATTTTGGAACTTAAAGTTGTAATGACTGCCCTATTGGATTTTGGACTTGCATGGGGCCTGTAGCCCCTTTGTTTTGGCCAATTTCTCCCATTTGGAATGAGTATATTCACCCAATGTGTGTACACCCATTGTATCAGGGAAGTAACTAACTTGCTTTTGATTCTACAGGCTCATAGGCAGAAGGGACTAGCCTTGTCTCAGATGAGACTTTGGACTGTGGACTTTTGAGTTAATGCTGAAATGTGTTAAGACTTTAAGGGACTGTCGAGAAGACACAATTGTGTTTTGAAATGTGAGGACATGAGATTTGGGAGGGGCCAGAGGCAAAATCATATGATTTGGCTTTGTCCCCACCCAAATCTCATCTTGAATTGTAGCTCCCATAATTCCCACATGTCATGAGAGAGACCCGGTGGGAGGTAACTGGATCATAGAGGTGGGTCTTTCCCATGCTGTTCTTGTGATAGTGAATAAGTCTCATGAGATCTGATGGTTTTATAAAGGGGAGTTCCCTACACACTCTCTCTTGCTTGCTGCCATGTGAGACATGAATTTGCTCCTCATTTGCATTCCACCACGATTGTGAGGCCTCTCCAGTCATGTGGAGCTGTGAGTCAATTAAACGTCTTTCTGTTATAATTACCCAGTCTTGGTTATGTCTTTATTAGTAGCGTGAGAACATACTAATACATGTGGGGAGTTGGAGGTGGAAGGGGGTAAAGAAGAGGAGACAACTCTTCCTCTTCTTCCTCCTCCTTCTCCTCTCCTCTCCCTCCTGCACCACCACATTCTACATTCTTTTCTTCACAGTTCAAAGGACTTCTGTCCTCAGCAGTTGGGGAAAGCCAAGACACATCTTCTATAGACTATTCTCTACAATTAGCCACAGGCAGTTTGCTACTAACTGTCCCTAAAGACAGATATCTGGCGGTGTTCACTGTAAACTAATTACATTCATGTTTCTAACACAACACTAAATCACGGATATGATCTTAGTAGTTAGGAAATCCTCCTTAAGTTTGTATTAGGACACGTACGTACCCAATACTGAACCATACACAAAAGAGCAAATCAGCATCAGGCTTGCCCAGACCCAAGCTGCCTAAGAAAGGGATGACAGACCTAGGGCTGAGAAATGAAACTAACTTCATTATGGTTCCAGAGGATGTGGGTAGAAATCAAAATTAGACCCTCTAAAAAGGGTATGAAGAGGTCAACTCATGCTTGGCCCATTTTAACATCCATAAACTTTGGGATCCAAAGTAGTAGGCAGCAATAGGAGCTGCTGGCAGTGGCCATCCGGTAGATTGCCAGGTGGTAGCATCCTTTTGAAATATTTTCTTCCTTTATTAAATGATTTTATTCCCACATTCTACAAATATATGTATCTTCAATTCTACATTCCCTATATTTGGGAATTGGAACATAGGTATCTGAGGGTACAATAATAGTTTCTAAATTATTTTTCCTCCTGAGAAATTCTTGGTATCTTCCTCTTTTTGCTTTCTCTATGCCCAAACCCTCTCAATTCTTAAATATTCTTCACCAGTCTAAAGTTATTTTGACAGACTTGCATGCTGTAACAAGATGTTTCCTCCTCTTGTCAAACCCATGTATTTTTCATCCTGAGCGATGGCATTTTAAAAAATTATGTTCTTCAACATTATTTGTAGGGTCAGTGTTTCACTTCCCTATTCTTCTTTCTATGCCAGACTTCACAAATGCAGAAAGAGTTTTGTTGTTGTTTTTTAAATTCCACCTGTAAATCCAACCTTTTCAGTTTCTACCTTAGAATTAAAATTTATAAGAAATACATTCTAAACCATTTTCTCAGTGGTATCATTTTCTTCTCAGTATATTCACAAAAGCATGAAGAAGTTGGTGGGTTGTAAGAATCTTGGTACACCTCGTGACTTACCATGGAAACTACCCAGAACAGGTGGTCTCCAAATATCACCAGGATTTTTTTCTCCAGAGCTGACATAAAAAATTATTATTATTCCATAGAATGTGAAAACCTCTGTTTCATCAAAAGACCACAGTTTATATTTTGTGAGAAGAGCCTTATCAAACTCCACAAGCACAGTTTCTTCAAATTTTTCTCTGTGGCATAATATCTACCTTCACTTGCCAAGATTTTAACTCTAGTATTTGTTTTCATCTGTCTCCCCAAGGTAGTTTATAATTTATTTATAAGGTATTTATAGTTTATTTTGTTTCTGTGTTGTGTATGCTAGCATTTTGTTTAAGAGCTCTTCGTTCTTCTAAATACACTGAAGCCAAACCAGACGTTCCTCAAGAGGTTTCTTAAAGTTTTGTTGTGTTTTCCTCTACCATGTAGTAGTAATATTTTTTACACACCTTTAGTGTATTTGAAAGCACTCTATATTTTTAAGTCTACCTTCTCTCTCAAAAGACTATATTCTCCCTAGAATACACTATTTATTTTCAAATACACCCATCCACTATCACCACCACTGCACCTAATACATTCATGACATCAACTAGTGATTGAACAAGTGTTTGTTGAATTACAAAATGGAAAAAAAAAACATTCTTTTGGTGGCCATAATTACAAGTGAATTATAATTCTTCTAGTAGAACACCAGTGAAAATTATTGAATGATTTGGGGTGGTGGGTGGTTCTTTGAACTCTGAATGTTCACTTCTTGGGTACAAAAGTTACTAATTTTCTGAGTGTTAGAAATTAACACTGATGTGCCTCACCCAATGAGGCCAAACTCTTTCAGAAACCACAATAATGTTGTAACAAAATCTAGCTTTTCCTGTCTTTATCTGTATTTCCTATTGCTCCTTGCTTTTGGTATATCAGATTCCTAGAAACACTATTTTAAAGACTTATTTGGCTACTTTCCAATCTCTTGATCCTTCCTGTTAGAAATTTTTCATTTTTAATTGAAGATGTTAGATTCCAAAGAATAAAATGCATTTATGCCTTATATTTATATATCTTTACTTTTACCTAATCACAGTGAAACAGAAAATGAAACTATAAATCCTTGTGTAATATTTTGGCAACTTGCTCTTGGTTTATTTTTTATTTTTTATTTATTTATTTTTAGATAGGGTCTCACTCTGTCACCCAGGCTGGAGTGCGGTGGTGTGATTATGGCTCACTGCAGTCTTGACTTCCCAGACTGAAGTGATCCTTCCACCTCAGCCTCCCGAGAGGCTGGGACTACAGGTATGCACCACCAAGCCTGACTAATTTTTTTTTTTTGCATTTTTTTTTTTTGTAGAGTTGGGGTTTCACACTATTGCTCAGGCTGATTGCCAACTCCTGGGCTTAAGCAATCCACCCACCTCAGCCCTCCACAGTGCTGGCTGGTATTAGAGGTGTAAGCTGCCACACCTGGCCCAGTTTTCAAATTTTTTTTTAAAAACCCCTTTTACAATTGTACAACAACAACAGGAAAAAAAAAACAGATTCTAAAATAGATCAGAGAAACAGAGAGTAAACTCTAATAATTAGAATTAGAGATCAAATTCCAAGGAATTTACAACTCAGTAAATACTAATTATCACCAACATACTGTTCATTGAACCTACTCTTTGGTCTATTAATCTTTATAAAAATTATTCATCTTGGAACCTCCAGGACCTAACATTGGGTCTAGTATCTAATAAGTAAGTTTGGTGAATCTATAGACAATACTGAATCACGTACCAAGGAGAGTTAATGATAAAAATAGAGAACATTGATTTATTCTTAAGAAATTTCAGTTTAACAAAGCTGCAACATATAACAAATGTAATATGAATGTTAGAGCATATATATATATAAGATTGGATACAGTTAAATTAGTTTCTTCATTTATAAAGCACTTAAAACTTTGTTTTTGTTTTTTTTTTGAGATGGAGTCTTGCTCTATCACCCAGGCTGGAGTGCAGTGGAGCAATCTCGGCTCACTGCAACCTCCGACTTCCTGGTTCAAGGGATTCTCCTGCCTCAGCCTCCTGAGTAGGTGAGATTACAGGCACATGCCACCACGTCCAGCTAATTTTTTTTGTATTTTTAGTAGAGATGAGGTTTCACCATGTTGGCCAGGATGGTCTTGATCTCCTGACCTTGTGATCTGCCTGCCTCGGCCTCCCAAAGTGCTGGGATTACAGGCATGAGCCACCGCACACCTTAAAACTTTTAATGTGTTTAGGTACACTGAGAAAAGTAGATAAAAGTGAGCAGAATTACCCAAGTTTAGTTTGGCACAAATTTCTTCCCTCACCCCTCCCAAGGAACACTTATTAACATCTTTTAAGAAAGCAACGTTCCACAACCTGGTGCAGTGGCTCACGCCTGTAATCCCAACACGTTATGAGGCCAAGGCAGGCGGATCACATGAGCCCAAGAGTTCGAAACAAGCCCGGGCAACATGGTGGAACCCCGTCTCTACTAAAAATACAAAAATTAGCTGGGCGTGGTGGTGCACACCTGTAGTCCCAGCTACTTGGGAGGCTGAGGCAGGAGAATTGTTTGAACTGGGAGGTGGAGGTTGCAGTGAGCGAAGATCGGGCCACTGCACTCCAGCCTGGGCAACAGAGTGAGACTGTGCCTCAAAAAAAAAGAAAAAAGAAAAAAAAAAGAAAGAAAAGAAAAGAAAAAAGCAGGGTACAGGGTTCCATAAAAAGCCCTTTCTGAAACTGAACTAACGTGATGGCAATGGCTGAAACAAGACATGACTAATCAAAAAAAGATTCATAGACAGGAGTCCTGAACTGTGTCTTGAAGAAGATTCACATGTTCAGAGAATATGGGAAAAGGTATGACAAGGCAAGACTAATATCATGTTCTGTAACTCTTATTTATTATAGAAGGGATGTAAATAATTGAATATAGATTAGCTTAACTTTATGAATAAACCAAATATGTCAAGAAAGGAATGTTTAAGTAGAACTTACTAGAATAAATGAATAGTCCCTACTTTAGAAACAGGTTTCACAAAGATCGTACTTGTGAGTATACCTACATAGATGTGATTATGGGTACACAAACCATAAAAAGATGAAAATAAATGCAGTTTGCTAACTATACTAGGTGACACAAATTTAGTAGTATATCCTGCTAATCCAAAAATGAGTTCCATTATCTGCTTAAGGGACTGAGGGTCATGTTTCAGAGTGCCTATTTGGGTGAGGTGAAATGTATTCAAGATTTTGTACTTTTTTACTGAAAGGAGGAAAAAGAAGTACGTGGGAGTTGGAGATTGGAGGAACATGAGGAAAGATATGAGAAAAAATGATAAATAATGGCATGGCCTGGTGTTATTCTGCCAAACAGTTCTAAGGATGGGTTGGGCAATGAATGAGGAAGAAGAATTAAATTCAGCACTAAAGAGGCCATTGTCCAGTGAAACTCTAAGAGTATGGGCTCAGGCACCTAGTAATAAGTTTAAAACTAATATGGAGAAAGGAATATCCCTACCTCTGGACTGAAAGAGAGTAGCAATATCTGGTGGGGCCTGAACAGCAGTGGCCAAGCAGTGGTGGCCACCCTCACAGGCGATGGAGTCTCAGTGAAGGTGCTTTCCCCACGAGGGCATCAGCTGCAGCAGCTGTGGTAGGACTGCTGCCTCCAAAGACTTTCTGGCAGCAAGGTAAAAGACATGAGTGGATTTTTTTTTCTTGTATACATGTGAGATATCCCTGGATATATGCAGACATAAGTGGTGCTGAAGTTCTATAGTCATATATCTAGAATAAAAGAAATATCATTAATTAGTATTAATATTAATGAGATTTTATTTGGACTTAAAGCGTGGTCAGACCTGGTGATGTTTATGTAATGTAAAGATATAATGTTTCTATATGGTCCTTGAAAACATACTTCTGGATCAGGGATTGCAAACACTTCGTATCTACAGGGGATGCGCAATTACCACAAATATTTCTGATATGTCAGATAGAACACAGTAGGTGCAAAGTAGCTCATATTCTAACTAAGGATCACTCTTGTCATGGGATATCACCTTTTAAAACATTGTCCAAGTATGATCAGAAGGCTGTGTAAAGCTAACAGACCTCCACAATTTCACCTTTGCGTTTGATGCTTCTCTTGATTCTTTAATTGATACTCTAGAATCCAGCTGAAAACATATGATGAATGAATACATAATAAATACATTATTTCTTACTGCTAAAAGCATGGTGGTGATAAAAACTAAATTTTATAATTTTTCATCAAGAGTTTGATCCTATATTTCTCCATGAAATGGACATCAACTATAGAACAAGGATATGACTTAATGTTACAAGGGAAAGTAAGAACACCTCTAATTCATTTCCAGTGTCCCCTCATTTGACTAAAGACATGTACACCAAAATTTCTGCTCCAACTCCTCCCAAAACTGTAAAACCTTCCAAAATGGTTCTGCATTCTTCTTTAGCCTATTCAAAGCTAAAGAGACTGACTTTTTCCCTATAGACTGGGCTTGTGCATAGATCCCATAATGTCTCCATCATTTCAGCATCAACTTCCTCCATGGCCCCAAGATCCAGCACATCAAACTTCATCCCTACAGACCCTTTCCATTCCATCCAAATTGATAGACACCAAGGGCAGTCCCTATCCCCAAATGCCCAATTTCAAGCATGCTTTAATGAAATCACACTGCTACAAGTCTATAGAAATAATTTTTCTCCAGTTTGGCTAACTTAATAATGTTAATAATATTCATTCCATATTCCTCTCTATAATAGTCATTGAAATAAAATCCATGCACCATAAAGAAAGAAGTGTAGCTTTGAACACATTCTATCTTTGTGAGTGGTGCCCATCACCATAATTAAATGGACAAGCAGTCCCCAAATTCTCATCAAGATGCTATAAATAAACTACTCCATTAAAATTAGCAAATGTATTTGGTCGAAATCACCAAGACTCACATATCACCACAGTAGAAATAGCTTTTCTGGGTTCTAGCCTAAGAAAGTTCAAAAGCAGGATTTTGAAATACCATTTTTGGCCACTCTGATTTCTCTCACAATAACAAAAGTTGAAATGTAATAGTATCTTTTAAAATTTGTTTCTCTTAAAATTATTTTGAGTCCTTAGGCATGCTTGAAGAAAATGAACAATGGCCAACGCATGACTATTTACCAATTGAGCCGGAAAAGTAAAATGGTGTTAAATGTAACCTTGAGGTTATAGAGTCACTTTCTACAAGAATCTATGTTGTGACAACTTAGCCAGGCTCATCATCCCACTTTTACTGATGAAAAGTCAACTCAAGAAGCTTCCTAGTTCTCTGGTGCAGACGCTGCCTCCTGACAAGTCTTTCTTGTCTGTAACTGCCCTGGCAGACATGCCGATTACATATGCTTAGTGCATGCATGAAGTTTCAGATGCTTGGGTCTTTAAAAGCACTCCAGCCCATAGGATCTGGAAAGGTTACACCACAGTGACCCCTCTGGTAAAGCATAGCTGATTCTGCTCGTCATTCAAAAGGTCAATTCAAATCCATCATATTTTTACGTCCCATATCCAACATCCATTTAACAGACTAAGTGCACTAAATCTAAGAACTTCAAAGAACCACAGGCTTCAGATAGACTTTGAGAAATCACTGAAGACAACTTCTTGCGTATAAGCAATGCTATACTTAAGCCACCCCAGAAAACTATCCTATTTTTAAAGACCATCATAATTTTTCTAGTCTGCCTATATATCCCATTACAAGCCCCAGCAGGCTTCTTTCTCAAAAAAAAATTATTCCTTATAGATTATCTAAATCCTTCACATCCTGGCTGAAGCATGCTTATTCTATTCCAATTCTTTGCCAACTCATCATCTCTCCTACAAATTTTCATGGTTTATTCCAGTTGATGGCATCATTTTCTTAGTTATCAATGGTCTGAATTGTAAACATCTATCTACTGTGACGTCTTAGCCATCACTTTACAATGATCACCAGTCAGTGATTGCTTTGTAACTTTCCTGAATCCATTTGCTTCCTCTACAAATCCAGAGTCCCCAACCTAGTTCACTATGCTATGCAGTAAGTGTAGTACAGTGGAAAGCATTTGAACAGAATCCTGGAAACTTATCTCCAACCTTGGTTCTGCCCCAAAACATGAATAGCCTCTGATAAGTCCCTGCACCTTCCAACTCACTGTCAATTTTCTCCTCAGGAAAGTAAAATAATTAAATTTCTCAGGTCTGTTTAACCTCTACTGTTTTGTGAGTTTTGAGGCACTTTCAAATCTTGTTAATGGGCTCTTTATTTGTATGTTCCCTTCACCCTGCACACTGCCATTACATTAAAATTACCAGTACTTCTTCATGAGGAAACTGAGGCTTAGAGAAAGTAACTTGCATCTCCATGGTCACATACTCCACAAATGATACAACTAGGATATATTGGGGGTCAGGACTAGGGTCAGGCAGACAAGGTGTACAGGCACAAAATTTAATGAGATACTCTTAGGCTAGCACAAGTGCAGAGCTGGAATCTGAAGGTGCACCCTGGGTACCTTGCTTGCCACACCTTAAAGACACATGTTCTCTTACCTTTGTAATCATGTAGATCATCAAGTTTTTAAATGCATTTTACTATTACTTGTACTCTATTAGAATTGGAAAGATATATAATTTTGTTCATAAAAGCATTTACAGTATTACTCATTTTGAATAAAATGAAGAAACATGCATTCTGCTTCATTTTGAAATACAATAGACTTCCAAGGTAACTAAACAGTAGGGTGAGATATTATATTTACAGTATTTCTCTGTTTACCTATAAATAAATATGACTTATACATGATGTTCACATTATTACATTCTGAACAATACACCACCATGAAATATGTAATACTATATTTTGTAATCATCCCTTGAAACTGTTAAATCAGATGGGCCAGGTTCCTAGTGAAAGAAAAATGAAGTTTCCTCACAAAGACCCAGATAGAATCACTAATCTTCTGATGTGCAATGTTGGTGTAAATTGTGGTTAATGAACACGTGCTAGGGTGCGGTTAAGTTGTGCTCACTCTAGGATTTAAGTGTGAGTAGTCATAACTACTCGGTTCCTGAAGAAACCCAGTCTCCTAGCCTGAGTGTCTAAGAAGCCTCTCAGATAAGAAAGAGAAGAGACAGTAGGGCTGTAAATGTCTCTTTCAAGAAAAGCAAGTCAGCTTCCAAGGAGAGACTTTCTGTTAAGTGGATTGCCCCCTGCCCTGGGCTCATGAATCTATATAAAAGGCTAACAATCAGAAAGCACAGAAAAACGAAGAGAACTGCTTCCCAAGAATCTCCACAGGCTATTAAGAAGATAAAGTATCAACTTCATTAGTACTAATAGTTTCTGCAGTGACAGGAACACACTACCTTCAATGTCCTTGATGGATTAATGAGTATTACTGATATAGTGTAGATGATTGTCCCCTCCAAATCTCGCATTGTAATTTGACTCCCAATGTTGAAGGGGGCCTGGTGGAAGGTGTTTGGGTCTTGGGGGTGGATTCTTCATGAATGGCTTGGTGTCACTCTTATAGTAATGAGTGAGTTCTCGCTCTTTTAGTTCCCTTGAGAACTGATTGTTTAAAAGTGCCCCAGACCTTCCTCCCCTTCTCTCTCTCTTGCTTCTTTCCTCTTGTGATGTGATGCAAATCCCTTTCCCCTTCCACCATGATTGGAAGCTTCCTGAACTCCTCACTAGAAGCAGATGTTGGTGTCATGCTTCTTTTGTGCAGCCTGCAGAAGTGTGAATCAAATGAGCCTCTTTTCTTTACAAATTACCCAGCCACAGTTATTCCTTTATAACAACACAAAACAGACTAAGACAGGTATCAACAGTAATCTTAATGTATTTATCTGACATTAATAACAAGTATGTATAGTAAAGAATCTGGCCTAATGTATCAATTTAAATTTTTTAGAAAATATACATTAAAAAATAGAATTTGATCTTGCCCACCAAGAAGGGCTGGCCTTTAAGAGGTAATCTCAGCCAGGAGAATCTTGGAGGGTCTTTCCTGATAGAAGTGTCTTTGTTTACCTTAGGCCATGCCAGATTGTCCAACAATATGATTTAGGTTAGAAGCCATACCAGATAGTATTTAGGGTGGGGAATAACCACATGATAAAGACCAATTATACAATGTAGAGTTGGGGCTTTAGGTCATGCCCAAAAGGGTTGGAGAATTCGTAATGGAGCCACCAATAAAAACTCTGAACACCATGGCTCAGGCAAGCTTCCCTGGTTGACAATACTGTATGTATATTGTCATGCACCAATGGCAGGAGAGTCACACATCCTGACTACACAGAAAGAGGACAACAGAAGTTCCACATTTGGTACTTCTCTTGGATTCTGTGTATATGTTTCTGACTTTCACTAATTATAATCTGAATCTACTCTCTGTAATGAACCAAAACCATGAGTATAATAGCTGTTGGTGAGTTCTGTCAGTCCTTCTGAGGGAACATAGTGTTCTTAGGATAAATGTAACATAAACTACAGTTTCTATAATAAATCATTCATGATGATAATGCTACAATATAAAACTATTTAATATACCAAATAAAACCCAAGAAAATATAACCCATTATTAAGAGAACAGAATTAAAGCCACTCTGAGATGACACTGAGGTCATTATAACCATTCTCAAGAACATAAATGTAAATATATATAAAATGAATAAAAAAACAACATCTCGGAAAAATAGAAAGTATAATAAGAACCAAATGGAAATTCTAGACCTGAAAATTCAATACCTACAATTTTAAAAATTTACTGAATGAGCCTGAGAGCACAACTGAAATGATGGAAGAGTCAGTGAACCTGAAGATAAATCAATCTTTTCTGAAAAACAGAAAGAAAAATAATTAGAAAAAAATAAAGTGAGACTCCGTGTTTTGTGGAGTATTATTAAAGGCTATAACATGGATATAACTGAAGTCAAAGAAAAGTGAAAGAGAAAGAATGGAATAAAAAATTGGAATAAATAGTGGCAAAAATTTCCTGAAATTTGGTGAAAAGATAAATTTATAGATTGAAGAAGCCAACCACAAACAGAATATCCTCAAAAAAATCCATATGCACACACATCTAATCTGTCGTTATAAGCTGCTGAAAATGAAATAAAAACAGAGACATGTTAAAAGAAGCCAGATAAAAATGATATATTTTACATAGGAGAACAATTCAAATGACTGCAAATTTCTTATCAGAAACAGAAGAGGCTAGACATAGAGAAAGAATATCTTTAAAGAGTTGAAAGAAAATAACCTATCAACCCACAATTCTGTATCTAGTGAAATTTGAGAATGAAGGCAAAATACATACTGGTGGATACCATGCCAGGAATGCCAGGTACCTAAAAATTATTTTCTGTTTTACCACCGCCTTGAATTCCATAGAAAATTTTTTCCCTAATCTACCTCAAAGACTAAAGATTTATAACTACTAATGTAAAGCATTCCCCACTCCTCCAGTCAGTATTGTGGGGGTTACCTGCTCATTTACCCATTTTAATAATAACATTTATAGGATTGCAGATCTCCTTCTATAGGTTTTATATATCTGCTACAGTTATGTCATTGAGTTTTACGAATGTGAGGCGTGCTTCTAACTGCTAATTTCCTACCAACAAGAAAGCTGATAATATTCCCCTTAAGGAGAAAGGTAGATAAGGCCTTGGGTTGCCTCAATATTTTGAGAACCATACGCTAAAGGACTTCAGAATGTTTTTTACAGCAATGTTAAAAGAGCAAGCTGTTTGGCACTCATGTGGATACATAGAGGTTTAAATTTATATAAATTATTTTTAATTCCTAGTATAAAATAATCATGTAAATATGGCACATTATTTTAGACAAATTTAACATGAGGATAATATTAATAAATATGAACAATACTATGTCCACTTTTAACCTCTCTCATTCCTAAATTTACCAAAAAAAGTCTTCTTTTCAGAAATCTGATCCAGATAAAATTTTCTTTTTATTTATTTTTTCTTTCCACAATTATTAATCCTTAGTCAGAGGAAAACACTAAGTGTGTAATGCCTTTTTTATGCTTAGAGTATTTGCTAAGATTCCTGAAGTCTATTTTCCTTTCTGAAACATGTGGATGTGAAATCAGAAATGCTAACTGATTTCCAAGTTTGAGAATCAAAGTAAGGAAAAAATTTTTTTCTCAGTGATACTTGTTTCAGAGAATTTCCATTAGCATTTCTGGTGGGAGTAGTGAGTCTAGAACTGAGGCAAGCCACATGAAGAATTCTATTGTTGGCTGAAACGGTCTAAGCCAAATAATGTTTGGAGAACTTTGGCTTTGGGGGTTGGTTTTATACATCAACCATCTCACGTTACATTCACTAGTCTTAACCTTGATATGAACCCTTTAAAATTGAAGAGTGATTTTAAATAAGCATTTTCCCACTACACAAAGCATTCTGTAAGAACTCTTAATCACAAACCACATAGTAAGATTGATGTGTTTGAAACTCTTCCCACATATTGGGCATTTTCTTTCTCTTACATCCTACTACCCTGAGTTATTTTTAAAAAACCACCTCAGTACTTGAGAACCTCAAATTATTTTCCTTGTCCTAGAATTTTGTAATCCATGCTTTGCTTCTAAAACTCAAATTACACATAACAAAGTAGTTCAATGTGATCACTAGAATTAGGACCATGACAGTGAATACCTCCACACTTATGAAGACTCCTACTGACGCTGAATATTGCCCCCTTTCTCCTTGGTCTTCTATCTACCATTTACTGTATGCTTACCAAGTGCCAGCTACCTCACTAAGAATTTTGTATATGTCCCTTATTTCATTCTCACGAAAAAACCAAGACGGTATTATTTTTCCCATTATAAGGTTGAAGACAAAAACTTAGGGAAATTAAGAAAAGTATCCAAAATAGTGTAGTTATTAAGGGTCAAACCTAAACTCTGATACATGTGGAGTTAATAGTAACCCTTGTATATACTTATACAGTTTAAATTTTTCTGTTTTTGTGTTAAAGTGAAAAAGATAAAGCTTTAATAAGTAGCCCTAACCCTCATATTTTATGCATTATAAACATTTGATTTAGAAACAGCAGCATGTTTCTTTGTGGTCCCTTCAGAAACTCACTTTTAAAAACACGAGTTTAACTTGGTATTTTGACTTGATTAGCTTGTTTCTGCTAGATAAAAATACATAGTCTAATGAAACATGACATTGAAATAAAGGAGATTGAGGAACTAACTTCTTCAAGATCAAAATTTTAAAGGACTAAGATCAGCTTGAAAATGATTGTTTAGTTTTTAACAGGTATGCACTAACATCGATGTACCTATGTAGGATTGATAAATATATCTTCTTTTTTGTGGCAGATGAAAAAGTTTTAAAATATAAATTTGACAGTTTGAAACATTCTTTGCATAAGCTGATGCTTGGAAATATTTTTTAAGCTGAGATTGTAACTTGCCAGAAATAAGCTTCCTTATATTTACCATTCCTTAATAGCATGGCATGTCTAGCAGCAATCTCAGACAGAAATGTCATTGTTTTCTGCATAGTTTTTGGCAGGGCAGGCTGTTTTATGGGGCTTAAGCCAGGAGGAATACAGGCAGAATATAGGAAGTAAAACTGATGAGCTCTGGTGTAAAAAATAAAGTGTGAATCCAAGTTAGCAGTTGGTGAGAAAAATACATACAAAAAATACAGGGGCAAGATAGGAAGATAGGCAGCCATTAGTTTATTAATATGTGTGAATATAACTTAAAACACTTGAAGGGAAAAAAAAAGTATAAAACAGAGTGTCAAATAAATTAAGACCATGTTTACAACTGTGATTCCTCAAAGAACACTCACTAACCAGGCTAAGTAAAGGTCAAGGAGCCTTACAAATACTGTCTATCCAGAAGTGATATAATTTCCATAGCAGTAACAAATAGTAGTTCTGAAAAGGCTATGAACTACAATCTTCATTGGGTTACTGGCTGAGGGAACTTTGACATTTCCTGTTAAGCGTTTTTATAACTTTAAACTCTGCTCTGTTTAACTTACAGTTGAACCATGAAGAATTACAGTATGCATTTCATTCCCAAGAGATTAAAAAGTATGTCTGAGTGGGAAGACACAGTTTAATTTGCAATCTGGAAGGAGTGTGGGAGACAAGACAAAAAATAATGGGTAAACACTTGAAATTTTTGAGGATTTTTTCTCTAGTTTAGATTTGTCCTGTAGTTTTTATTATTAACAAAATTCATACTTGCTCTTATGAAATTTATTAAATTTTTGGCTGTAAAATAGCTTATAATTCTTTACAATCAGTGAAAGAAATTGTTATCTCAGACTCTTCTATTTTAATTTCACCATTCTATACATTTATCTTTTCTAGTTCTTCATTATGGATATTGGAAACATAAATGACGTCTGATAAAAAGTAAAAATTGGATTGCCACATTGATTTAATTAATGACCACTAAATGAGTTCCTTAAGTCAGAATTTTGCTTCTGAAGAAGCCATCCTCCAGTGATAATCCTTAAGCAGTTTTCACCCATGTGGTCTCCAAGGAGCATAGCTTCCATATTCCCGCTGACTGCTTATAGAGGCTGGGAGAAGTCTCATTGTTTTCTTTCCCAGTAATCTACCTACTGTATTTTTCCCCAATAGGCCTCTCTATCTACAGAGACGAATAGAATTATCACACAAAAAGCACTGTTATTTTTAGACTTTTCTATTAATTTTTTTAAAGATCTTTCATGAGGAAATTTGAGAATGTCATAGAACATAACTGTTCTGTCTGTTTTATCATTTTCCTCAACTCCATCCTCCCCAGAGATAGCAGGATAAACTATCTAAAATGGAAGCTGAGGGTTTAAAATTCTCAAATAATCATTCCCCTCCCTTCAGAATATCTGGTCTTCCCATCTCCCAGATAGGCACCAACAACAGAACTAGCATACCATGCTTTTGTTGCTTCCGGAGTTTGATTTATACTTCTTCTTCCACCCTCCATGACCTGACTCCTCAGGGTCATACAATTCAGTGTCTGCTCCCCAGGAATCCTTCCCAGAAACTGTACTCTCTACCCTATCTCAGCTGGTACTACATTTTCCTTCTCCTGAATGTTCTCAAAACCTGTGTCTAACACATGTCACTGCTTTTGCAGTGTCATATTTTCATTATCTATGTGTGTATCTGTCTACACCATTACACTGTGATCTGGAGGGCAAGGACTTCACAAATTCTTTTATTTTTAAATTCCAATGCCGTAGCAGATATTCTAGCTTACAGTAGACGCTTAGTAAGTACTTCTTAAATTTAAAAAAATCAAATATATTGAAAGTTCAGCTGAACTATCCAAATTTAAGGCTGATTCAATTTGGCTAATGCGCATCTCCATGGATGCTATTTGCCTCAATTCTAGCATCATAACTTTTCTTTACCAGAGTATCTCTTATGAACTCTAGAGTGTGTGTGTGTGTGTGTGTTTGTCTGTGTGTTTAATTTTATATTGTTCTGCTTCTCTAGGGTGTTTTTTGGTTTGGTTTTGCATTTTTCTCAAACATTGTTTTCCATTTTTCTTTTGCTCTAAGTTTTAATATTGCTATTATACAGTTAGTTAGTAATGGATTAGAGTAGTTGGCAAAAACTACACCATAATTTAAGTCTTAAAAACTACCTTTAAATAACTGTAAATGCAAGATGTTAGAATAATTACATTAAAATTATTTCAATGTATGTGTATTTGCATCTATTTCAATCACCTTAACACTAAAAATCAATATCACTCTATAAATAAGCTTTATTAACTATTGGTTTCAGATTATAATAATCCATGGGAGTTTCAAATTTCCGTGTTCTTAAAGCTGGGAGTTTTGTCAACTTTTCCTCCTCAACCCCAAATTTTCACAACTATCTTTCCCTCCTACAATTAAAGTATATGAACAAATAACATACTGGGGAGAAGAATATTTTGATTGTTTATAAAGTGATTTTTCATGTATGATTTATAACATAAATCACATACTATATATATCATATGTGTTATAGATCATATATAAGATATATTATAAATTACATATACTATAGTATATAATATATGGTATCTGATTTGATGATGAGATTAGAGGTAAATATGGCTATGTTTATGATAGTTTTTAGTATCTAAGAGTAAAACTCTTCACCATCCACAAGTATAAAACAAAAGTTGTGCATTATATTACGCTGAAAGGCAAACAAAGCAACACATAAATCATGCAGAAAAAAGCACATTGTAGCACAAGTAAAATAATTATCTATCCTCTTTGTGATATACACACATGCATTCCACATGTGCCTATGCGGGTGTGTGTATATATACATATGCTTGTGTAATACATAAAAAGAGAGATTGACAATCATGACTGAAAGAATAATTGTTTAAATTACGTTTTAGATTTGGTATGCTAGCAGTATGCAAAAATTAAAACAAGGCACATCAATACCGTATTACATTTCTATTTTATGACTTAATATGATAAAATGCATAGGAAAATAAATTAAAATATAACAAAATGTTAACAATATTTATCTTTTAACAGAAGAAATATGATTTTTTTCTTCTTTGTGCTTTTCTATATTTTCTAGTTTTCAAAAACAAATCTATTCTAACAGAAAATATAACTTCTGTTTAAAAAAAGAAATAAGGGGATGATCTTTTCCTTTCTAGCACTCACACTTCAAGCTACTTGCGTGCTTTAAAGCATTTTCACATTAATATATCGTTTGATCCTTACAAGAAAACAGATTCCTACAAAAGAAAACACAGTAGGCTGAGAAATTAAGGAACTTTCTCAAGATTGCCCAGTTATTGAATGGCAGAGACACTTATAAAACAAATTGTGGATGTATTCTAAGCACTGACTATTTGATGAAAGAGGGAATCATAGAACTAGAATGGTGAAGAAGGTATAAGAGGAAGAGGGAGAGCTACAGACTCAGGAAACAGGAAAGGCCCCTAGATAGTAAAACCAAGCAAAAACGCACATTGAATGAGGGTATACCATGTGCTCCACTGAGTTCTAAGCATTTGGTACACATAATGACCTTTAATTTTCTATGAGGCACTTAATATTACCCACCCTATTTTACAATGGGAAATGGAATTACAGAGAAGTTTTTTGAATTGATTATAGTCACAGAGAGATAAGAGGCAGAGCAGGAACTCAAACCCAGGCATTCTGATCTGTTAATCCAGACTCTTAATCACCACCCTGCAGTGCTCCAACGTAAGCCACAAAAGTCACCATCTACACCCTCCACCGAGTTTCAGGTTTTCCTGAGAGACCTAAATGGTCAGAAATAAATCAATTATTAACCATTTCAGCAAACTAAAATGCTTAAAATGTATTATTTTCCTAGAATATTATTTTTAATTTCTTTTAAAAGGTAAAAGGAAATCAAAAGATTAAATAGCAGAATGTAGTAGCAATTTAACAACCTAATTTTTAAAAAAAAACTCATTATGGGAGAAAAACGCTTTAATTACATGAAAATATAAATCACCTAGATATATTCATCATGAACTATATTCAATAGCTGAGTAAATAGTAACAGAATAAATAACAATAAATAACTATCTAAACTTGAAACTACAATATAGAAACACCTTTAACATAGGCATTTATCAATAAATCTAACATCCTGCCTTTGGTTTTTCTTCTGCTCAGAGCTGTAGCTGTAATCGTTTTAAATGGAGATGGGGTAATAGATATACAGTCTATTGTATTGGCATCTGTGGAGGTATCCAGAAATAAATATGGCTATCTGTGGATCTGCTATCTGTGGAGGTATCCAGAAACCCCCACAGAGACCAGATCCACAGATGCCCTAGTCCCTTATATAAAATGGTATAGTATTTACATATAACCTACACCTATCCTTCCCTTTACTTAAAATCATTTTTAGATTGCTTATAATATCCAATACAAGTACATGCTATGTAAATAGTTGTTATACTTTATTGTTTGGGGAGTGACAAGAATAAAAGTCTGTGCATGTTCAGCTTAGATGCAGCCATACTTTTTTTCTCCAAGTATTTTCCATTCATCATTGGTGGAACGCAGGGATGTGGAACCCCTGCACACGAAAGGCTGACCGTGTGTGTGTGTGTGTGTGTGTGTGAGGGTGTGTGTGTGTAACAGAAATATATTGAGAGAGACTTTTTCTTGAGAGAGAGACTTTTTAGGAGTCTTCTCTTCTCATACTAAACCCACAGAGGCAGCAATTTTAATCTTAGACTTTTACTAGACTTTGTTGAAAATAAAAACATTTTCTCACCCATGACTACTCAATAAATCAGAAAACATTTATTTAAATCTTTAATTTCTGTAAAACTAGACTTCAATTTAACTACTTAGCCTTTCTAGATTATATGTCCCTGTTCCTACTGGCTGTATACCAGTTGAAGATAAATGATTATCTATTTCAATCACACTTGAACATGGTATAGCCAGTAATAATTAGTATAAGAGCAATGCAACTGGATTCTAGTATAAATAAAATAAAATATCTCCACTTTATTTCATTTCCTTTAGGCTTTCTTGCAGAATTTAGTGAATCAATTATTAAATATTAGTATCACTCATTGAGTTAGATAATCTACTATCTTCATTATTCTGGTCTTAACCTATTCACTCTCTTTGTCTGGACTGGTTTTTCATATAGACACAATATAAATTGGCTGGCTAGATATAAAGCTCTTCACCTTTAGGCATTTGCTTTACTATTCGTTTTAAAATATAATCCTTGCAAATTTAGACACCACAGAAAACTGTTTTTTGCCTCATAATAGCCTCTTCAGTGTGTTTCACAGTCTTTTGTGGAAAATAATGACATAATGATAGTGTTCTCAAACCTATATTTCTACTTGAGAAACTAGCAATTATATGATTAAAGCATTTTTAGAAACTCACATTAAGTATATGATACTTTAGAAACCAGTCCATCATGTAATTACACAGTCAGGGGAGAAATAATTTACATAACTAAAAACCATTTGAAACACTGTTCAAGACCAGTATGTGATTTTTTAATGAATAAAAATTTAAGAAATACTAAATTATACATATAATACACTTTAATGTTGATTGGAACTATACATTTTATATTTTATAAGTTGGGTTTAAACTATTATAAAAGATTTTACTAAAGGGATTGGTAAAAAGAAGCTATGTTAAACTCTATTGGAAACAAGTGTTAATGTGCTGAATACATTAGGATGAACCCAGATAAACCTGATGATTTCTCTTTAAATAAAACACATGCTTACTGAAAACAGAGGCAGGCAATGCTTAGGCATTTGAGCTCTGTAATGCACACAAATTTTGCCAACGATTTTTCTTAGCTATATATTAAAGACTAATTTAATTAGATCTTTGTGATTTCCTTGAATGTCAAATCATTACACCAGCATTGTGCTGAGTTGTAAGAGATATAAATATATTTATACACATCATTTATGAGTCTTTTTAAGAAAGAAAAATAAAATATATTTATATCGAGTTATGGCTATAAAAAAATCTATCTCTTTAAGGATACACAAGAAACCTATAACACACATTACCTGTTTGTGGGCATGACGGGGAAGAATGTGTGAAAATTAAACAGCGGGATGGGAAGGAAAGAAGGCTTTTCACAGATATCTGTACAGTTTCTGGGTTTTGAATCATTTGAATATATTACCTACTCAAAAACTATGTCAATCATAAGAAAGAAAGAAAGAGAGAAGAAAGAAAGAAAGAAAGAAAGAAAGAAAGAAAGAAAGAAAGAAAGAAAGAAAGAAAGAAAGAAAGAAGCAAGCTTGGTCCTTGCGTGGAATAGGGACTGTGAGCTAGGTCAAGTATATTCTTTGCTAAGATACAAAGTGAGCTTTAAGAGTGAAAGGCACCAAAGTTAGATGCCCCTTGTTACTGGTGTATTCCACCACTACACTTCTCAATGGCATTGGCTTGTATGTTTTCTAACTCAAGAGAAATAGGAAAACATGACCATATTTTATGTTATCATTATAGCAACATGGCAGAGTCAGGCCACCACAGGAAATTTGGGTATCCATGCCTGGTGATCAGCATAATAATACGTACTTTTGACAGTTTTTCACACAGATGGTGAGGAAACCAGTCATGGCCAACAACTAAGTACCACCATTCTATATAATGCTTAACCTCAGCCCTCAGTAACGTCACTGGGACACCCATTCTCAAAACCTCTGTCATTTAAAGCACTACAAAGGGCTGAGAATAAAAATAAAGACAGCTAACAAAGTACACCCATAACATAACAACCATGCTGATCTCACCAAACATATGTGCAATTATCTGGTTCTTCTAGATCTACACTTCCTGAGTCATTCATTTTGTGACTATGCTGGTATTTGGAAACAAGGTAAAAGAATTGTTAATTTGTGAGCTCTTGTATAAAGGATAAATATTATTGAGAAACCATGTAACAGTAGTGTAAAACTTCACAAAGCCACCATACATAAGATGCTGTGGCTCCACTACAGCAATGGTAGTTTGGTAGTGAAAGGTGACAACGTGCTAGCAGCCCTCGCTTGCTCTCCATGCCTCATCGGCCTGGGTGTCCACTCTGGCCGCACTGGAGGAGCCCTTCAGCATGCTGCTGCACTGTGGGGGCCCCTCTCTGGGGCTGGCCAAGGCGGGAGCCAGCTCCCTCTGCTCGCAGGGAAGTGTGGAGGAAGAGGTGCCCGTGGCAGCCAGGGCTGCGCAAGGCACTCGTGGGCAGGTGCGGGTTCGGGGTGGGCGCAGGCTCGGCAGCCCCCGCACTCAGCGCTGCCTGCCGGTGCCTGCTGGGCTTCATCAGGGGAGGAGCTCCCTCTGGGCTGCTTGAGTGCCCGGGCTAGGTACCCCAAAGTCCCGTGGGGAGTGCCATTGAGAGGTGAAGCCGGCTGGGCTTTTGGGTCAGGTGGGGGCTTGGAGAACTTTGTTGTCTAGCTAAAGGATTGTAAATGCACCAATCAACACTCTGTGTCTAGCTAAAGGTTTGTAAACACACCAATCAGCGCTCTGTGTCTAGCTAATGGGGAAGGGGACTTGGAGAACTTTTGTGTCTAGCTAAAGGATTGTAAATGCACCAATCAGCACTCGTGTCTAGCTAAAGGTTTGTAAATGCACCAATCAGCACTCTGTCAAAACGGACCAATCAGCTCCCTGTAAAATAGACCAATCAGTAGGATGTTGGTGGGGCCAGATAAGGGAATAAAAGCAGGCGACCCAAGCCAGCACCAGCAACCTGCTTGGGTCCTCTTCCACAGTGTGGAAGCTTTGTTCTTTTGCTCTTCCTAATAAATTTTGCTGCTGCTCACTCTTTGGGTCTGTGCTGCTTTTATGAGCTCTAACACTCAAGGCCAAGGTCTGCAGCTTTACTCCTGAAGCCAGCGAGACCACAAACCCACAGGGAGAGACAAACAACTTGGGATGGGAGGAAGAAACAACTGGATGCTTTGTGAACTGTCACACTCATGGCGAAAGTCTGCAGCTTCACTCCTGAGGCCAGCGAGACCACAACCCCACCGGAAGGAATGAACAACTCCAGATGTGCAGCCTTTAAGAGCTGTAACACTCACCGCAAAGGTCTGCAGCTTCACTCCTGAAGTCAGTGAGACTACGAACCCAACAAAAGGAAGAAACTCCGGACACATCTGAACATCTGAAGGAAAAAACTCCGGACACAGCATCTTTAGGAACTGTAACACTCACCACGAGGGTCCGCGGCTTCATTTTTGAAGTCAGTGAGACCAAGAACCCACCAATTTCGAACACAGTAGGGCTGGAATCATTAGCTATACTTTTCTGTCACTTAGCAGTGAAGAGCCTGTCTTAAGACTAGGACTCCCTCCCACGTCTCTGAGCTCATGTTCACTGCTATTATCTATCACGTGTCCTTTTCAGCGTCAGGGTTTTTTCTCCTTTCCCAAGTAGCAAAGGCTTTTCACAATTGTGTTGCAAAGACCATACCAGAAACAAGACATACAATACTTGATAACATTTTCTGCTTCACCGAGGGAGGACTACAACAACATATGAGGTTTTCTGGTCTTTAATGTAATTTCTTTGAAAAGGTCAAAACTGTTAAAAAGGAACTACTTACTGTATTTTGCTAAAAAACAAACATTGCAACATTTCAGCTTTCAACTTAGAACATAGGAACATTGCCTCCTGCGATTTTGATTTTAGATTACCAGCTGCAAATTCTGATACAACTCCTGGCTGACCTTATCGGTTTATATCTAGGGACGTTCAAATTAAAAATAAAATTGAATTCATTTCTTTATCATACTTTTACACAACCATAGATTTCCCATCTTCCTACCACAGTAGGAGGCACTGTGGCAGCGTATCAATATAAACACACTATGGAAGATTCAAAACCAAACCTGACGGGAAATGCACATCATACTATTATTTGGGCTACAAAAAAAAAAAAAAAAACAACGCAACCTTGAGGAAGTCTTTTCTGATTTTATTTTCACTGCACTTTGCTATATGCTAGTAGATGTGAGCGCTGAGGCCCTCAAAGTAAAAATACGGAGGTCTTGAGGTCAGACCAGCTACCCTGTTGTCATTCATTTCCTGTGCTAATGTTACACTGAAGAAAGATTTAAAGCTTTGATGTAAACAGAGCAAGATTAAAAAGAAAACTTGAAGAAAAACTTTCAGGAAAATAAAAGCCATAATTATTACATGAAAAACTCTGCCGTTTGTGCCTTAATAATATGACATATCACAAAAATGCCATTTTGTTTTACCATATATTTAAATGTTTTGTATTTGTTGTTATTCTCAGCAGCTAACAATAAGAAAATAGCAACATTAAGGTCAGTTTATTGTTTACTAGAAATCGTGATTCTAACGAGCTCTGAAGAAAATGTTAATCATAATTCTTTTGCAGTCTTGTAAAATAAATACTAACCCTTATGTATAAAGTAGATATGAAGAAAATATGTATATGTGTGTGTATCTTGAATGGTGATTCTCTTTTTAAAATGATTTCATTTTTCTCTTTTCCATAGGAAAAACTGTTTAATCAATTTTACTAAAATTTCACAGCAGAACTCAAAACAAAACACATTGCAACAAAATATTTCAGCATATGCTGAGTAGTGCTCAGACCCTTTATACGCAGATATGTATCCCAGAAGAAGATGGTTCTATAAGTTTCGTGCAGTTAAAGGGCTTTATCATAGAAAAGCCTTTGTGCTGGACCAAAGTCAGAGAATCTATAGGCTAGCCCTAACTTAGCCGTCTACTGTATGCTTGAGAGCTCTAACACTCACCTTCATATTATTAAAATGGATATAATTATGAAGTATTCAGAAGAATTAAATCCACTATATAAGTAAAAGCACTTAATGAACTGTAGAGTAATAACACAAATGTAACTTATTCATATTATTAATACTACCTGGACTTCAGTGCCAAGGTCAGTATTAAGATTCCAGTATATAGATTCAGATAATTCAAAAAAATTTTAAGTGAATTTAAAGAATAAGATAGGTTATCGTTTTAATTTTTATTTCATTATATTTTGGGAATTATAATGAAGATGATATTTATATTTGAGGAGAGCAAAAAGTCTGCACTTATTCTTAAAGATAAGTGTTCCTCTCATACTTCTACTTATGACAAAACAAAATGTTCATTTCCTACTCCTACTTCCTAGACAAACTCAAAAATGTTAATTTTTTAAAGAAGGCAGTACAGCAACTGGGTTTTAGAATCCTATGAATCCTCAAATCCACCAATTACCTCTGTGACCACGAGTAAGTCACCTAACCTGTTTCAGTTTCTTCTATGAAATGTAGATGACAATAGTACGAACATCTCAGAAGACTGCTGAGAATATAAATGAGTTACATAGGTTTAGAACTTAGCATGTCTGACACAGAGTAATAACTCAATAAATGTTGTTACAGTATGACTACATATTTCCTCACATTGGCACTTTGGACATGCTGATCAATTCCCAGTCTCTATTTGTGAAGACCAAAAAGATTAGCATCCATCCCAGATTTGTCTTCTTTCATGTGTCAAGGTACGTTCCATGTAGAGTCCATTCAGATGAAATTACAGCAATCCCCTCTTTCAAGTTCAATTTGTTTGCCAAAATCATCTGATCCAAGAAGACTCTAATACAATTAGGTAGCTTAATGACCATAATTTCTAGTCTTAAATAATCACAGTAGACTTAGTAAAGATTTATTTCAAATTCTTGCCATGTGATTTCATTTTTTGTTTCATTTATCTGAAGAAAAAAAGGTGTTTATAGAGCCGCTACCACGTTGCAGGCATTATTTTAGGTTGTGGGATACAAAGTTAAGCAAAATCAAACAACAAACAAAAACTGAAAAACATAATCCCTGCCTTTGTGTAATAAGAAAGATAAATATTAATCAAAGTAATTACACAAAATAAATGTAAATGTTCATCTATATTAAGTGATATAAAGGAGAAAAACCCGGTGCTATGGGAGTATAATTCTGTGGGAAAAAAACAAATTATGTTGGAGAGGGAAAGCTTCTCTGTGGAAGTGATAACTGAGTTAGTATTTGAAGAAACCATGAAATGAACAGAGTGAAAGCTATGAACAATCATTTTTTAAGTACAAGGAGCTACGTGTGGGTAACAGGGAGCATGGGGCTTTCAGGGCATGAAAGAGGGAAAGTGAGACTGGAGCTCAGAGAAGGGAAAGCATGGAGTGAACAAGATGAGGCTGGAAAAGGAAGCCAACCCTTGTAAGCCATATTGAAGAGTTTGTTTTCTTTTCCTAAGGACAAAGGAATACCATTAAAGAACTTTAAGCATAGGTATGTAGAAGAGAAGAAGGGGTTAATGTAATCAAATATGAATTCTTCATGCAAAAAACAGTTTAGAGGGTGTCAGAGTACCTATGGAGAAACCAGTTGGGAGGTTGTTGCTGGAATTCAAGAAAGAGAAAGTGGAGGATTAGACTGAGCTAGAAATTTTGCTAGTGATGGAGGAAGAGCTCGGTTTTCTGCAAAATATACATTATTCTCTTTCATTGCCCAGGCACATTTTTTACATAAAGACATTTCCCTTTTAAAACATCTAAAGAGTCAAAGCAAAGGGTAATCGTGGGTAAAAGGATCCCATATGCATTTCAAGTCACGAGGGAACAGTTAAAATGCCAGTTTCTAAATAATCAGTATTATTTTCCTCCAGGTAAAAGTCCTTATTTAGTATTAATATAAAACAACACTGAAAATGAACCAAAGGAAACAATTTTCATTGAAACACATTTTTAGTTTGAAAATGTTATAAGTAAACAATCATGTATGAGAAATCAGGTCAAAGAGTAGTAATACATTTGACTTCAGGATGAAAGAAAGGAAAACACATTCAGGAAGTTAAGAGAGTCACAGGCAACAGGTCCTACAGTAACAATTGCAAAATAACCAAAGGCACCATCTTTGGAGCCTGCCAAAAGACCTAGCTGCTGCCTTAGGGAGAATATGTCCCACGTTTTGGCCACTAAGCAACCATGCTTTATATGCAAAAGTGATATGTATAATAGCCAAGGCTTCTTATTACTTCACAGCAACTGAGCAAATGTAAACATACACAGGCACACACACACCTAAAATACATAAGCTCACAATCTCACAGATGTGAGAAAATAAATCAAAAGGAACGGCACAAAACAGACAGGCAGAAACATTCACTACAATTTTCTCTAATGGTATCTCTTCCCAAAAAAACAAAAAACATCAAATGAAATCATGTGACAGTCTAGTTCTCCCTGAGTAGAAGGGAGACATTAATTTAGATCATCTTGCACATTGAATAGGTACTGCACTGCAGGGATTTCCAATTACATAATGCAGAATCAGAACTCTGGGTGTCACTTGGCTGCCAGCATCCATGAGTGAGTTGCATAACACTCCTGTGTCATCTAGCTCATGTGAGAAAAGACTTCTGCTGTTCCAAGAAATGGCACTCTTCTTGGAGACCTTCCCAGTTACACAAAAGAGCATAATTTCCACATTATCCTCTGGCATACTGTCTAGGATAAGCCTATAATAGCTTTATGTGTAAATTATATACACAGTTCTGCTAATGACAGGCATGCAGACTGTTTTTGATGGTAGTGGTGCAGAAAAACAAAATCAATTTGTTCTCCAATTTTTATAAAATGACACCTGAGCTATCTATAATAATCAACAGAGACTCTGAGGGTTAGATGGTAGGCAGAGTAATTGCAGTTATTATCTAACAGACAAGTAATGGAGTTGGCAAGCAATGTCAAAAGGGTGCAGACTTACCAACCACCTCATAACTGGCTTATTTCAGTATTTTCATTTTAAGCCTTTCAAACTTTTAATTTCATACTTATCTCAGCTTTTCATCAGGGACTGCACTCTTTTGCATGGTGGTTTAATTTTCTACATATGAAAGAACACTTGCAAAAGAGAGACAAAAAAGTAAGGGAAAATGAATATTTCATATACTTATTGTCTCTTTGATGCCAAAATTCCATATGTAGTGCATACTGTTTGCCGGATATGAAGGATAATTTGGAGGATAAGACAGCGCTCTTTTCTGTAGAAACTCACAATTCTCTCATTAACAAGTCTAAAACATGAAAACTTTTGTATACTGGCTATCAGCATTATTTGGAAAGTTTCTTTTTAGTTTATTAAATTCAACAATTTTAAACTAAATAAAAATGGAAACTAGAAAACAGAAGTAGTTATTATAATACTTAATATTTCTTAAGCATTTACTTTATATACAAGTTTTGCACATATCCTTATATTGCCACTAGATTTTAATCTTCATTTTAAAGATGAAGAAATTGAGGCTCACACAAGTTAAGCAAGTTTCACATTACAAATCTCATAAACACAGCCTGAATTTAAATTACTGTTGTCTCAAGCCATGGTCCTCTCTCATTCATTTCTCTATGTTGCTCCATTTTAACATTTGCCATAATCTCAACATTAAGGCATTAGTGCCTCAAGTTTTTTGTTTGTTTTTTTTTTTTTTTTGTTTACTTTATTTTTATTTTTATTTTTTTTTATTTTTTTTATTTTTGTTATACTTTAGGTTTTAGGGTACATGTGCACAATGTGCAGGTTTGTTACATATGTATCCATGTGCCATGTTGATTCCCTGCACCCATTAGCTCGTCATTTAGCATTAGGTATATCTCCTAATGCTGTCCCCGCCCCCCCACCCCCCACCCCACAACAGTACCCGGAATGTGATGTTCCCCTTCCTGTGTCCATGAGTTCTCATTGTTCAATTCCCACCTATGAGTGAGAACATGCGGTGTTTGGTTTTTTGTCCTTGCGATAGTTTACTGAGAATGATGTTTTCCAGTTTCATCCATGTCCCTACAAAGGACATGAACTCATCATTTTTTATGGCTGCATAGTATTCCATGGTGTATATGTGCCACATTTTCTTAATCCAGTCTATTGTTGTTGGACATTTGGGTTGGTTCCAAGTCTTTGCTATTGTGAATAGTGCCGCAATAAACATACATGTGCATGTGTCTTTATAGCAGCATGATTTATAGTCCTTTGGGTATATACCCAGTAATGGGATGGCTGGGTCAAATGGTATTTCTAGTTCTAGATCCCTGAGGAATCGCCACACTGACTTCCACAATGGTTGAACTAGTTTACAGTCCCACCAACAGTGTAAAAGTGTTCCTATTTCTCCACATCCTCTCCAGCACCTGTTGTTTCCTGATTTTTTAATGATGGCCATTCTAACTGGTGTGAGATGGTATCTCACTGTGGTTTTGACTTGCATTTCTCTGATGGCCAGTGATGATGAGCATTTCTTCATGTGTTTTCTGGCTGCATAAATGTCTTCTTTTGAGAAGTGTCTGTTCATGTCCTTTGCCCACTTTTTGATGGGGTTGTTTGTTTTTTTCTTGTAAATTTGTTTGAGTTCATTGTAGATTCTGGATATTAGCCCTTTGTCAGATGAATAGGTTGCAAAAATTTTCTCCCATTCTGTAGGTTGCCTGTTCACTCTGATGGTAGTTTCTTTTGCTGTGCAGAAGCTCTTTAGTTTAATGAGATCCCATTTGTCAATTTTTGCTTCAAAGAGAATAAAATACCTAGGAATCCAACTTACAAGGGATGTGAAGGACCTCTTCAAGGAGAACTACAAACCACTGCTCAATGAAATCAAAGAGGATACAAACAAATGGAAGAACATTCCATGCTCATGGGTTGGAAGAATCAATATCGTGAAAATGGCCATACTGCCCAAAGTAATTTATAGATTCAATGCCATCCCCATCAAGCTACCAATGACTTTCTTCACAGAATTGGAAAAAACTACTTTAAAGTTCATATGGAACCAAAAAAGAGCCCGCATTGCCAAATCAATCCTAAGCCAAAAGAACACGCTACCTGACTTCAAACTATACTACAAGGCTACAGTAACCAAAACAGCATGGTACTGGTACCACAACAGAGATATAGATCAATGGAACAGAACAGAGCCCTCAGAAATGATGCCGCATATCTACAACTATTTGATCTTTGACAAACCTGACAAAAACAAGAAATGGGGAAAGGATTCCCTATTTAATAAATGGTGCTGGGAAAACTGGCTAGCCATATGTAGAAAGCTGAAACTGGATCCCTTCCTTACACCTTATACAAAAATTAATTCAAGATGGATTAAAGACTTAAATGTTAGACCTAAAACCATTAAAATCCTACAAGAAAACCTAGGCAATACCATTCAGGCCATAGGCGTGGGCAAGGACTTCATGTCTAAAACACCAAAAGCAATGGCAACAAAAGCCAAAATTGACAAATGTTTGTTTATTTAATTCTATTGCTTGGCTTGAAAAATTTGCTTCAATCTATTGTCTTTTTCTCTTTTCATGAGGATGCTATTGAGGAAGTTTCTGAATGATTCCACTGTAGTTGAAAACATAACTATGTGGCTCTCTCAAATTATTATCCTAATGAATTAACGCTAAAATTTATGTATTGAGCATCTGCTATATGCCAAGCACTGTGCTAGATGCTTTATGAGTAAAGATGTGGTCTTTGCCCTATACCTGCAGGAAAACCAGAATCAAATAATAAATAAAATAAAGGTCTAATAAGTGACATGGTAGGAAGAGTACAGGGTGCTAAGGAAGCATCTGCCAGTGGAAGACTCAGCCCAGACTTCCTGTAGGAAGTGGAATTGGAACTGCTACTTAAAACTTGAGGAGGACGTGGGCTAGTTTTAATCTTTACTTTTTCCACACTGGCCTCACCTCCCAGAATTTGGCTTCTATCCATGTATTCAACTGAATTTCCATTCTCTACAGCCTCCAACCATCACGTAATTTCCAAATGCAGAGACTCATCATGTGGCAATATACACTGTCCACCAACTGCAGCTTCTTGAGACTTTCTCTTCCCTGGATAGCTGTTTTTCCTCCCTCTATTCCTGACCATCTGCATTCACTTTCTGTCTCCTTACTCTTGCTGTTCCTGTTCACACTTCTTACCTGAAATTGTCCTCAAGTCTACTCTTCTCTTTTTCTATTTTCTCCTAAACTCTCTCTTTTAAACTCATGACTTAAATGATTTTCTTTTTGTAAAATTTTTATTTATTCATTTTTTATCTCAGTCCTGCTCCTTCTGTATTAGGTGATTTCATTGTTTTTCATTTTTACGCTTATTTCCCTCTTATAGCATAAGGAGATTCATATATATTTGCACATAAGATATAGTGTATATTTTATATATATATATATATTTTACATACAATGACATAAATAAAACCAAACTGTAAATTCGGTTTCAAAATGTTTAAAATTATAATATTATCTTTAAAATTTTTAGTAAGTTATATGATTCATTTGTGTATCATATATGGAATTAACATATGCCAAAATGAAAAAAAAAAAAGAGATTATCTGTGCTTGGAAAGAACGAGAGAGGGAATCGCAATGAATAAATAAGGGTTCATACCTAAAATACCATTGTCCTTCTCCCTTCCACTCAGATTTACCTTTTGCATTGTCAAGGGACAGAGCTTTGACTAGATAATTAAGGGCAGGGGAATCAGTGGCACTTTTTCCCACAATTATTAAAATTGAAGGAAATATTATCATTTCATCAGATAATATACTTCGTGTGGAAACTTCTATGGCTTTCCAATAACCTAACCAGTTGAAAATATCGGAAAAGTGAATGAAACACTAGATTGAATGGGATGAGTTAAAAACAAAATGCTTGTGTTCTCACAACGATAAAGAAACAAGGTTTTCATGAAGTTAGTTGAATTTATTACCATTTCTTATTTCTATATGCCTATTGTCCTAGCTTGGCCAGTAGGAACTCTTTTATGCTGGCTTCTGTGTATTTGAGTATGTCCCATTTATTCATTGAGTACTTTCTTAGATTCTGTCACAAGAAGGCTCAAGGTGTACATTCTCTTCCCAAACTCTGGGATTAGCTATTTCTCCAAGCATCTCTGTTTTCTTGTATGGAGGATGGCATTTATAAACCAACATCTGGGTGATAGATGTATTTATTGCTACTGGGATATCAATGTTTCCAAGCTCTCCCAGTGAAAGGAGCTAGAGAATATATGCATACATACATTTATACCTATTTGTATTTTTGCATATGTCAGTATATATTGAAAACCTTGACTTTACATTTATACTTCCAATTTTAATCTAACACCATGAAGTTCCTTCTAGTGTCCTCCTTTTCCATATGGATATCATATGGATAGTAAAAAACCTGGCTCTCAATATCTTCAGTACATGTACTAATCCGATCTCCCTTACATGTAAAATCTTTCTGCACCATGCCTGGCTACTTCTGCCCTCAGAATGAGTATTGTCTTAAATCTTTCACAGCCCACAATTGTGTTCTAGGCTGTCCATCGTCATCTTTTCCTCCACACAGCCAACCTCCTAAACTCGTGTGGGCTCTAACCTCATAATACCATGCATCAGGCTGAGCCACTATATTCCCATCATCCCTTATGGACCCCTACCTCACTTGGAAGGAAGAGAGGAAAGAGTCAAGGAGAGAAAGAGGATTTTCTCTATAGGCAGAATATATCCCATGAGTTTCTGATGGGCTATTAACACCCATAATCTCAGTGTTCTCATTTAATGTACAAAGATGGCAAATTTAGGAAGCATATACAATCTTAAGTCACATCAAATCATACCACTTCCTTTTTATAGCAAGTTAAGTAAATGTGGCAAAATACAGATACATCTATTCATTTCCAGCTTTGATGTCTGTTTTCAACTAAGAAAGTAGAAGCCATGCCTTTATACTGCATGGCTACCATACCGCTCAACTTGTCACTAATGTGAGTATGCCTAGGTATACTTGGTTGAAATCTCCCTTGGGCAACAAGTCACATCAGTGTGAATAAGGAATAAGCCTGTGTTACCTTTGATCTTGTCAGTGCAGTCTGGTCTCCATTGAGAGAAGGAAAGGGCCAAGAACTTAGATCATAAACTTTGATAAACCAGTTGCTATGTGGAATTCCAGATATTAAACTGTGCCACGTTTTTAAATGATTGTAGAGATGTTAATCCCTGAACCCACATTCCAACAGACAGGTAACCATGCAGCAGTAAGCAAACAAAAAATCAGCCCGAAGGCTGATGTTAATTTAATAGCTGTACTTTCATGATTTCTAAATATTCTAGGAGAGATAGACTCATCATTAGCTGGCTAATATTAACTACGAAATATTTGGCAACACACAGAATCTTGATACACACACATATATGTATATACATATGCTATTTTAGTTACTATAGCTTTGTAATATGATTTGAAGTCAGAAAGTGTGATGCCTTGAGCTTTGTTCTTTTTTATCATGATTGCTTTAACTATTTCAGGGTCTTTTGTGATTCTATACAAATTTTGGGGTTGTTTTCCTACTTCTGTGAAGAATGTCATTGTTATTTTAATAGGAGTCGCATTAAATCTGTAGATCATTTTGGGTAGTACGGACTTTTTAACAACATTAATTCTTGGAATCCTTGATCATGGCTATCTTTTTGTTTTTTATACAGATGTGTCCTCTTGCATTTTTTTCATCAGTGTTTTATAATTTTTCTTGTAGAGATCTTTCACTTCCTTGGCTACATTTATTCCTAGGGGTTTTTCATAGTTAATGTAAATGGAATTGCTTTCTCGATTACTTTTTCAAATTGATTGCTCTTAGTACATAGAAATGTTACTGATTTTTGTAGATTTTATGTCCTGCAATTTTCATGAATTTATTTCTCAGTTCTAAGAGTTTTTTAGTGGAATCTTTAGGTTTTATAACATATAAGATCATGTTATCTGCAAACAAGGACAGTTTGACTTCTTCCTTTCCTACTTGGATACCATTTATTTCTTTATCTTGCCTAATTGCTCTGTTGAGGACTTCTAGAACTATGTTGAATAAAAGTAGTAAAAGAAGTCATCCTTGTCTTGTTCCAGATGTTAGTAGAACAACTTTTAATTTTTATCTGTTCAGTATGATATTAACTGTGGGTTCATCAAATATGTCTTTATCATTTTGAGGTATGGTCCTTCCACATCAAATTTGTTGAAAGTTTTTATCAGGAAGGGATGTTAAATTTCACTGAATGCTTTTTCAGCATTTATTAAAATGATCAGATAATTTTTGTCCTTGATTCTGTCGACATGATATCTTATATTTATTATTTTGCATCTGTTGAACCATCCTTGCATCTTTGGGATGAATCCCACTTGATCATGGTGAGTGATCTAGTTCAAGTGTTGTTAAATTCAGTTTGCTAATATTTCATTGAGGATAAATCTTTAAGGTAACATACGAAAGGATCAAGTTATTTCTAAGTAACTGAACTATACCCTAGAATAAAGTTCAGTAATACATATATAGGAATACAAAAATACCAGCACCCAACAAGGTAAAATTCACAGTGCCTAGCAGCCAATCAAATGTTACCAGAGCTTGGGAAACAAAGTAAGATCCTGCTCTAAAAAAAAATTTTTTTTTAAATTAGTTAAGCTTGGTGACACATGCCTGTAGTCCCAGCTACTCCGGAGGCGGTGGTGGGAGGATAACTTGAACCCAGAGAGTTAAGGCTGCAGTGCACCATGATGTGCCATTGCACTCCAGCCTGGGTAACAGAGTAAGAACTTGTCTTGAAAAAAAAAAAAAAAAAACAGTCATGGAAAGAAGAAGGAAAATATGACCTATTTTAAGTATTAAATTTTTAAAAAAGAAAGAATTAAAATGAATCAACTGAAACCAATCCAGAAATGATACAAATGTTACAATTAGCAGACAAGGATGTTTTCCATATTTTAAAAAATTCAAGTAGAGGCATAGAAGAAGACATAAAAAAAAAAAAAAACTTCTAGAAACAAACACTACAATGTCTGGGATAAAAAATACAATGATTTGTATGAATAGCAGATTAGTCGTTACAGAAAAAAAGATTTAGTGGGCCTGAAGACATGGTATTAGAAACTATCAAAATGAAAAACTGAAATAAAGATAATTGAAAAATAGAGTTTCTCTGAGATACAAAATTCATCTAAAATGCAAAGACATAGACAAGTCAAAACAACTTCCAAGGCCAGGCGCGGTGGCTCACGCTTGTAATCCCAGGCATGGGAGGCTGAGGCGGGCAGATCATGAGGTCAGGAGGTCGAGACCACCCTGGCTAACACGGTGAAACCCCGTCTCTACTAAAAACACACAAAAAAATTAGCCAGGGCGCCTGTAGTCCCAGCCACTCGGGAGGCTGAGGCAGGAGAATGGCATGAACCCGGGAGGCGGAGCTTGCAGTGAGCCTAGATCACGCCACTGCACTCCAGCCTGGGCTACAGAGCAAGACCCCGTCTCAAAAAAAAAAAAAAATTCAAAAAAGAAAATAGTTGGAACACTAACACTACCTAATTTCAAGATGGATATAATCTATAGTAATCAAAGCAGCATAGTTTTGACATCAAAATACCCAAATAGATAAATGGAATAGAATAGAGTGTACAGAAATAGGCCTACATATACAGAGACAAGGGCTGTTTTGGCAAAGGTCAAAAGGCAATTCAATTGAGAAAGAACAGTTTTTCAAAAAATGGTTTTGGAACAATTATATATCCATATGTGGGAAAATAAACTGATTTATACCTCATGCCATATACGAAAATTAATTGAAAATGGATTGTAGGCCTAAATGCAGAGCATAAAACTATAAAACTTCTGTAAGAAAATATAGAGAAAATCTTTTTGACCTTGGTTTAGACAAACAATTTTTAGATATTACACCAAAAGCATGATACAGCAAACAGAAAATTGGTAAATTGTACTTCAGCAAAGTTGAATATGCCTGCTCTTTTAAAGACATGGTTAAGCGAATAAACGAACAGGCCACAGACTGGAAGAAAATATTTACAAAGTATTTATCTGCCAAAGAACTTGTATCTCCCAAAAAAACTATATTACATATTCTCAAAACTCAATATTAGGAAACAACCAACCCAATTTAAAAACAGGGAGATGTTTTGAACAAATTTTTCTCCAAAAATGAATACAGATAGCAAATAAGCACAGATTCTCAACATCATTTGTTATTAGGGATATATAAATTAAAACCAGAACACTAACAGTACACACTTATTAGAATTAAAATTACAGTACTGACTATATACCAAGTGTCGCAAGGATGGAGAACAGCTAGAGGTTTCATAAACTGGTAGTGAGAATGAAAAAATACTACAACCATATTAAAAAACAGTTTGACAGCTTCCTAAAAATGTAAACATACACCTACCATATGATCCAGCCATTCCAGTTCTAGGTATTTACCCCAGAGAAATCAAAACATATGTCCATACAAAGGCTTGTATGCAAATGTTCTTAGCAGCTTTATTTGTAATAGCCCCAAACTGGAAACAACTCAAATGCCCACCAATAGATGAATGAGTAGACAAATTGTGGTGTAGTCATACAATAAGATATTACTACTCAGCAGTAAAAACGAATGAATTACATTCAACAACACATGCGACAACATGGATGAATCTCAGAATAATTGGGTTCAATAAAAAAAGCCATAAACAGAATGATTAAGATGCTATTTCAAATGGCTGTTTAATATTGTATCTTTGTATTTTGTAGTTTGTAATATTAAAGCTATAGATAGCCTTGAAACCTTCAAAATACTATGAAATCATTTCATTCATTTATCAAATTATTCCATTTTTATAAAATTCTAGAATATGTAAACTAGTGTATACAGAAAGCAGATTTTTGGATGCCTAGGGACTCACGAGGGGGCAGGGGAATGGGAGGAATTACAAAAGCCATGAGGAAACTTATGGGGTGATCACTATGTTCACTCTTTTGTTTGTAGTGATGATTTTATGGGTGAGTACATATGTCAAAACTTACCAAGTTGTACACTTTAAATATGTGCAGTTTATTATATGTCAATGATTCTTCAATTAAGCTGTTAGAAGGAAAAGAAGGCAGAGAAGCAGGAGAAAGCAGAACAGGAGGAGGTGGTGGATAGGAAGGAGGAGGAAGTTGATATGTAAGTTTAGAGAAGAGGGGTTTGCTAGAAATATAAATTTGGTAGTCATCAATGTATAGATGTTACTTCAAATCCTGGGAATGAATGAAATCACCCAGGACAGATTAGTCAGAAAAGACAGGTGACCTAGGATACTGCCTTAAGGGAACACCAAAATGTAGAAGTTTAGGATGAAGCAGGTCATAGCAAACTGTTCAGGTTTTTTTTTTCAGGTTGTTTAAATACAATATCAAGTGAAGCATCTAATAATTTTGTTTACTACAGGCTGAACCAGTAGGTCTACAGATCCATTCACAATAGTTTGTAACTTGACTATTTTTGTGAATTTTCATACTTGTTTCTATTCATAAATTCAGTATATTTACAAATATTTTTGATTCAAATTTATAGGAGTTGTCCTTCCCCCCCCCAATGTTAGTATTTATAAAAGTTCCATTCAAAATTCTCTATAATAGTGAAAATATTTCTTGGATTTCTGTGAAATATGCTAGCATATTCTGAAGATACAATGGGTTCTAACTTAACGTTAAACTAACAGCATTATAGATGGCACATGTCATCAATAGAACATAAAATATTAAATAGCCACAGAAGTAAAGATGTGGAAATTTGTCATTTTAATTATTATTTATTAAACATGTGCCAGTATATCCTAAATTAACCTTGTGAGAGTTTAAAAGTGAGTACAATTTTGTATTTAAGCTTAGTGTAAATTCTTTCAAGTGGCTAAATTAATTTTGTCTGTTTATTTCTATTATGTCATCTTAAAGCTATAGCCCTGAAACCTTCTAAATAATACAGAAACATTTCAAATTAAATCCATGTATTTATATCAGAAATGGAGTTCTGTTTTCAAAAACCGAACAATCAAATGCATCTCTTGCCTCAATCTTCCTTCCTGCTCAGACTATGCACTCTGTCTCTTTCAGCTTTTCTCCCAATACTTCGAAAAGAGTCACTATGCTCACTGGCTCCACATCCCATTCCTTGCAGCCACGTCAGTCTTCTAAGACTGCTCTCTAAAAGGCCACCATGGCTTCTCAGTGGCTAGCATCCCTAAACCCTTTTCTGTTCTCCAGCTACTTGAGCTTGCTGCAACAATGGATGCTGAGGATGGCTCCAGTCTTTTCAAAATTCCCCTTTTTTTTTGTCATCTGAGATGTTACCTCCTCTTACTTTGCAGACTATCTCTTTTCAGTTTCTGAGTTTTTCTTCTCAGTTTAAATTGTGAATTTGCATGGTTTCATTTTCTACTCCTTTTCTTCTCTAACTTCTTCCTGGACAGTCTTATCTCCATACATATTTTTAGCTCCCACCTCCTTCCTTAATTATTTGCATTTTAATGAAATAAAGACTATTTTCCCTCTTAGAGCCAAAGCACCCTTGCCTACCTCAGTTTCTTGGCTAACTCCAACCGGACTTGGAAGACTCAGGTCAACAAAATATGTAACTCTTAACAGCTTAGAAGTCATATCTATTCAACAATAAACAAGTCTGTTAGCAAAAAATAAAACTTACTAAACAAAACGACAATCAGACAGTTCATTCCAATTTTTGACAAATTTACTTGAGGGGTAGTTTTCAGAAAAACAAACAAATATATAAACTTGTAGTTGTCAGACAGTGGCTACTATATAAAAGCTGTGAGTAAAGGCACTGGAGAGTAAAATAAAGGAAAATGTATGAATTCACTTTGCCTGTAGCTGGGACTCATTTTACATTAATCTTATACTGAACATGCTCTTTAGCTGAAAGTAAACAAAAGTAAATTAAGGTAAAATTTGCAACCAAAGCATACTGCACTATGCTGAAACTTAGAGAAGATCTGTTTGTAGTATTTGTGATGCTTCACTGTTGTAGATGAAACAGACTTAAAGTGCTGACACTGAGTTATGAAATCTCTTGAACAAGGTCCAAGATATTCCTATAGAGAGGTCCATCTTAGTGGTTAAGGAACCCAGAGGTTTTGGAAAAGCTTTATTCCTAATGGAAGAATATGTCTTATTTTCACAAAGCAACAATAACAAATTTATCTTAATTTTTAATATAATTATTCACTGAACAATTTTTTCATCTAAATCAGTTTATGAGCAATAAAGCATGTAAAATTGCATCTATTGGTTATTATATATAGTCATTAAAATTAGCCTGCACCAAGTAATCATTGTTTTTATTTCTTAGAAATATTTTCTTTGCATTTTCTAGACAAAATTTTAGTGCTTATATCTGTCATAATCTGAAATTTCACATAAACCTCAACTTTTACATTTCTATCAATATATTACATGTTTGCATTTGATTTAAAAAATATGTGTGTGCTTATGGAGAAAGAGACAGAGATAACGACAGAGAGAGAATATAAAAGAGAATGGGGTTAATATATAATATATAAATTTAAAAATATTTATTCAAGTTAATTTTTTATATGAGATAACTAATGTGTGGATCATAAAATGAAATATTATAAATCTTGCTACACATAATAAATTTTAAATTATAAAATTTAAAATATGCTTATTTTAAAGATTTCCATATTCATATATGAAAACATTAGTATACTGTTCATTATGTTTTCCATAGCATGCCTGTTTTTCTTGAGTTCTGTGATCATTTTTACATCTGAATCCTATGAAAACATTTATCAAGCTCTCTAAATAAAAATTATTTTTATAACTATTCCTCTCTCAGCATTTCTTCTTATTTATACAGTAACAGATAACATTATGATGTAGGATTTTTCTTCTCAGTCACTTTGCAAGCTGGGACCTTTGGCTGGCGACACCCTGCCAGGATCCCACTAGGCCATGCTGGTGTGTCTCAGCTCACTTGTGTTATAGTTTGTACCCACATTCGGTGGTTCCCCAGCTCTTGTACTGCACCCAGGAAAATGAGGATATGCTGGACACCGAAAGGTGAGGAGGACAGATGAAACAGCTTTCAGTGGAGAGGGGATGTGGGGGTGGTCCCCTTACCCAAAGGCAGGAAATTTCCCTGTGTGACTTGGTCCAAGGCCTTTTATGGGTTGAGAATGGGGAATGCATACTAATTGGTTTGTGAGTATGCAAAAAAGTTTAAAGTGAAGATACCACTCAAAGGTGGGCAGGACAGTGTAGAAAACCAATTAGAAAAGGGTAGGTATATGTAAAATAGGTGATTTGGGGGATGAATCAGAGGAACGCGCCAAACAGGAAGAGGTGTTCTCAACCTGGTCCGAGGATTTAATTTGTAGCTTGGCTATCAGGCTTGAAACTGTCTTTGACTTGGAGGTGGGGTTTAACCAAAAACACAGCCCTATCTCCCTAGGCATTTGGCTGCCTCCTGCCACTCTCAGTCAGTACATATGCACATTTAAGAAATAAAGACATTGTGTTTTGTATTACTTGATGGAGCTTTACTAGAAATAAATTATATGCATTCCGTTTTAACATGAGAACAGAAAATTATAAATCTTAGTGGAGAGACTCCAAGTATAGAGTAGGTAGGTCAATGACATTTATAAAGAACATTATCTTTTTTAATTTTTTTAATTTTTATTATTATACTTTAAGTTCTAGGGTACATGTGCACAACGTGTACTTTAAGTTCTAGGGTATACATGCACAACGTATACTTTAAGTTCTAGGGTACATGTGCAGGTTTGTTACATAGGTATACATGTGCCATGTTGGTTTGCTGCACCAATCAACTCGTCATTTACATTAGGTATTTCTCCTAATGCTATCCCTCTCCCAGCCCCCTATCCCCCAACAGGCCCCAGTGTGTGATGTTCCCCATCCTGTGTCCATGTTTTCTCATTGTTCAACTCCCACTTATGAGTGAGAACATGAGGTGTTTGGTTTTCTGTCCTTGTGATAGTTTTCTGAGAATGATGGTTTCCAGCTTCATCCATGTCCCTACAAAGGACATGAACTCATCCATTTTTATGGCTGCATAGTATTCCATGGTGTATATGTGCCATATTTTCTTTTTTTATTATTATTATACTTTAAGTTTCAGGGTACATGTGCACAACGTGCAGGTTTGTTACATATGTATACATGATCTTAAACAACTGTCCATTAGCAAGCCAACAACCGTCCATTAACAAGCCCCTGAGCATACTGCTTGGCGGACACATTTAAAATACAGAGAAGAGCCTGCTAAGATCTTGATCTCAATTACTCTGAAGTTTCTTGTGGGGTAACCATAGATGTCCATGAGGAAAGGCCATTGTAGTTAGTACTTTTTTTATGACTAATAAGATTGAAGTACATTATCTAGTTGAGTTTTAGGTTTCAAGAGTTTAAAAAGGGTAAAGATGTTAAACTTTACCACTAAGCAAAACCCTGGAGTACTAGAGATTCCTCTCTGTACAAACCTGTCTTGTCAAAAGTTTTTGAGTTGATGTCTAATATCTGTACTTACTTTTATCAGAACATAACTGAAATTACTGTTGCATATTAATAGTGAAAGCAAGCTTCTCAGCTAATCAACAGACGCAAACTTCCCCCATGGTTCTAAAAATGTGGGCTTTCAGAATAGTTTTATAATTCAAGAAGTCTAGCTCATTAATTTTGAAAAGGACACTGCAAAACATACAAAAACAAAAAACATTTTGCAGAAGAGTTAACTTAAAGGAACAAAAGGAGAAAGCTCATCATGAGTCTGATGGACTGCTCTTTATGCAAAAGGAGTATTTGCACTTCTTTATTTACATGTTTCCTTTGAGTTCTGCTGGTTCAGGTTCACATAATCAAAAGACTTCTAACCTAAACAAGTGATTGTCACTGTCCAGCATTTAACACAATAGCAAACAATTACAAACTGCTACAATTTGTTGTGTTTCATGATTTTTAAGCATGCATATGAGAAAGTTAGAATTGTTTCATCGCATTAGTCCATCACTCCCGACTTCTTTTCACATTATATATAGTTGAGAAAAGAAAAGAATTTGGTTTTATAAATATGTTAATGAAAGAAACCGCTCAAGGAAAAGCTCAGAAAAATACTCTTCAGATTTTTTTGCCCAACAGCATGGCTTAAACATATTTTTTCTCCTCATTCAGAGAAATTACTTTTTAAACTAATTTTCTAATGTCCAAAATGGCTTATGACATGAATTGATCTAATTTCTTTCTTTTTTTTTTTTTTTTTTTGAGATGGAGTTTCGCTCTTGTTGCCCAGGCTGGAGGGCAATGCTGCAATCTTGGCTCACTGCAACCTCCGTCTCCTGGGTTTAAGCGATTCTCCTGCTTCAGCCTCCCGAGTAGCTGGGATTACAGGCATGCGCCACCACCCTAGCTAATTGTTTTGTATTTTTAGTAAAGACGGGGTTTCTCCATGTTGGTCAGGCTAGTCTTGAACTCCTGACCTCAGGTGATCCACCCGCCTCGGCCTCCCAAAGTGCTGGGATTACAGGCGTGAGCCACTGTGCCTGGCTTGATCTAGTTTCTTATTGTACTAGAATAATCGTTAATGTTCTTCACAAGTAATACCATTGATGTTCATCTTTAAAACAGTAATAAGCTGGAAACCCTATAAGGATATAAGAAACACACTTGTATATTAGCAAAACTTTTGTATCTTCTCAAATGAAAATCACTACGAAATATTTATCTTATCTCAGCTTGAGTTTAGAACTAACATTCCTAAATTATTTTGTTTAAAGTGAGAACAGATAGGTGCCTGAATATTGCAATCCAATGTTAATGAAAAAAGTACACACCCTTCCAGCTCCTCCTTAGAGCTGGTGGAAAATACAATCAAACTAATGAACATAAAATTTCAAATGACTGAAAGCCATGATAAATGGGATATAGTCTTACTCTAAAATATGGGGTTTCTCATCATTAATTATATTCTTAATTATCAAATCTAATATTTTGCTTCTGCCTTCTTGCATTTCTAAGACAGTGCCGCTTTATTTTCAAAACATTTACTGTTTCTAACTTGAGAATGTTTCCGTAACTTTCTATCGGGGGCTGTGCACAGTTCTCTTTATGTGTGTGGAGCACGTTATTGTTGAATAAATATCATTATTCTCCCAATCACACTTCCCCAGCTCAGTAGTTTTATGGGCCCCAGTGAACCACAAAAGCCGAAATTGTCTAGAATCAATTTCATAGTTTTTCCTCAAAACCCCACAAAAAGTGATCAGCAACAGCCGTAAGAACATCAAGGACTCATTGAATGAGAAACACGAGCAAAACACATCAGTAAGAGACAAATGTCTTTTTTCAAGGAATGCAAAGAGGTTCTAAGTAGTAGTCAAAGACAAGACAAGTTGACTGCCTGGAACTTGTACTTCAGCATGGAAGCACTGAGCACCAACACGGAATTCCGAAGGAGAGTAATTAAGGGAGACCAAGACAGCAACCATGGGTCAGAGTTTGACACTAAGTCACAGTGTGGGTGGCAAGGGAAGAAAGATATGACTGAAGTTGCTCTGAAATGTATCTAGCAAAAGCAAGTGAAGCTGTATCTCAAATTGGCAATCATTTTACATATTTCAGCCAACTTTGAGCCCTCTAGTCTCCGTTTCCATACCCTGTTCAACAAAAATCACACTGCACAATTTCCCTACAAAGCTAATGCTTATGACCTAGTGAATATCCTACTATATCCATCATTCTTATGCGATGATAGATAGATTAAATAGATGGATAGATACATATATATGTAGATCACTGCTCAGGGTCCTGTTATACAAACTTTTCTGCATCTCCACTTCTTCCTTAATAATAAACTTTGAAACTCCCTGGATGACATTGATCTAATTCTATTCTTCTCGATGACTTCATCATATTATTGATATGCCACAATTTATCTAACCATTCTCTTACCAAAGGATATTCTATTTGCTTATCTTTTCGTTCATTTGCTGCCACAAATTATTCATGCAACAAGTCTTTACTTAATACCCTCTATGTGCCTGTTCAACTCTAGGAATAGAGCAATGAACAAAACAAAGTTTCCACTTTCCTAAAGAATCCATTCTAGTGGAGGGGACAGTCACTAATTTAATATATAACATAATGTTATATTTTTATGAAGCTAAACAAGGGGACACAAAGTTACAGGAAATCTCTTATTACTTTAAATGGGGTAGCCAGGGAGGAGCTCTCTGATGAGGTATTTGATCAGAAACCTGAATGACTTGAGGGAGTAAGCCACGAGGCCTGTTAAGAGAGGAGCAATCCAGTCAGAAGGAACAGCAAGCAGCAAGCACCCAAGTTCTAAGCGAGAGATACTCAGCGAGACTGGGAACACTTGTGAATGCCACTGCAGTAAATGCAGAGTGACAGAAGGGCAGGAAAAGGGACCAGACATATATCTTGCCCAAGGTCCAGGTGATGCAGTGCCTGGTAGGCTGTAGAAGGAACTTCAGCAAATGCCACAATAAATATCCACATATATTGCTAGATTCGTCTCCAAAAAGGCTATCAGAACTCACACTTCTATGAGCAGTCTATAAACATAGGCAGCCAGGCTCCAAAGTCTATGCAGCAGCTGTTTGTCAGACATTTCAGTTTGCTTTTAAAAAACATTTATCTATAACTTGAAAAAGTATTAGGAGAGTGAAATATCTGTATATAAAAGCTACACAAATGCAAATATTCTTGTTAGTTTATCACATCTGTCAAATTCAGAAAGCTCTGTATATTAGACCCATCAGTGGGAAACCAGACTGTTTCACAGTGAAAAACAATCTCCGACTGAAAAAAATAAAATAAAATTCTGGTATAATCTCTGGTCCAGTTACCTCTGGAGAAATAGTTGACAGGACTAGAACTGGGAACTCCAAATTGGCAGTGGTAACACAAAGCTATAGGACAGAATAAGTTGCTAAGAGGCCTAACATGTATCAACATGAGACAGAATTTTCTAGGTTGGAAGGAAATGGTCTTTTTAATATGCCAAAATGTTGACTTTCAACTATAATCATAATAAAGCAATTTATATCAATAAAAATACATAAAATGGGTAAAAATAAAAGCTAAAGGAGCTTGTTTTAGTCATTATTGTTCAATCTTTTCTTAAAACTTCTGGTTTCATCTTCTTCCACTGACATCTTACATTCTGTGAAGGAGGAAGTAGCGGGGATGGAAACGGCTTTAAAGAAGCACAAAAGGCCTGAAGGTCAACAGGGAGGCAAATACTCAAAGAATGAGAACCACAGACATCTAATAAAGTCTATGTTGCCTTTTCATGCAAAAGGCATAAGGAATGCTTAATCATCTAATATTTACAATGTAGGAAAAAGCTATTTCACACTGAAATTTGTAGCATTTTTGGGTGATTATGAAACCCTCATTTAAAAAAGCCATGTATCCTGTATTTAGCAAAACAAGACTACAAGAAATCTTAGATATGATATTAATTCCCCTAAGTTTAAAACTCCAGATGTGATGAAAAGCCAGAGAATGCCTGCTGTGTAATAAGGCCTATATCTCTTTGGAATCATGGATTTAATTAAGTTTTAATTTGCATCTTGGGCAAAAAGATAGACTTTTAGAATGAAACAAAAAGAAAGAGGGAAAAAGCCTTCTAAAAAACAAAGTGTCGATACAGTTTTAGTTATATTCTCTAGCCATCATTTGGCTTTTAAAATTCTGATAACATTCCCTCAAAAAACAAAGCATTTCCTTTTGTCTAGACAACATAGCCTGCTTCTGTCTCAGATAGGCCACTTGGGAACCCAGGATCTGACTCATTTCCCTTATACCATATATGATTCCATATAAAGCAGGGCTATATGTCCCTTCCACAGCCCAAATAGGGATCCCCAAAAGGCGGTGCTTCCTATCATTTCTTGGGCCAATGTTTTCACCAAGTTCTGTTTGAAAATGTATTTGTTCCTGTTTTCTTTGCACTTACCTTGTGAGATCTCCTGCCCATGACATCTGACAGTGGCTTTGGGTGTTGCCTAAAGAGAAAGCAGCAAGCAACAGTTACAGAGGTGGTTTCCTGTGGAGCAGGCAACTTAACACAGCTAAGTTCAGGTCATTCTCTGAATACTAAAACTGAGAAGTCAACAATAGTGTAATATCAGATAGCTAAATGTTTTCACTATACCCACACACGTAGTAAAGAATTTAGGCTGCTGAATTTTCTTTAACTACAGGGTTCTGCTTTTCAAAAAAATTTTTTCAACTTACAAAGACTTTTATAATGGACTGCCTTTTTGAGAAAGGAAAGCCTTCTTTCTTTATATTATCCGGGAACCATTATATGCATCCCATATAATGTATTGCTGATACTTCTTAGAAGTATCTTCAGGAAAGGGTCTTATATTTATTATCTTATATTTATTTATAATATAAATATATATATATTATTTATATTATAAATAAATATAAGATATAAAATACCAGTACAATGTGTTCCTAGGAGTTGAATGTATGCATGCATATGGCATTTGCTTGTTTGTTCATTGATTCATTTATTCATTCAATGAATTTACTGAACATATATTGAGTTTCTCTTTTTTGTGCCCTGAGGATATAACCACAAATAAGACATAATCTCTGCCCTCAATAAGTTCATAAAATCTTATGATTTTATGGGAAATCACAAGATGGGAAAAGAAAACTGGACAAATAATTATGAATATATGTGAGAATTACAACAATAGGAATTTATATAGAATACATTGAGCCCCAAGTGGGGAAATGGGCATTCTAATTAGGGTAAAAGAGTTGATCAAAGGAGTTGATTCTTGAACTGTGGTAAAGAATATTGTGTGGTCATTTTTCATGCAAGGAAGTGCATTCCCAGCTGGGAGTTTAGCATATTCAAAGATCCAGAGGCACAAAACAATACAGCACTTTCTGGTAACCGTAGCTAGTTCTATATTGATAGAGTGTAGAGGACTCTAAAAAGGAATAAGACTGAGATATTAGCAAAATGATTTTTAACATCAGGAGGCACTTCTTTCAGAGAACAAAAATAAATAACAAGTACATCCATGAAACACTTCTTGAGAAATATTTTGGTTAAAGATTGAACACTTTGAAGAACAATGTTAATGAAAAGTATTGAAGTGCTTTCAATACTTTGGCTCATGTCTGAAAAATACATAGATATTGCATATTTTCACAATGGCAAATATTCAGACTAAGTGCTAACACATGAAGCTGAACTAGATTATAAAATACTAATCCCTTTTGAGGAAACTATATTCACTTTATTTTTATGTATCAGAATGGCTTAGAGCCAACAGAAAATTACAGCCTGTATAATAGTGTCTGGCACAGAGTAGACTCTCAACAAATAGGTGTTGATGGAAATACCACATTGAGGCAGCTTTTGGCAAACAAAGAAATGCTTTGGGCACCAACCCAGGCTCTCCAGCTTAAAACTGTTACTGCTCCTTCTGCAATTAGAGACTTTTTCCCTTGTGATTCATAGAGTTGCATTCATTATAACTCTTTTTGGTCTCCGCTCCTAACTAACCTTCCTCCTAGCTCACACATACCTAGAGATACCTGAAAATGTTTTCTCTAGGTATGTCTGGGCAGGTTCGAAGGACATAGCTATTATATCATCGGCCTTGGACATAAAACCAAAGAGGCACAGTTGCAGTTGCCAATATTGGTGTCAATTCAAAATGCTCAAATCAAAACGGGAAAAGCAAGAGATCCATGGACAACCACAATAAGAGAAGCAGAGCATCTCCCCCTTATTCTACCTTCTACCATTCGGGTGCATCCAGTTGGGGTAGAGGAGCTATGACAGGGAAAGAGAGAAAAGAGTAACAAAAGAACAGGTATGCTTAGCAGAAGGGGATCTAATGTACCAATACAAAGTCTTGGATCAGACCCAGATACCATTTCCAAATGCAAAATGCCCCTCAAGTCTCACTGATTTCTCTACCTAGTGCATCACTTCCCAGTATGTCACCAACCACTCCGGCTTCCTTCTAGTCCTCTGAAAAGCTTTCTCCTTTTTGTTCTGCAGCTGCTTCACTACTGTATTTTCGTCAAAATTGAATCCAAGAACTTAGAAATCGTGTGCTAGGTGGGACTTCAGATACTAAATTCAAACCTTTTGTTTCACATTTCAAGAAACATTAGATAAGAGAAGTTGATCATTTTATTCAAAATTGTATTTCTGGTATGTAAAAGAGATGAACCCCTGTATCCTGACAACTCTTCCGTCCCCAGGTCCAAGGCCATTTTGACTATATCAGGCTATTTCTGCCTCTACTCAACTGGTTAGAAAATGAGTGTGGCTTACTGTAAGTTTCACACATGAAACCTGTACTTCTCCCTCTCATTGACTCTTTCCAATAAATCACCAATTGGTACTGAGTTCTTTTTTTCCCACGTTCTGTACTTTTGTTTCATTTTCATCCACACTTAATCAAATAGTTTAGATCCCAGCCTCAGTGATCCTGCCTTTCCACGGGTCATCAGTCGATCTCAGTTCTACCGTATAGCATTCTTTCCCTCCTCTGAGCTTGTGTTAGCTCATCTGAATCATTTATTTTGCAAGCATGTATTTACTTTCTTGATTAAACTCTTGAATTGAAGAAGACTTGTATCTTCTCACCAAAAAGATAATCTTCTTGAGGATAAAAACCACATTTTATTGGTTTCTATATTTACCCATCAACCGGGATCATGCACAAAGGAGAGAAATTCAAGAAATATTTGCACAATGAGTAGACTCTGGTAACAATGGATGCTGTAATGAAAGAAAGTTGTATGAGAGATAAGCATTGCTTGTCACAGGGCCTTCAACTATAACTGTCTTGCTGTATGGCTACCTTGTACCTTACCAACAAGTAAAATAGGCCAGGCAAAGGTGTGGATATTCTTTGGCCCTAACCTGTGCTTATGAATTAAATGAAGAGGGAGGAGAAAGAGTTGTTATTCGGCTTGTTCAGTTTAGAATGATATGCTGAATTTAATCATATCTAAAGTTTCATCCAGATCCTAAATTCTAAGTGCTATGATCTACATTGATAGTAAGAATTTGGATCACTTAGATTTACAGTTTTTCAAACAGTTGTCCTAGAAACCCATAGTAAATCTAAGTAAATAACTTCCTCCTTCAGCCCCTTACTTGATGAACCTTTGTCTTATTTCTGAGAAAATACAGGAGGATGTGTTCTAATCTGTGGGTATTCAGTTTATTCATTTTATGTCAAGACCAGAGGTCTGAAACCAAATGTGTTCCAGAAAATTCATTTAAAATTCAGAATGTTTTCCCTTATTAACAATATACTACATGGAGAATAGGACCTAAAATAGAATTAGTTCTATTGTTGAAGTACATTATAGGTAAAACAAATTTTACTAGTAAAACTGAGGAATATATCTACTTTTATTTCATTTTTATCTATAGAAATTTGCATATAAAATTCCAGAATGCTGAATTACAAGTAAATATTTGGAACAAAATCTGTTCATAATCTAGGGACATATCTGTTTATACACTACTTACATTTTATCTAGTGAAATCAATGTTCTTGAACTTATTTTTCTAAATAGAATGGTTATATATTCACGTGTATTTATAGTCTCACCTTGATCAGTCCCATATGAAGGAAGAAAGCTTGATTAGCATCAATTTGCAATTACTTTGCAAAATCACTTTTACTTCATCAGGAAGAAATCGACCATCACAGAGCACTTACTACATGTTACTGCTCAACACAAATTTCACGTCTCTATATGAATATTTTAAACCTTAAACCTTTAAACCAAGCTTGTCCTATGCACACCCAACACAAATTCGTAAACTTTCTTAAAACATTAGGATATCTTTTTTTGCGATTTTTTTTTTAAGCTCATGGGCTATTGTTAGTGTTAGTGCATTTCATGTGTGGCCCAAGACAATTCTTCTTCCAGTGTGGCCCAGGGAAGCCAAAAGATTGCACACCCTTGCTTTAAATCTTCTTTGCAATTTGAGATTTAGTAATTTATATTCATTTTGAGTTGAAGCAAAACTTGATCACTAGTTTGGTTCAATTTAAATTACCTCAGCTGTAAACAAATAATACTACAGAGTACTGCAGAGGGCGTTTTTCTTTTTAAAAATAGTATCTTGCTCTTATTTACAATTGCATCTTACCTAAAAAGATGACTTGCATATGTTTTACACACATCTCTCTATGTAGAAGTGCAGCAATAAAAATTTTATTCTAACAAACGTATTAACTACCAATTACATGTAGGAACATGTACCACTCTAATATCAAAGAACCAGTTGAGTTTGAAATAGATTTTCTCTGCTCTCGCTCAAACTTTATGACTTGCTGGGGTGTATCTGATGTCTTTATCCACATTACTCAGAGGGAATCTCAGTAAAAAAGATTGGACTCAGTCTTTGGAGCAAGATAGCTATGGATTCAAATCCTGGCTCTGTCTCCTGTTAACTGGATGATTTTTGAACAAGTTAATCTACCTCTCTAAGCCACAATGTCTTCATCTGTAAAATAAGGCCTGCCTCTGGGACTGATGTTCAGCCAGCACACAGAGGTACTGACTGCCATGTTGTTTAACCGACAGTGAAACACTTCCATACCTTGGTAAATAGCTGCTACGAAAGCCCACCAGTCCTCATGTCCCATTCTATACCAGAATCGTTTGACCCCCCCAAATTCAGGAACCAAAGCATCAATGCTTCAACAAGTAAAGGGGCTTCTGGGATTCTACTCCAGTGCTGCCATCCTGATTGGTCAGTCCCCTTTCTACTGGTTGTTAAATATTTTTAAATTCCCTCTTACCTACCTCATAGAGGTTTTGTTGTTTGTTGTTTGTTGTTTTAGGACTTAGTGAGACAGCAATACCTTGGATTAGCAAGGATTTGCTGTCTTATCTGCCCAATCTCACAATGCTAGATTTGTCTACTGTGGCTTATCAAGAAAATCCTCACGTGAAAAGGTCATAGAAGCTTTTACTCCCAAGTTATTTCCTCCTTTCTTGCATTTATACTAAAGATGCACAGTCATCACTGGCAATGCTGATTCATGCCTGTAGTGTGAATGTAATTAGCAATATTAAAATGTAGGGAAAAAATTTCTCAACTAGATCAAAATGGGTTAGCAGACCCAGTTTGAATTTTGAATGACTTATTTTTTACTTTTACACCAACCCATTTAATTAATGAAAGCCTATACATTGTTTCTGTTTATATACTTGTATGGTTTGTTGATGCTGTATAATCATAAGTTAAATACACACAAAATAACAGAGAGAAAAAAAGGTTAGTGATTGTTTTTAATTATAAGATATTAACAAATAATTGTAATTTCCTTATTTTAACCAAAGAAAGGTTTAGTTCTCAAGACAAATAATACGATAAATTCCCTTTCCCCAAGTTTATGTTTAAAGAAAATGGCTAATTCAGAAATATAAAAATACAAAAAGCATATCAATATTTGACTTTGAAAAGATCAAGTGTATAATTAAGTAAATAGATGCACTGTGAAGTTGTTTGTTTCTTCCTAAGTTTACTTGCTACTCCCTTTTATCCTGAGATGATCATGTGAGTGTACATCTCTACGTATTTCTACTCAAAATTGATCTGCATGCATTGGATTAGAAGCACTTCTGCTCCCTCACAATTCCTGCTGGTCTGATAGGGTATAATTAGTGTAGAATATTAGGTAGGGCAGAGATCAGGTAGCTTGCCAATCAGATTTACTATCGAAACAGTGGGTGTTACCACTTCTAGTCATTTCTGACAGTACTGTTAGGAATTAAATCATGGCATTAGCTGAGTGCTATTTGGCTGTGGAAGCCTAGTAGGTCATCAGTTTATTCCCCCACCCTCCAGACAAGTGGCAGGTGGAGCAGCGCTAGCCCCTGCTAATGCCATGAGCTGGAGGCTCTGGCCAGTAGATGAGAGTTTACAGGGTTTTGTTTTTTTTAATTCATCAGGCCATATGCTGCCAGGCTCTCATGCAAATCGACAAAATTACAAATAATAAAAAAAGGACCAACTGTTTTAGTGGTTGGCTGTTTTCTGTTATCATTGCCATCTATGTGAGAGGCCAGTTAATGAAAGAGGGGTCTTGGACTCCCAGTGACATCAACCTAAAGAGATAGATACTTCAAAATCCAAGCTTCATTCAAACCATGTTAAACCTCTGCCCTAAGGTAACTCAGTGCCAAGTGTCTCTTTGGCTGACAAGCAAGGAAGCTGGCCTTCCAGCTGGCCTCAAGACTGGGCAAGCTTCTCTAATGCTCCCTGCAGCTGGGCCCATTGTCCGCTGATGTGAGAAGAGAGAAAAGGCTAAGTTTCGCTTGGGTTGGGTGAAGTTGGGGCTCATGGGTTTATCAGATTCAGACACACTTTGAATAAGCAGCTTTAGAAATAGGAAAGGTGAGTCAATGCAATTTTCTGTTTTAAAATTACAAGAAAATTAGATTTGTAGGCTGTTCAGAAATCTCTAACTTTTTAATATCAAAGACTGCAAGAAAACCTCTCCAAGTAGATTCTAAACTCTTGAAATACTTGCATTTAAAATTAAAATGTTGCTAAACTTTTGTATAATTTCTGCTATTGCTATATTCATAATTATTACCAAGTTTCCAGTCTGTACAAATGGAGAATTTCACACCCTTGATAGAATTCACACATTTATTTCCCATTTTAAGGCAGTAAACCCTCAACCAAAAAAATGAAGTAGACCAATTCTGAATTCATATCTATATGCATATATTTAAAATAATTCCATTTTAGAAATGTTGTGCTAACATTCATTTGCACCTCTATCAGGTCACTTTGAAACCATAATTTGCACCTTTTAAAAAGACAATTCAAAACCAGTTTTACTCAATTAATATGCAATGTTTTGCAGTTCAAAAATAGTCAAAATAAAAGCATCACATAAATATGTATACATGCAGGTGTGATAGTAAGAGAAGTTTATGATGAGAGTCTCTTGTTCAACTCTTGCTACGCAGCAAGGATATACTGAAGAGTGATTTTGTCCACAGTGGCCAAGGCACTACAAATGTCTTACAAGCAAGTAAATTATTTTCTGTCCTGTTTTCTCTGCCATGTCACCAAAGCCTGTGTTCCTTAATGTCTCACTGTCTTTGTTTTTACCTCTTGGCTAATTTGTAAACTCAAGTGTGATTATGAAACACACATAGGCTTAGCTTTATTGTCAGGAATGGTTCCCAGATCCACTGGGGAACAAGTCATAATAGAAAGCTACAAATGTTTGCCTCTAACAAACTGTCATAGTTACACTCCACCATAACTTGACAGCTTTTGAATGAAGAAAAATTGTTAGTTCACTGATGAAACTGGCATTGTTAGAAAAACTAGTTCCTATTGTATATAAATAATGACAATGAAAGATAATGCCCTTTTTAATTTTTCAAGAGCCTTATTATTACAGAGTCCCGTAACAGGGAATAACAGGCTCAATTGTCACTGATTTTTGTGACTCTGTATTCCCAAGCAATTTGATTATTTTTTTCTAATTTGAAAAAGTTTACTTCACCGGGAGAAAAGTTTCATTGGTGATGCTCGCTGTTTAACGTCTTCCAAATAAAGAGCTACTATTCCAACCAATTTAAAGCTGAGAAAATAGCAACCAGATTGACTTTAACTTGAATCTATGTTGACAAAGTAGTTCGGTCAGTTTGTGAAGGATAAATGACAAGATTTTCAAACATTTTTATCTTATGGGCAACTACATGAGTGAGGTGTGGAAAAGTATGTATATTCTAATATCTCAATAGGAAATTTCAAGATATATTGCTATTCACAATGAATTCTAAAATTTACAATTCTCATTTAATGGTGACAAACATTCTTCTGTCATAAGACAATACATGCCAATAACAGGCAAATTTATTTATCTAATGTAAGACTGTATCTAGATATTACAATGTACTCAAGTATGTCAGCCAATCATAAATTTTAGATACAAAATAGCTAATCAAATTTAGTGTTAAAGAAACCAAATACATAAACAACTTTCTTATGAAAATCCCACTCTTGATTAGCTAAAGTAATAAAGCCATAAACTAGTAAAATATAGATGGTTCTCATACATAGAAAGCAAAACATTTAATCATTTCCTCTGTTAATTATTTTACATAAATAGTAGATTCAACCATTACTACATCCTACTGAACTCCCAGTGATGTTATTATAAAGAATAAAGACACGGCACCCTGGAGATAGTTGAATTCATTCATTCATTAATTCAACAAATATTTACTGGAACCCTCCTTTATATGGCAGGTGCTCCCTGTTCTGGGCATTGGCCACCTGTGATCAAGACAGTCTCAGGTCTCACAGAAAGCCAAACCCTAAACAGGAAAATAAATAAATAAACATGATAATTAGAGGCTGTGATAAGAGCTATAATCGAAGTGAGAATAACTTCTAGATAGTTTAAAATGATTCTTTTCCTGATGTGAAAGCATAGTTTACTTATGACATACTCAAAGACACAAGATCAGAAATCCAAATCTTTTCAGAGCCAAAAAAGGCCTTAGAGATCATTCAATGCCACTTTCTCACCTTATAAGAATAAAGCTGAAGTTTGAGTGGGTTAAGTGGCTTACCTAATGCGGACATTAGCTGATCAATTAGATTTTACTGTTAAAAAGTAAAGAAGCATCATTGATGTATATTAATTTACTAATTATTTCATGTTGGTGAGACATGCATTGGAATGGCATATCTAAATCTGGTTATCAATCTAGTTACAATGGGGAGAACCTATATAAATAACGGTCTTCATCTGATTATATTGTTTCATAACTCTTAGATGGCAGGTGAACCTGGATATTTAACCAAGCTCCCACTTTCTTTCCTTCTTAATAATGATTTTTCTTTCCAGAATGATCTAAAAAGATTATATTCCTTGGATACTACATACAAGTGTAGAGGCATAGAAAATATTAGCAAGAAAATGCTCCTCTAAACTTTGTAAGAAGGATCATACAATATTAAAAATTTATAAGGCTAGATCATATTTTAAAGTTTACTTACTGTTATTAATAATAATAGAGGGCTTAAGACCATTTTATTATTACTATTTTCATAATCAAATTTGATCTTTAAACAAATTAGAATGTTATAAATAGAAAAGATATTATTATAGTTCTTTTAGAGGTGATAAACTGAGATTTGAAGAGGTTAAGTGACTTACCTAGGTCACACAGGTGGTAAGCATCAAAGAGAATTGAAACCCAGGCTTCTCATCCCAATCTTCATGTGCTTTCACTAGAACATCTACCTCTCATAAACATGCATTATAGAGTCACTGGGTACCCAAGATAGTTCCAAGATCCAGGGAAGTTATGAACAAAGAGATGTTCTTGCAAGTTCGTAGTCGAAATGTAAATATGACTGTATACACACACACACACACACACACACACACACACACACACACACACGCTGACCAGCTTGCTAGAAAAATGAGAAAAAAATGGTCCTCAATGGCAAGGTCTTTCTACATAGTATCCCATTCACAAACCTCTCCCTCTAAAAATGGTCCACCAGTAAATTCTCAGGTGTTAATAGTTTCCAATATTGACGCACTATCTGGCCAGCTTGTGTTCTTGCTTTCTTTTCTTTTTTTTTTTTTTTTTTTTGAGATGGAGTCTCACTCTTTCAGCCAGGCCAGAGTGCAGTGGCGCTATCTCGGCTCACTGCAAGCTCCGACTCCCGGGTTCACGCCACTCTCCTGCCTCAGCCTCCTGAGTAGCTGGGACTACAGGTGCCCGCCACCACGCCCGGCTAATCTTTTGTATTTTTAGTAGAGACGGGGTGTCACCGTGTTAGCCAGGATGGTCTCGATCTCCTGACCGTGTTCTTGTTTTCTAAAGGTCATGTTAAAGATGACACCAAAGAAGCACATGTAAGTAGTTATAATAGGCTAATTTTCTTCCACGATTAACCTATAGTTTAAATATATATTCATTTTAATGTATATATACATTACAAAATATATACATTCCGACTATGAACTCGCAAGAACAATGCAGTATATTTAAACTATAATGGACAAACAGAGGCAGTATGAGATAGGGAAGTGCTTCAGCATCAAAACAGTTTCATTAACTAGGAAACTTGTCCTACCAGGCTAAAGTACCCACTACGGAAAATCAATTATTCCACCATCTTGCAGCTACTTTCGGTGTTATTCAAGTCCAGCTCAGTACAGCGGCCCTAACTAAAGAAGAGCCTTCCAATGGGATTACCAATTGCTTGCTTAGAGATTTGTAAGTAAAGGTCTAAAACAGCCTGTTAAATCATGTGGTTTGTAGGCACTTCATGATCCTGACTTCTACAACAATCATAGATAATTAGTAAGGGTGACACAGCCCATTATTTTTACACTCAAACGCATCATGTTAAATTAACAGACAGAGGCCACATGACGTGTGACATTTTTTTCCACTGATAATCATTTCTGTGGCGCCACTTTCGCTACCACACTTTTCTCTTCCATGGGCTGGATCAAGTAGCCAGTCACTAAACAGCCATTCTATCAGCTCTCACTTTTTTTTTTTTTCCTTAACTGAGAAAGCTATTTTGAGTCCTCACTGGTGGTACTCTCATGTGGTGGGAAAGAAGTTTGAATGAAAACAAAATATGAGCTAAAAGAGAAACAAAATATAGAGCTGACAGTACTTGAGATCTCCAACATATTTAGGAAAAAAAAAACGAAACTAATTTTAAGGTTAGAAAAATAATTTTTGACTCTACACTTAATATTTTCAGAAGTGATATTTGTTAATCCTAATGAAATTTCTATTAAAATGCAGCTATCTTTTGAGGAATAAAGGAGAATATTTTACTCTATAGTTTCTAATTATATGATTTGTTATTTTATAAATTCTCATTTTCCTACATGAAAAAAATCAAGCTAAAAATTATATTATTGGTAATAATATAGATAGTGTACTCACATATATAGTGTGGCTTTCATTGTAGAAATAATGATCGATAAGTGAGATTAAGTAGCATGTAAGCATGAAACCAACTGCAGAACAGTGAAACCTATTTGGGACAACACACTGGAAATGGAACACATATATTCAAAGGTTTGTGGCCATGATATGATAGTTTCTTGTGTTTGTTTGTTTGAGAGAGAGTCTGGCTCTATCGCCCAGGCCGAAGTGCCATGGTGCGATCTTGGCTCACTGCAACCTCCACCTTCTGGGTTCAAGCAATTCTCCTGCCTCAGCCTCCTGAGTAGCTGGGAGGTGCATCACCAGGCCCAGCTAATTTTTGTATTTTTAGTAGAGAAGGGGTTTTGCCATGTTGGCCAGGCTGGTCTCGAACTCCTGACCTAAAGTGATCTGCTGGCCTTGCCCTCCCAAAGTGCTAGGATTATAGGAGTGAGCCACCGCACCAGCCACAGTTTCTTTAGAAGGAATCATGAAGCCAATGCTGTTGCTATTTGGAATGAAAGAGAATTTTCAATACAAATGAGGAAAATTGTTCTTACTTCATAGTCACAGGTTCTTTCTTTTTTTTTCCTTCCTTCCGTACATCCTTCCTTCCATCTTCTATTTTTTGACCTAAAACAATATTTTTAAAAATCAATCATTTGAGTAATTTACTATACAGTATATGGCTCCAGATGACCTTTATAAGTAAAATATCAAATCTACCATTAAATATTGAAGATTTGCCATCAGTGAAATATTCATTTGCCATTTAACTCATATTTGTAGTGTAACAAACACCTTTACTTGTAGAACTCAAAGTAATGAAAAATATTATCCCTTAAACACTGTACCTTTACTAATGTTCAATATAGCTAATTTATTTCATGATACGACATTTCTGTGGCTATGTAAAAAAAGTTTATCCCAAAACATGATCTATCTGAATTACAATAAAATAATTTAGCTTTGAAAATAGATAGCACTCCAACTTATTAGATATAATTAACCTTCTAAGTCTGCTATAAAACTTTCACTGAGGGACACTACTTCTAGCTAGCAAATTCTTTTTTCCAAAACCCCGTGTAGCCCCATTACTTCTCCAGCTTTCTATACTTAGAAAGTATTATTGGCTAAGAATATGTAATTCTAGATTTACCATTCAAGTTATTTCAGAGCACTCTATTCATAGAAAAAATAATTTATCATTGTGCAGAACGTTTGAAACATTAGCAATGAAAGTATTCTGATTGTCTCTGAGCTTTGTAAGGTAGACTTTATCCAAGACACTGCTCTAGGCTCTACGTCTCACTGATTAAGTCTGTCATTTATTGGAGAGCTGCAGGCTTCTCCCTGTCAGCTCAGGTTTGTGTGCAGATAAGTCATGTGTTTAAAGCACACTGAATATGTTAAAGCCACACTAACAGATGTCAAAAAAAAAAAAAAAATAGGAGATATGGATGTCACTTTTAAAGCATCTTGGAAATGAAATCATCTGCAGAGGCAGTCTTAAGGGCCCAATGAGCAAAGGTACCTTGTCTATGATTGTCATAAGGTTACACAGCATTGGCCCCTTAAATTCTTTCAAACCTGTGAGGGGAAATTTCCCTGTGTGGAGGACCTCACAGGAGGACAGAAGCCAGTTGAGATCCTGTGATTCAAATGATGCATTTGCCAGGTGTGGTGGCTTACACCTGTAATCCCAGCATTTTGGGAGGCCAAGGTGGGGGTATCACCTAAGCTCAGGAATTTGAGACCAGCCTGGGAACCATAGTAAGAATTCAACTCTACAAAAAACTTAAAAAATTAGCCAGGCATGGTGGTGCGCATGAGTAGTCCCAGCTACTTGAGAGGTTAATATGGGAGGATAGCTTAAGCATGGGAAGGGGCAGTGAGCTTTGATCATGCCAATGCACTCCAGCCTGGATGACAGAGCAAAATTCTGTCTCAAGCAAAAACAGAAACCAATGCATTTGAGGAGGTCACCATTCCCTCAATATTACCCTTATTGACTTCCGATCATATGGTGTCTTCATTTCCTTGTGTTGGATTACAAAAACTGAGAGGAAGATAACAAAAAGATGATTGAAGTATGTAAAGCCACTACAGATAAACTTCATTTTCTCACAGTCTTGTGTGGGACTTGTCTTGATTATGAAGACATAACTCTATGTAGATAAAGATGTAAACAGCCTTTCTCCATTAAGGTTACCTCCTTTTTTTCTCATATTTAAGGTCCAATAAATTAAACGTATTTTGAAAAAAACTGGCATATATAAAAACATTTTACTAGCTGGATTGGTATCTACTTATTGACTTTCACTATAATTTTAGGATTCAAAAAACATAAATCCTAAAAGTTAATGTAAATATCACCTGTGAGAATATGAGTGTTTACCTCTACATGCTTGGGATGAGAAAATCTGGGCTTTAGCCACTGCATCACCATCAGTACCGCACTGCTACTTCTAGAATCCAGACCATTCATCTTTCTCTCAGCTTTGAATGCCATATTATCATACATTACCACCACTACTCTCCCTCTGGATCATCAACCAACTATTGGGTCATTTCCCATCATTGTTTGAATAATCATTCCCAATAGCTCCGAAAACCCCATATCCTCAATTAGATTTCAGATTTTATCCAATCCTTTTTAACAAGTCTTCCTTCCTCTTTTAATAAAACTTGATGATATCTACTTATTTCAGCTCCTCCACAAAAGCATTCCATAATCCTTCCGGCCCAGTGATTTTCAAACTTCACTTTGGATCACTTGGGCACTTCGATAAAATGCAGACTTTGATTCAGTACATCTGGATGGAGCCTAAAATTATTTATTTCTGAAAAGCCCTTAGGTGATGCCAATGCTCCTGGTTCTCAGACAAACGTTGAGGAACAAGGTTCTAGCCTACCATGGTATCGACTTACTCTAAATTCATATAAGGCAGGCAGGCACCATATATGATTTACTCATCTTTGTATCTCCGGTGAGTCAGAATGCTTGACATATCACAATGCTCAATAAATATAAATGTTTGCTAAATAAATTGATGGACTGAAAGAATAAATGTGTAACATTCCCTCTGACACTTAGAAAATTCTACTTAAGACAGATTTTTTTTCTTTTTTTGAGACAGAGTCTCGCTCTGTCGCCCAGACTGGAGTGCAGTGGCATAATCTCGGCTCATAGTAACCTCCCCTTCCCCGGTTCAAGAGATTCTCCATGTCTCAGCCATCGGAGTGGCTGAGGTTACAGGTGTGTGCCACCACACCCGGCTAATTTTTGTATTTTTAGTAGAGACAGTGTTTTTGCCATGTTGGCCATGTCTCCAACTCCTGAGCTCAAGTGATTCACCTACCTCAGCCTCCCACAGTGCTGGGATTACAGGCATCAGCCACCACATCCAGCCCAGACAGAATATTTTTATATGCACTTTTTCTTTGAAATGTAGTTGAGGGCAGGTATCATACTCTACATTTCTCTGTATCTTTAAAGGCCTGTACATGCCATTTGTGCCCACAGAAAATAGGCACTCAATATAAATATTGACTAAACAATCAATTAATAAAAGGATTGATGGGATTGATTGAATAAGTAACTGGAATACAAGGGTCATCAGGTATAGTCTGCACTTGAGGTACCTACAAAGTATGAGTCATTTAACAAGGTGGCTGTACTTACAGACAGAAAGCTTCAAGTCCAGCATAGGCAGAGCTAAAGAGCAGAAATATTAAAATTGAGTAACCAGGAAAAATGCATTTTGTAGGCACAGACACACTCTAATGATAAAAGTACTTCAGTTAGTTAAAATGCCAAGCCAGTGGTTGATATGCTTGGGAATAAAACCAAGCATTATTGCATGGGTAGGCAGATGGTGCTTTTTTTTTCTTAATTCAAAGCTGCATTTTTGTAAATAACAATGGAAATGGAACAACTGGCACATATTAAGCTTTACAGACTATGTTAAGAGTTTTCAGAAGTGAATTTCCTCAACAATTTCTGCCTTTGGCATATTTAAATATATACTCACTTGTGGTATTATTTATTCAATATTTCATATCTATGTGTTATCTTCACAACTGGGCTGTAGCCACCCAGAAATAGGGACTTTATTCATGCACATGGTGGGCACACAGTGATACTTGCTGAAAAAATTAAAAATTAGAAAAACTTGGATGACACACAACTCTAGTTTCTGGTATTGAGCAGAGACGAGCAAGGGTGGGCCTGGAAGTGAAATTTGAGGCATGTTACTTGAGTGAATTATCAGACTGGAGAAGAAAACTCCATGTACATTAGATACGAACTTCTTTCTTTCTTTTTTTTTTTCCATTATATTCTCAGAAGATGGACTAACATAGAATTCTGGCAATGACTGGTTATTTAAAAATAGCATGTCATGTAAATAAATGAAAACTGTAGTGCCCCTGAAGTCTTCAGAATCATTTCACCAAACATTGATTCTGCCACCAAATTACAAGTAAGCCAGATGCAAATAATTTATCAGTAGGAGCAATAAGAGAGATTATGTCCTGACTATATTATATTTGTCAGAAAAGTAACTAAGGTGCTGATTCTGAGATAGGGAATACACAGACACACACATATATACATATATATAGGTTTAGAAAACTATATGGTTCAAAATATGCCTATGATGCTTCTGATTCATATTTTAATCTATTAACTATCTATTCCATAATTACTTAGAAAATTATGCTTTGATTCTGGTTAAAGATGGATTCTGCAAGAACATAGAAGCTTCTCATGCATACAGTATTTAAAATAGAATGAAATTAGCAATCTGTATCTTGAAATTATACATAACATTTAGCTTCATTTAAAATTAGAGTGCTAGAAGAAGCAGATTTCCATGGCATTTTCATTATGCAGAGAGGTAAACAACAAATAAATAAGCCATACATGAATATGAAATTAACAGCATGATAATTGCTTTACTACTAGAGTGTGTACAATATTAAATCCTCAAATAAACACTTACTTAACCTCATTCTCACGTGTGCCTATTGCTATCATCAAAAGCAGTATACCTAGAACTCAAACTAAGTCAACTTCCACGATGAGGTACAAAGTCCCCAGAAATCATTGCCACGCCCTGGAAATTTCAGAGTGATTTCTTAGGAAGTTCTAGTGCTGGTGGTATATTTGAAAACCAGTGAACACGAGAGAAAATTTAGTAATGAATTAAAAGAGTACATTTCACATATTATTATTATCTTGCTTATTCCATCATACTTAATTTCTTTGCTAATTCTTAAAAAGCTTCATCCAGATCATCCATATAGGCATTCCAGGGAAGTGCTACCTTCCTGCTGAGACCACCTCCAAGCTCTCTCTCACTCTAACACAGACCCCTGCTGACTTGTTTTACAATATTTATGCAGGAAACTGTTAAACCTTATTTCTGTTGAATTGTTCCTTCTCTGCATAAGGCAGAAATGCTTTTCAAAGTTTTCTTATGGCTCTTAACAATAGCTAAAGCCTGTCTTGTGCTCTGGGCCCAGACTTGCCCTAAATTTAACCCTAAGTAATGCTTTCCTCATCTTAGTCATAGCCTGAAAGTGACTCATTTATAAAGAGGCCACTGGTACAACTGGAGTTTTCCAGTAAGCAGGGGTTAAAAGGTCAGTAATAATGTTACTGCTACCCTTATGAGTATGCAATTGGTAGAGTTCAAAGTTATTTGGGTGTAACCTGACAAAAACATCTCATCATTTTCCACAAGGTACTCAAGAGTAAGATTCAGAAGGGATATATGGCTTGTGTATGCATGAACCCGTCTTTCCTAGCCAGAGACATCAACCACTTCATTGGAAGCCAGCAACTAAAAAGTAAAATAAATTAAATTAAATTAAATTAAATTAAAAGGAAAAAGAAAACAATTATGAGATCCAAAGAAAGGAAAATCTTGTTGTCCCAAATAAGCACCTTTAAAAATAATTAAGTTTTATTGTTCTAGTGATGAAATTAGTATGTCTTTGTTGATCCACTTAAATTTGACTCAATGGGTAAATTTAAGCCTGAGGCTTTTATGCCATTATCAGAGGCTCTGTCAGTGAGTGCTTTAACCTAATTACATTTGATGCAGCAAATCAACAAAACCACTGCTGGTATGACCTCTGCCAAGAGGACTAGCGAGCTAGACAAATGGAGCTTAAGATGTTATTAGTTGTTCTGTTGCAAAGTTCCAGATACATCCCGACAGGAGGCTGTTGCATGACTTGGGCATGCATCCTCCAGATGGCATTCTGCATTGGCTTGTGGCAAGGCTCACAGGGATACTGGCACATTTTCTCTGTCAAAATGAAAGTTTTCCAATTACAAGGAGATAATGTGAGGAGATGCAAACTTAATCTCTTAAACAAAAGGTTGCAAGCTGTGTAATAGCCATTTCAGGGGAGAGATTTCACTATAGTTCAATTGATTTAAACGTTTCAGATCACAAAATGGGCTATCTTTCCTAATAAAACCAAAGAATCAGCTGCAGTTGGTGCTATTTACTGGAACAGTGCTATAATGCTTTCATCATCTAAGAGATGCTTCTTTTAACAGTGTTCTTCCATGGAGTTGAAGTCTATGCTCTTTTTTTGTTTTTTTTCCTAATGTGTAAACAGGTACAAAGAGGCCATTTTGCTTTTAGTTAAACACCAAATGCCTTAAATGAAGTCTTCAAATTTAATGTTAAAAGATACCAAATCATAGAATTTCATTAGGAAGACTACAAGTTAAATGGTAAGAAAGCCCTATTATCATCAAAACCTGTAAGACAACTTAGCTAAAATGCTAACAGTATTTTCTAACCCAGGGAATGCTAATAAAAATGATATGTAGAACTCTCAATCCCTATGAGAATGAAGTGATATGCCTCAACACTTATCCAAAAATAACTGACTCATCCAAGTAAATCAGTAAGTACCTTGTTGTAAGGTTACTTCCTAGGAAGATAGGGATTTTCAAGTTGACATAAAGATGCTAAGACAAAGCAGGGGAGCCCTTGTAGATCCCTTTCTACAAATCCAACAAGGACACTACATAAGTTTAGAACATCTGCTAGCTCTTAGAAGAATGTTTTACAGGGTAACTACAACCACACTTTTGTACCAAATGCATTAAACAATTTCAGCAGAGTTTAAGTGTTGAAATGATCATACAATTCTAATGTAAGCAAAGATTGTTCAATATTTATACTGATTCCTCTCTTCTGTGGTTTAAAGAGAATTAACTGATCCAAAATTTCTAAGCACATATTCAGAATATTAAAAGAGAAAAGGTACATTTCCAAAAATTAAGGTAATTCATATACAGAAAAATATTTTTACCTCAAATTTCAAAACATTTAAAAAATATATTTTAGCCATTAAGATGAAGATCAATGTCACAAGGCTGTGCATAAACGCTGAATTGCAGTCAATAGGGTAAAATCATAGCGAGCAGCTGCCTTTTGTCATTTCCATAGAAAGTAGCTAGGAAACTGTCATGTCTTTACTGAAAATTCAGTCAGCTAAATAAAGCAGGAATATATATTCTAAGTAGTCTCAACTGCAACATTGTAAGATCTGTAAATCAGCCAGAAATATAAGTAAGGCCTGCAAATCTCTCAGAAAACTTAACAGATTCCTATCGAAGAGTTAACGTTTTCATGCAAGTAGCATTTTTAAATAGCTTCAGCATCAACATAAAGTGGTCTACAACAGCTGTTGTAAAGCTCAACATCAATTTTATGTTGGCTCAACTACTAAACAGCAATCACAATGGCATCCCTTAGGAGGTATTTAAGGGCCCAAGGGTATAGCAATTTAAAAACTGAGTAGGAAATCAAAACAAATTCCCAGTCTGTTTACAAAAATACTTCTCCCTATGTTCTTGTACCACCACCTAGTGGTTACAGGGCTCTCAATCTGACCATTGATGGGAACCAAATAGAAGGAAAGAAGAGGGAAGGAAGGGAGAGCGGAGGAAAAGTAAGAAAGGCAGGAGGAAAGAAAAAGAGAAGACCATGAAAATAAAAAGAAAAAAAAAGGAGGAGAAAATAAAAATTAACAAAGAAAAGCAAAAAGAAGAACACATATAATTTTCAGATCTTAACATCTACTTCCTCATAAAATTCATAGCATGTTACCAATTTGAATTAAAACACCGTTTAAAACCATTTCTCTTTATACATTTATTAAGTACGTGAAAATTCTATAGTCGATATAACAACTCCCTGATAGTCTTGGGAGAGTGTATGTGTCCAGGAATTCATCCTTTTCTTCTAGATTTTCTAGTTTATTTGCATAGAGGTGTTTATAGTATTCCTTGATGGTAGTTTGTATTTCTGTGGGATTGGTGGTGATATCCCCTTTATCATTTTTTATTGCATCTATTTGATTCTTCTCTATTTTCTTATTAGTCTTGCTAGTGGTCTATCAATTTTGTTGATCTTTTCAAAAAACCAGCTCCTGGATTCATTGATTTTTTGAAGGGTTTTTGTGGCTCTGTCTCCTTCAGTTCTGCTCTGATCTTAGTTATTTCTTGCCTTCTGATAGCTTTTGAATGTGTTTGCTCTTGCTTCTCTAGTTCTTTTTACTGTAATGTTAAGGTGTCGATTTTAGATGTCTCCTGCTTTCTCTTGTGGGCATTTAGTGCTATAAATTTCCTTCTACACACTGCTTTAAATGTGTCCCAGAGATTCTGGTATGTTGTGTCATTGTTCTCATTGGTTTCAAAGAACGTCTTTATTTCTGCCTTCATTTTGTTATGTACCCAGTAGTCATTCAGGAGCAGGTTGTTTAGTTTCCATGTAGTTGTGCGGTTTTGAGTGAGTATCTTAATCCTGAGTTCTAATTTGGTTGCACTGTGGTCTGAGAGACAGTTTGTTATAATTTCTATTCTTTTACATTTGCTGAGAATTGCTTTACTTCCAACTATGTGGTCGATTTTGGAATAAGTGTGATGTGGTGCTGAGGAGAATGTATATTCTGTTGATTTGGGGTGGAGAGTTCTTTAGATGTCTATTAGGTCCACTTGGTGCAGAGCTGAGTTCAAGTCCTGTATATCCTTGTTAACTTTGTCTCTTGGTGATGTCTCATGTTGACAGTGAGGTTTTAAAGTCTCCCAATATTATCGTGTGGGAGTCTAAGTCTCTTTGTAGGTCTCTAAGGACTTGCTTTATGAATCTGGGTGCTCCTGTATTGGGTGCATATATATTTAAGATAGCTAGCTCTTCTTGTTGAATTGATCCCTTTACCATTATGTAAAGGCCTTCTTTGTCTCTTTGATCTTTGTTGGTTTAAAGTCTGTTTTATCAGAGACTAGGATTGCAACTCCTGCTTTTTTTTTGCTTTCCATTTGCTTGGTAGATCTTCCTCCATCCTTTATTTTGAGCCAATGTGTGTCTCTGCATGTGAGATGGGTCTCCTGAATACAGCACACTGATGGGTCTTGACTCGTCATCAAATTTGCTAGTCTGTGTCTTTTAACTGGGGCATTTAGCCCATTTGCATTTAAGGTTAATATTGTTATGTGTGAATTTGGTCCTGTCATTATGATGTTAGCTGGTTATTTTGCTTGTTAGTTGATGCAGTTTCTTCCTAGCATCGATGGTCTTTACAATTTGGCATGTTTTTGCAGTGGCTGGTACCGGTTGTTCCTTTCCATGTTTAGTGCTTCCCTTAGGAGCTCTTGTAAGGCAGGCCTGGTGGTGACAAAGTCTCTCAGCATTTGCTTGTCTGTAAAGGATTCTATTTCTCCTTTGCTTATGAAGCTTAGTTTGGCTGGATATGAAACTCTTGGCTGAAAATTCTTTTCTTTAAGAATGTCAAATATTGGCCCCCACTGTCTTCTGGCTTGTAGAGTTTCTGCTGAGAGATCCACTGTTAGTCTGATGGGCTTCCCTTTGTGGGTAACCCATCATTTCTCTCTGGCTGCCCTTAACATTTTTTCCTTCATTTCAACCTTGGTGAATCTGACAATTATGTGTCTTGGAGTTGCTCTTCTTGAGGAGTATCTTTGTGGCATTCTCTGTATTTCCTGAATTTGAATGTTGGCCTGCCTTGCTAGGTGGGGAAGTTCTCCTAGATAATATCCTGAAGAGTGTTTTCCAACTTGGTTCCATTCTCCTCGTCACTTTCAGGTACACCAATCAAATGTAGATTTGGTCTTTTCACATAGTCCCATATTTCTTGGAGGCTTTGTTCATTTCTTTTTACTCTTTTTTCTCTAAATTCTCTTCTAACTTCATTTCATTCATTTGATCTCCAATCATGGATACCCTTTCTTCCACTTGATTGAATCGGCTACTGAGGCTTGTGCATGTGACACGTAGTTCTCGTGCCATGGTTTTCAGCTCCATCAGGTCATTTAAGGTCTTCTCTACTCTGTTTATTCTAGTTAGCCATTTGTCTAATCTTTTTTCAAGGCTTTTAGCTTCTTTGTGACAGGTTCGAACATCCTCCTTTAGCATGGAGAAGTTCATTATTATTGATCTTCTGAAACCTACTTCTGTCAACTCATCAAAGTCATTCTCCAACCAGCTTTGTTCCACTGCTGGAGAGGAGCTGTGATCCTTTGGAGAAGAGGTGCTCCGATTTTTAGAATTTTCAGCTTTTCTGCTCTGGTTTCTCCCCATCTTTGTGGTTTTATCTATCTTGGTCTTTGATGATGGTGACCTACAGATGGGGTTTTGGTGTGGATGTCCTTTTTGTTGATGTTGATGCTATTCCTTTCTGTTTGTTAGTTTTTCTTCTAACAGTCAGGACCCTCAGCTGCAGGTCTGTTGGAGTTTGCTGGAGGTCCACTCCAGACCCTGTTTGCCTGGGTATCACCAGTGGAGGCTACAGAACAGCAAATATTGCAGAACAGCAAATGTTGCTGCCTGATTCTTCCTCTGAAAGCTTTGTCTCAGAGGGGCGCCTGGTTGTATGAGGTGTCAGTCGGCTCCTACTGGGAGGTATCTCCCAGTTAGGCTACTCAGGGGTCAGGGACCCACTTGAGGAGGCAATCTGTCCGTTCTCTGATCTCAAACTCCATGCTGGGAAAACCACTACTCTCTTCAAAGCTGTCACACAGGGACTTTTAAGTCTGAAAAAGTTTCTGCTGCCTTTTGTTCAGCTATGCCCTGGCCCCAGAGGTGGAGTCTACAGAGACAGTCAGGCCTCATTGAGCTCTGGTGGGCTCCACCCAGTTCGAGCTTCCAGGCTGATTTGTTTACCTCGTCAAGCCTCAGCAATGGCAGACACCCCTCCCCCAGCCTCACTGATGCCTCGCAGTTCGATCTCAGACTGCTGTGCTAGCATAGAGCAAGTCTCCGTGGGCGTGGGACCTGTGGAGCCAGGCGCGGGATATAATCTCCTGGTGTGCTGTTTGCTAAGACCATTGGAAAATTGCCATTTTGTTTTTTGTTTTGCTTGTTCTGCTTTGCATTTCTCTGTTTCCTTTTTCTGGCTTCCAGTGAGTTACTTGAAAATTTTTTAGAGTTACATTCTAATTCACTTGTAATAATTTTTAATATATTTCTTTGTATACCTTGTTAGTAGTTGCTTTAAGTATTACTTTATATATAAAGAATTTGTCAAAGTCTACTGGTGTTAACCTTTTACCAGTTCAAGTCAAATATAAAAACCTTACCTCCATTTACTTCCCTCTACCTCCTTCTGTTTATAATTGTCTCAAATATTTCTTTCACATCATTTAAAACCATATCAGGCAGTGTTATAATTTTTGCATCAACTGCAAAACATAATTTAGAAGACTGGACCATTAAATTTTATTTTAATCATCTGTATTTTTGTCTACAGAAAGGCTCCAGAACTGGAAGCACTGGTACCTTGAAAAGGAGGAGCATGGCACAGGCAAGGGCTCCTGAAAACAGGAGCATGAGTTGAAAGTTAAGTTTGTCTAATTAGCAATCAGACACTTAGATTCCCAACCCCACCCTGTACAGCTTGCCACTATTTCTCATATTATGGGTGTCTGAGGGACAACAGACATAGCTGAAGAATAGGTGAGACACCTAAGGAAAGTAAGAGTATTATGTAAGAATCTGCACACAATCAATAACATTCCAGTCACCTCCCTCCCTATGCTCTACTCTGCTCCCAGCTTTTGGCAAACAAGATTCTATTCCCAGGCTGAAAACAGGAAGATTCCTTTGATTACTAAGCTAAGCCTAAAACAAAAGGTCTAAATATACTGGCCTCTATGTGTTTTATCTTTGAAAATACTTATAATCTTTGGGTGAATCATACCCAGTCAATACGCACGACCATGCACACACAGACTTTCCAAACAGCATTGTAGTGACTAACTCTGAAATATGAATTGACAGCCAAGAATCAGCTGGCATTTAAGAACATTTTCTGATATGAAAGAGGGAAATCAAGGCAAATAAGCAAGAAAAAAAAATTTGCAAGAATCAGGGACAATGCAGTAAGGGGAAGAGAAGTTAAGAGAGATTGAGAGAGAGAGAGAAAGATTGTGATTGCATTCATGAAGAGCAAAACACCAAAAAAGAAAAGCATTCAAGAAAGAGCTCCTGAAAATAAAATAAAAAAATAACAAAAATAAAAGATTCAATTACAGGTGGGAGGTAATTCTGAGATGTCTCTTAAAAGAAAATAAAAACCACACACTGAGAAAAAGCATGAAGAGTAGGACAGACAAAATAAGAGAATCAAATTAGGAGTTTGAACATTCATTAATAAGAGTTCTACAACGCTGAAGCAGATAAAGTAACAAGGAAGACATTATTTGTATTTGTTCATTATCACAGTGTTATAAAGAACTACCTGAGACTGTAATTTATGAAGAAAAAAAGATTTAATTGACTCACAGTTCCACATGGCTAGGGAGGCCTCAGGAAACTTACAATCATGGCAGAAGGCAAAAGGGTAGCAAGCATGTGTTATCACAGTGAAGCAGGAGAGAGAGAGAGCAAAGAGGAAAGTGGCACACTTTTAAACCATTAAATCTTGTGAGAACTTACTCACTATCACAAGAAGAGCAAAGGGGAAATCTGCCCCCATGATCCAATCACCTCCCACCAGGCCCCTACCCTGACATGTGGGGAAATCAATTTGACATGAGATTTGTGTGGGAACACAGAGACAAATCATATCATTCTGCCTATGGCCCCTCCCAAATCTTATGTCCTCACAACACAATCATGCCTCACCAACAGTCCCCCAAAGTCTTAACTCATTCCAGTATTAACTCAAAAGTCCAAGTCCAAAGTCTCTTCTGAGACAAGTCAAGTCCCTTCTGCCTATGAGCCTCTAAAATCAAAAACAAGTTATTTACTTCCAACATACAATTGGGGCACAGGCATTGGGTAGATGTCCCCATCCCAAAAGGGAGAGATTGGCCAAAACAAACGGGCTGCAGGCCCCACACAAGTCTGAAACCCAACAGGGCAGCCATTAAATCTTAAAGCTCCAAAATCTTCTTTAACTCCATGTCTCCCATCCAGAGCATACTGATGCCAAGGGTAAGCTCCGACAGTCTTGGGCAGCTCTGCCCCTGTGGCTTTGCAGGGAACAGCCCCTGTTGCTGCTCTTATGTGCTGGCAATGAGCTCCTGCAGCTTTTCCAGGTGGATGAGGCAAGTTGTCAGTGAATCTACCATTCCGGGGTGTGGAGGATGACGGCCGTCTTCTCACAGCTCCACTAAGCAGTGGCCCAGTGGGGACTCTGTGTGGGGGCTTCAATTCCACATTTCCCCTCTGCACTGCTCTAAAAGAGGCTCTCCATGAGGGTTCTGCCCCAGCAGCAGACTTCTGCCTGGAAATCCAGGCATTTCCATACATCCTCTGAAATCTAGGCAGAGGCTGTCAGGCCTCAACTCCTTACCTCTACACAACTTCAGGCCCAACACCACATGAAAGCCACTAAGGCTTGGGGCTTGCACCCCCTGAATCAATGGTCTGAGCTGTACTGTAGCTCCTTTAAGCCATGGCTCGAGCTGGAGCTACTATGATGCAGGGCACCAAGTCCCAAGGCTGCACAGAGCAGCAGTGGGGCCCTAGGCCCAGGCCACTAAACCATTTTTTCCTCCTAGGCCTCTGGGCATCTGATGGGAGGGGCTGCTGCAAAGATCTCTGACATGCCCTGGAGACTTTTTCCCCACTGTCTTGGCTACTAACACTCAGCTCCTTATTACTTATGCAAGTTTCTGAAGCTGGCTTGAATTTCTCCCCGAGAAAATGGGTTTTCCTTTTCTACCACATGGTCAGTCTGCAAATTTTTCAAACTTTTAAGCTCTGCTTCCCTTTTAAACTTAAGTTCCACTTTCAGACCATCTCTTTCTTCATGCTACGAGTGTACACTTTTAGAAAAAGCCAGATGACTTCTTGAACATTTTTCTGCTTAGAAATTTCTTCTGCCAGATACCTTAAATCATCTCTTTCAAGTTAAAACCTCCACAGATCTCTAGAGCAGGGGCAAAATGACACCAGCATTTTTGCTAAAGCATACCAAGAGTGACCTTTACTCCAGTTCCCAATAAGTTCTTCATCTCCATCTGAGACCACCTCAGCCTGGACTCATTGTTCCTATCACTATCAGCATTTTGGTCACAACCATTCAACAAGTCCCTAGGAAGTTCCAAACTTTCCCTTATCTTCTTGTCTTCTTCTGAGCCCTCCAAACTGTTACAACTTCTTTCCAAGTTCCAAAGTCACTTCCACATTTTCAGGTATCTTTATACAAATGTCCCACTTCTCTTGGTACCAACTTTCTGTATTTGTTTATTATCGCACTGTTATAAAGAACTACTTGAGACTGGGTAATTTATAAAGAAAAAAGGTTTAATTGACTCACAGTTCTGCATGGCTGGGAGGCCTTAGTAAACTTACAATCATGGTGGAAGGTGAAGGGGAAGCAAGCATATCTTACCACAGAGAAGCAAGAGAGAGAGTGAGTGAAGCGGGAGGCACCACATTTTTAAACCATCAGATCTTGTGAGAACTCACTATCATGAGAATAGCAAGGGGGAAATCTGCCCCCATGATCCATTGCCTCTCACAAGGTCCCTCCCCTGACCCCTGACACATGGGGATTACAATTTGACATGAGATTTGGGTGGGTACACAGAGCCAAACCATACCATTATTAAATAACAAATAGTGTGGAATTCAAACTGGAACTGGAGGACAAACGGTCCAAGAGTGCTGACTTTGAGGGAAAAAAATGAAACTGATGGATTTTTTAATTTTAATTTAAAAAATTTTTGTGAGTACACAGTAGTAATATACTTATGGGGTACATGAGATGTTTTGATACAGGCATGCAATATGAAATAAAATCATCATGGGGAAAGAGGTATCCATTCACTAAATCATTTATCCTTTGGGTTACAAACAATCCAATTACACTCTTTAAGTTATTTTAAAATGTACAATTATTATTGACTATAGTCACCCTATTGTGCTATCAAACAGTAGGTCTTATTTATTCTTTCCCATTAACAATCTCCACCTCCCCATTATCCCCCTACTACCTTTTCTAGCCTCTGGTAACCATCCTTTTACTCTCTATGTCCATGAATTCTGTTTTGATGTTTAGATCCTTCAAATAAGTGAGAGTATGAGACATTTGTCTTTCTGTGCCTGGTTCATTTCACTTAACATAATGATTTCTAGTTCCATCCGTGTTGTGGCAAGTGACTGGATATCATTCTTTTTTTTTATGGCTGAATAGTACCTCATTGTGTATATGTAACACATGTTCTTTATCCATTCATCTGTTGATGGACACTTAGGTCGATTCCAAATCTTAGCTATTGTGAATAGTGCTGCAACAAACACAGGAGTGCAGGTAACTCTTTGATATATTGATTTCCTTTCTTTTGGGTGTATATCCAGCAGTGGGATTGCTGGATCATATGGTAGCTCAATTTTTAGCTTTTTTTGAGGAACCTCAAAACTGTTCTCCATAGTGGTTGTACTAATTTACATTTCCACCAATAGTGTACAAGGATTCCCACTACTCCATAATGTCATCAGCATTTTTTATCACTTGTCTCTTGGATATAAACCATTTTAACTGGGCTGAGATGGCTGAGATGATGTAGTTTTGATATGGATTTCTCTGATGGTCAATGATACTGAGCACGTTTTCATATGCCTGTTTGCCATTTGTATGTCTTCTTTTGAGAAATGCCTACTCAAATCTTTTGCCCATTTTTTGATTGGATTATTAGACTTTTTCCTGGAGTTGTTTCAGCTCCTTATATATTCTGATTATTAATCCCTTGTAAGATGGGTGGTTTGCAAATATTTCCTCCCATTCTATGGGTTGTCTTTTCACTTTGTTTGACTGCATCCTTTGCTGTGCAGTAGCTTTTTAACTTGATGTGACCCCATTTGTCCATTTTTGCTTTGGTTGCCTATGCTTATGCGGTATTATGCAAGAAAGATGGGCCCAGACAAATGTCCTAGAGAGTTTTCCCAGGGTTTTCTTGTAGTACTTTCATAGTTTGAGGTCTTAGATTAAAGTCTTTAATCCATTTTGATTTGATTCTTGTATATGGTGATAGACAAGGGTCTAGTTTCATTCTTCTGCATGTGGATATTCAATTTTCCCAGCACCATTTATTGACGAGACTGCCTTTTCCCCAATGTGTGTTCTTGGCACCTTTGTCAAAAATGAGTTCATTGTGGATGTGTGGATTTGTTTCTGGGTTGCTATTCTGTTCTATTTGTATATGTGTCTGTTTCTATACCTGGACCAGGCTTTTTTGATTACTATAGCTCTGTAGATCATTTGAAGTCAGGTAATGGGATTCTTCCAGTTTTGTCCCTTTTGCTTAGGATAGCTTTGGCTGTTCTGGGTCTTTTGGGTTCCATATCAATTTTAGTATTGCCTTTTCTATTTCTGTAGAAATAGAAATAGAAAATGTTACTGGTATTTTGATAGGGATTGCATTGAATCTGTAGATTTGTTTGGGTAGTACAGACATTTTAACAATATCGACTCTTCCAGTCCAGGAGCATGAAATATTTTTCCAATTTTTTGTGTCCTCTTCAGTTTCTTTCATCAATGTTTTGTAGTTTTTGTTATAGAGATCTTTCACTTCTTTGGTTAAGTTAATTACTAGGTATTTAATTTTATGTGTGGCTATTGTAAATTTTTTTATTTCTTTTTCACATTGTTCCCTGTTGGCATTTAGAAATGCTATTGATTTTTGTATGTTGTTTTTGTATCCTACAACTTTACTGAATTTATTTAACAGTTCTAATAGTTTTCCTGTGGAGTCTTTAGATTTTTCCAAATATATCATATCATTAGCAAACAAAGATAATTTTACTTCTTCATTTCCACGTTGGATGCCCTTTATAGCTTTCTCTTGTCTGATTGCTCTAGCTAGAACTTCCAATGGTATGTTGAATAACAGTGGTGACAGTGGATATACTTGTCATGTTCCAGATCTTAGAGGAAAAGGCTTTCAATTTTTTCCCATTCAGCATGATACAGGCTGTGGGTCTGTCACATATGGCTTTTATTATGTTATGAGGTATGTTCCTTCTACACCCAGGTTTTTTGAGGGTTTTTACCATGAAGGAATATTTAATTTTCTCAAAGGCTTTTTCAGCATCAGTTGAAATAATCATATGGTTTTCATCCTTCATTCTGTTGATATGATGTATCACACTGACTGATTTGCATAGTTGAACCATTCTTGCATCCAAGGGGTAAATCCCACTTGGTCATGATGAATAATCTTTCCGATGTATTGTTGAATTTGGTTTGCTAGTATTTTGTTGAGGATTTTTGCATCAACATTCATCAGAGATATTGGCCTGTAGTAGTTTTCTTTTTTGACAGTCTTTTTCTGGTTTTGGAATCAGGATAATACTGGCTTCACAGAATGAATTGGAAAGTATTCCCTCCTCCTCTATTTTTCAAAATCGTTTCTGTTCTTTTTTTCTTTTCTTTTCTTTTCTTTTTTTTTTTTAAGAGAGTCTCACTCTGTTACCTCAGGCCGGAGTGCAATGGCACAATCTCAGCTCACTGCAACCTCCACCTCCCAGGTTCAAGTGATTCTTATGCCTCAGCCTCCTGAGTAGCTGGGATTACAGGTGTGTGCCACCACACCCAGCTACTTTTCTTTTTTTTTTTTGTATTTTTAATAGATACAGGATTTTACCATGTTGGCCAGGCTAGTCTCGAACTCCTGACCTCAGGTGATCCAACTGCCTCAGTCTCCCAAAGTGCTGGGATTACAGGTGTAAGCCACAGCACCCAGCCTTGGAATAGTTTGAGTAGGATTGGTATTAATTCTTCTTTAAATGTTTGGTAGAATTCAGCAGTGAAGCCATCAGTTCCTGGGCTTTTCTTTAGTGGGAGACTTTTTATCACAGCTTCAATCTCATTAGTTCTTATTGGTCTGTTCAGGTTTTGGATTTCTTCCCAGGTCAGTGTTGGTAGAGTGTATGTTTCTAGGAATTTATCAATTTCTTCTAGATTTTCCAATTTATCAGCATATAGTTGCTCATAGTAGCCACTAATGATCCTTTGAATTTCTGCAGTATCAGTTGTAATGTCTCCTTTTACATTTCTGATTTTATTTGGATCTCTCTCTTTTTATCTTAGTCTGGCTAAAGGTTTGCCAATTTTTTTAAACTTTTTGAAAAACCAATTTTTGGTGTCATTGATCTTTTGTATTTTTTTTTAATTCAGTTTCATTTATTTCTGCTCTGATCTTTTTTTTTCTAATTTTAGGTTTGGTTTGCTCTCGCTTTTCTAGTTCTTTAAGATGCATCATTAGATTGTTCAGTTGAAGATTTGTCTTCTTCTTTTTTTTGATAAAAACACTCATAGCTATAAAATTCCTTCTTAGTATTGCTTTTGCTGTATCCATTATCATTTGTTTCAAGAAGAAACTGATAGATTAGCTATGTGTCCAACTGTTATATTAAGAGGATGTTTAGAGAGCTAATAAATGTTTAGAAATGAGTTATCAATAAGAACATAGGAAGGCAAGTAATCAAAATAAAATTAAGTGATTTTCAGGAGGAGAAAGTTGTATAAGAAAGAAGATGCCATTATACTACATTATATTGCTTTGCTATGGAAGCAATATAGTGTACTACATTGCTATATTTATGCTGGCATATTAATGTAACATTCAATATATATTTGACCCAAATGTGACATGATTTGAGGGAAATGGAGTGAGAGAAACTAGAAGAGTGTATGGGGCTGGGTAAGAGATTAGTATAAATATCCATTTTCCATGGTGGAATGTCATGTCAATAGATAATGTCTGAAATGGGAAAGCCAAGAAATAGCAGTACAAATGTGTTATTCAAAATATAGAGTTTAAAACCAGAAAAAATAGCTTGAAGAGTTGAAAGTGAATGCCTGTGGGGAATGTGAATCAGAGCATGGAGAGGTAGAAAAGAGGCCTGTGAACTTCCTCACAAGCTTTGTAGTACTATTTTACTTTAACTACGTGATGTGTTATTTTGGTTAAAATTAATTTGAAAATAACAATGCACTCAAAAAATTTGAGCAATACAAAATGGTACTTACCCAAAATTAATTTTCTCCCTCTTCTCCGTAGTCTAAGGTGGCACATTCTCTTTAGTTGTAAACATTCTAGTGTATATTCTTCCCGACATTTTTCTCTGCGCACAAAGATATAAATCTAAGAAAAACAGCAGCTTAGGGGTAAGTAGTTATGATGGTTAATTCTGTCTGTCACCTTGGCTAGGTCATGATATCCAGAAACTTGGTTCAAACACTATTCTAGATGTTTCAGCAAAAATATTTTTTGGATAGAATTAACATTTAAATCAGTAGACTTCGAGTAAAGAAGATTGCCCTACCTAACATAGATAAACCTCATCCAATCAGTTGAAGGCCTTAAGAGAAAGAGGTTCCCCAGTGAAGAGGGAATTGTGCCTCCAGGCTGTCTTAGAACTCAATAACTCTTCTCTGAGTCTCCAGTCTGCCAATAGACCCTGCAGATTTTGGACTTGCCAGCCATATCATGTAAGTCAGTATCTTAAAATAAATCTTTCTGTACACACACACACACACACACCCTATTGGTTCTGTTTCTCTGGAGAACTCTAATACAGTAGTGTTTAAGGACATACAGAGAAGGGACTTGAAGGCTGGGAGGAATGAGTCTGAACTAAGAAATCTGGGATATTCTCTAAAGTCCTTCGAGAATGGAAATATCTACTGGTTAGATATTTTCTGTGATTGGAGTACAGAAAATTGCATAATAAGGCTCATAATATGAGGTACATTTGTGGAAATATTTGAGTTTTAATAGTAATTTGAGAGATGACATACTGGTAGCTATTTTACATTAGTGCAGCTGTAATTCTTTCAGTCGAGCCAAATGTTTAAGAAAAACGAGAAGCTGCAATAATAGAAAGTATTTCAAAATCACACAAACTTGCTTTCAAACCCCTGAGGACAGAGTTACTTTCAAAGGCCTACTCTGTCTTGAATTTGCTGTATTGTCTTGAACCGGTTATTTCTGTAATCTTGTGTTACCACATTTATAAAAATGGGGGCTGGGTGTGGTGCTCAAGCCTGTAATCCCAGCACTTTGGGAGACCAAGGTAGGCAGATCATGAGGTCAGGAGTTCGAGACCAACCTGACCAACATGATGAAACCCCGTCTCTACTAAAAATACAAAAATTAGCCAGGCATGGTGGTGCATGCCTGTAATCCCAGCTACCAAGGAGGCTGAGGCAGGAGAATCACTTGAACCCGGGAGGCAGAGGTTGCAGTGAGTCAAGATCATGCCATTGCACTCCAGCCTGGGTGACAGAGTGAGATTCCATCTCAAAAAAAAAAAAAAAAAAAAAAAAAAAGGATAACTATACCTCTCTCACATTCAGGAGGGCAAGAAGTCGTTAAAAAGTAATGAATATTAGTTGCTTCCAAGGAGCAGTTTAAAGGACGCCAAGTCTTAAGTGACTCTTCCTGACAGAGACAGCTTAATATCCCTCTCATCGTCACAGGGGAGAGGTGGGGGAAAAAGGAGAGAGGAGAAGGGAGAGGGCAGAGAAAGAACACTGATAACCTGAAAATAATACAATGCCACTTTGAAAAAAAATGTAGATGGAGTGTTCAAGTTAGTGAGGCAGAGACCTCAGGAACAAAAGGGGATTATACTTACTTGTTACATTTGTCATTGTATGTGCAATGATGTTAAATTTTTATTAAGATTTTAATAGCCAGCACTAAGTCTGTTAGGAAGAAAATGGTCTTTATTTGAAAATAACTTGATTGGTTACTCCTTCCCCACTTGGAGCAGAGCCTGGATGTCAGCAGTAAACAAGATATCAGAGAAAGGGGAAGCTGTCAGGAGATGAAGGGAGGAATTTCTTGTGTGTTTGTTTGCTTTTTCTCCCTCTGGATAAAAGAGATGAAAATGAGTAAAGGTCAGAGAAAAGGAGGGAAGGAGAGAAGCCAGCAAGATAGAAAAAAAGCCTAGAATGAGGTGACATGAATCATCAGTGAACCCTCAGATAGTAGAGTAGCTAAAAAATGTAATGCCTCATACATTAGAGTTTTGTTAGATGTCACTAAGCTAAGATGGTAAGATGGGCTCTCATTTGTGCATAGGTATTTTATTCTCAGGGGCATATATTTTAAAGACCCTAGAACAGAAGGTGTTGCCTGAACCCCATAAAGTCCCAAGGAACCTACAAGTTTTCAATGAATTCACTTTTTGAATCTGATTTCTTTTTTTTCGTTATTATACTTTAAATTATGGGATACATATGCAGAACATGCATGTTTGTTACATAAATATACGCGTGCCATGGTGGTTTGCTGCACCCATCAACTCATCATCTACATTAGGTATTTCTCCTAATGCTATCCTTCCCCTTGCCCCCCACCACCCGACAAGCCCCAGTGTGTGATGTTCCCTTTCCTGTGCCTGTATGTTCTCATTGTTCAACTCCCAGTTATGAGTGAGAACATGCGGTGTTTGGTTTTCTGTCTTTGCAATAGTTTGCTCAGAATGATGGTTTCCAGCTTCAACCACGTCCCTGCAAAGGGCATAAACTCATGCTTTTTATGGCTGCATAGTATTCCACTGCACATATGGGCCACATTTACTTTATCCAGTTTAACATTGATGGGCATTTGGGTTGGTTCCAAATCTTTGCTATTGTAAATAGTGCTGCAATAAACATACGTGTGCATGTGCCTTTATAGTAGAATGATTTACAAATTCTTTGGGTATATATCCAGTAATGGGATTGCTGGGTCAAATGGTATTTCTGGTTCTAGATCCTTGAGGAATTGCCACACTGTCTTCCACAATGGTTGAACTAATTTACACTCCCACCAACAGTGTAAAAGCGTCCCTGTTTCTCCACATCCTCTCCAGCATCTGTTGTTTGCTGACTTTTTAATGATTGCCATTCTAACTGGTGTGAGATGGTATCTCATTGTGGTTTTGATTTACATTTCTCTAACGACCAGTGATCATGAGCTTTTTTTCTTATGTTTGTTGGCTGCATAAATGTCTTCTTTTGAGAAGTGTCTGTTCATATCTTTTGCCCACTTTTTGATGGGTTGTGTTTTTCTTGTAAATTTGTTTAAGTTCCTTGTAGATTCTGGATATTAGCCCTTTGTCAGATGGGTACATTGCAAAAATTTTCTCCCATTCTGTAGGTTACCTGTTCACTCTGATGATAGTTTCTTTTGCTGTGCAGAAGCTCTTTAATTTGATAAGATCCCATTTGTCAATTTTGACTTATGTTACCATTGCTTTTGGTGTTTTACTCATGAAGTCTTTGCCCATGCCTATGTCCTGAGTGGTATTGCTAGGTTTTCTTCTAGAGTTTTTATGGTTTTAGGTCTTACATTTAAATCTTTAATCTATCTTGAGTTAATTTTTGTATAAGGTGTAAGGAAGGGGTCCAGTTTCAGTTTTCTGTGTATGGCTAGCCAGTTTTCCCAGCACCATTTATTAAATAGGGAATCTTTTCCCCATTGCTTTTGTCAGGTTTGTCAAAGAACAGATGGTTGTAGATGTGTGATGTTATTTCTGAGGCCTCTGTTCTGTTCCAGTGGTCTATATATCTGTTTTGGTACCAGTACCATGCTGTTTTAGTTAATGTAGCCTTGTAGTATGGTTTGAAGTCAGGTAGCATGATGCTTCCAGATTTGTTCTTTTTGCTTAGAATTGTTTCGGCTGTATGGGCTCCTTTTTGGTTCCATATGAAATTTAAAGTAGTTTTTTCCAATTTTGTGAAGAAAGTCAATGGTAGCTTGAAGGGAATAGCATTGAATCTATAAATTCCTTTTGGCAGTATGGCCATTTTCATGATATTGATTCTTCCTAACCATGAGCATGGAATGTTTTTCCATTTGTTTGTGTCTTCTCTTATTTCCTTGAGTAGTGGTTTGTAGTTCTCCTGGAAGAGGTCCTTCCCATCCGTTGTAAGTTGGATTCCTAGGTATTTTATTCTCTTTCTAGCAACTGTGAATGGGAGTTCACTCATGATTTGGTTCTCTGTTTGTCTATTATGGGTGTGTAGGAATTATTGTGATTTTTGCACATTGATTTTGTATCCTGACACTTTGCTGAAGTTGTTTATCGGCTTAAGGAGTTTTGGGGCTGAGATGATGGGGTTTTCTAAATATACAATCATGTCATCTGCAAACAGAGATAATTTGACTTCCTCTCTTCCTATTAGAATACCTTTATTTTTCTTGCCTTATTGCCCTGGCCAGAACTTCCCATACTATGCTGAATAGGAGTGGTGAGAGAAGGCATCCTTCCCTTGTGCCAGTTTTCAAAGGCAATGCTTCCAAGTTTTGCCAATTCAGTAAGATATTGGCTGTGGATTTGTGATAAAAAGCTCATTATTTTGAGATATGTTCAATCAATACCTTGTTTATTGAGAGTTTTTAGCATGAAGGGCTGTTGAATTTTGTCGAAGGCCTTCTCTGCATCTATTGAGACAATCATGTGGTTTTTGTCATTGGTTCTGTTTATGTGATGGATTACACTTATTGATTTGCGTATGTTGAACCAGCCTTGCATCCCAGGGATGAAGCTGACTTGATCATGGTGGATAAGCTTTTTGATGTGCTGCTGGATTTGGTTTGCCATTGTTTTATTGAGGATTTTCCCACTGATGTTCATCAGAGATAATGGTCTGAAAGTCTCTTTTTTTGTTGTGTCTCTGCCAGGTTTTGGTATCAAGATGATGCTTGCCTTATAAAATGAGTTAGGGAGAGACCCTCCTTTTCCATTATTTGGAATCGTTTCAGAAGGAATGGTACTAACTTCTCCTTGTACCTCTTGTAGAATTCGGCTGTGAATCCGTCTCATCCTGGGCTTTTTTGGTTGGTAGGCTATTAATTACTGCCTCAATTTCAGAACTTGTTATTGGTCTATTCAGAGATTTGACTTCTTCTGGTTTAGTCTTGGGAGGGTGCATGTGTCCAGGAATTTATCCATTTCTTCTAGATTTTCTAGTTTATTTGCATAGAGGTGTTTATAGTATTCTCTGATGGTGGTTTGTATTTCTGTGGGATCAGTGGTGATACCCCTTTTTATCATTTTTTATTGTGTCTATTTGATTCTTCTCTCTTTTCTTATTTATTAGTCTAGTGAGTGGTCTATTTTGTTAATCTATTTTGTTACTCTTTTCAAAAAACCAGCTCCTGGATTCATTGATTTTTTGAAGGGTTTTTCATGTCTCTATTGCCTTCAGTTCTGCTCTGATTTTAGTTATTTCTAGCCTTCTGCTAGCTTTTGAATGTGTTTGCTCTTGCTTCTCTAGTTATTTTAATTGTGATGTTAGGGTGTCAGTGTTAGATCTTTCCTGCTTTCTCCTGTGGGAATTTTTGTTTATCTTTCTATAAATGTAAAAATGGAATTTTGGAGCCATAAAGCTGTCCCCACAAACACTTTGTCTTCTTTTTCTTGGTTATTTTTTGTTTCACATCACTTAAGAAGTCACAGTGACCATGGCATGCTGTGCTCTGTATGGGACATATTTTTGCTTCATTTCATTGATTGAGCATTGTATTGGGGTAGCACTAAACAGCACTATAATAGTGAACTACTTGGGAGAAACATTATTTTTTTGGCTAACTCCATTAAAAATCACTGAAAATTACAAGTACAGAAATTTAAAAAAAGAATAAAGCTATGAAAATGGAACACCAGTGTTTTATGGCATATGAAATGCCCCTCTCACACAAAGCACATAGATGTTTAACCAGCAAGAGGCATCCTTTTAGGAGGCTGTCACTATAGCAGGTATGCTATAGTGGTTGTTACCAAATAATGCAGTGGTTGTTACCGAATAAAAATGATGACTTTCTTGTCTGCCCCATCTCAGGATGTAGAGAAGAAAAATGAACAACAGATGGCTGTAGAGAAACTATTTCTATGGATCTGTTCTTGTCTATTACTCTGGGAGAAATACCTCTGCTGTTGAAAAGCACTATATGGCCACGATCCACATCTTGACCAGTTGTTTCAACCTGTCCACATCTTGACCAGTTGTTTCAACCATTTGTATGCACAAAGATGATATTGGACATTTAGTAAAATGCACATTCCTGGGCCACTTTGCAATAATTTCTTTTAGAGATTTGGAGCACAGCCCAGGTGCCTGGATATTAACTACCAACTAAAATGATGTGTTCTCGGACCACACTTTAAGAAACACTGCTTTGGATCTTGTACAACATAGACTCTTATGTTCTGTATGATGGGAAATGGAGGTAATGATGAGTTTCCCCCAATATTGTTTAGGAGCTGAACCAATCTGTATTCTATGGCAGTTTATCCTGTCTGAAGCAACATGTTGAACCAGTGTAGGAAGGATTTCTTTTTCTTTTCCTGTTTTTTTTTTTTTTAGAAGGAGTCTCCCTTTGTCACCCAGGCTGGAGTGCAGTGGTGCTATCTCAGCTCACTGCAACCTCCACCTCCTGGGTTCAAGTGATTCTCCTGCCTCAGCCTCCCGAGTAGCTGGGACTACAGTTGTGTGCCACCACACCCAGCTAATTGTTTGTATTTTTAGTAGAGAAGGGGTTTCACCATGTTAGTCAGGATGGTCTCAATCTCCTTACCTCATGATCCACCAGCCTCGGCCTCCCAAAGTGCTGGGATTACAGACGTGAGACACCGCGGCCAGCCAGGAAGGATTTCTAATGCAAAAATTTCCAGGAACAAAGGTTCAATATAAGAACAGCTTACTAACGGCAGTTGCTTCAGTACAGGAATGTTTGATACTTAGTTTCAAGGTCTGTGGCCAATTTTATAACTAGTAAAACAGCAAAACACTGCAGCACTGTGTTTTCAGTGATTCAATTGTGTGCCCAAGAAAGTTTCTCTTTAAATATTCAGCATTTGAAGCAAATTGAGAAAGTATGAATGGGGAGGTTGTTGCAGACATCGAGTCTTTACAATAACTATTACTTTCTTTTTTGGGGGCATAGTTCTATTCATTTGACAGGTTTGTGTTATACGATTGGGGCACAACTCTAGTAGCAACCTTACCACGATAGTTGGCTTATGTTTCTACTTACCATGATGTTGTAACAAAAGGCCACTGGCTTTGCAGTTAAAAAGTCCCGAGCTTGAATCCTCGTCTCTTTAGCTTTGTAAACTTGGACAAATCACTTAGTCTTATTATGTCTCCTTCATTGGAATTTTCAGAGAATTATGAAATCATATATGGCGATGACCAGGCACAGTAGTAGCGAGTTCTCTCCTTTTCCTGCTCTTACTCTTTTCCTTAGTGATAACTCCTTTCTTGATTGATACAGCAAGTTATCTGAACTAAAAGACTTAGGGTCTTTTAAAAATCCACCTCCTTCTTCATACTTCTTATCCAATGAGTCACCAAGTATATCAACTCTGCTCCTAAAACCCTCACTGACTGCTATCTGCTCTAACAGGCCTCTAAGCTTGATGTGTCCTTTAACTAGAATGTCCGTCCTCTCTATTCCTCTACAGGGAAGACAGCGATGTTTCATGCTTTGAGTGTCACAAAGCCTTTGATTACTCAGTGCAGCACAGTCTTCCCCAGGGTAACAAGGAAGCTGAATGACACAGTGCCACAGTGCAGACTATGCCCTGGTGCACCTTGGTTATTCCCTGTGGTTGTGTTCCTTCATCTGGATCACTGCTGTAGGAGTTACAGAGCAACCTTTTAACAAGAGCTCCCAGTAGAGTCCTGAAGAGTCACCATCTTTAATGTATATAATCAACACTTGCCCCTTCCTTCTGTTGCTGCTCCTAAGGCCACCTGCACAAAAGGAAAAAATAAAAAATAAAAGCCCACTGCCAGCTTACTCCTCGGGTAAGATAAACAAATCTCTCCTTTTACAGACACTAAGAGCTATAACACATTGTTTCAACTTGACTGAAAGGAGTTTTGTATGAATTTGTTTTAATTAAGGGAATCAAGATACAAAAAAATAGCTATGTTAATCAGAAATGTAGATGCTTGGAAAAAAGGAATCAAGAGATATTTTCAGAGAAAAAAAATTCTCTAAAAGTAGAAAAAAAAACGAATGATGTATGTAAGAATGAATAACATCTCAAAAGATTTATCTTAAAGTGTAACTACCCTACCTTCTTACCTTGGTTCTTCCAAATCATTTCTGAAAGCTAAACAACAGAGACTACACATTAGAAAACCAGTAAACATTAAATGATTTTCAGAAATTAATATATCTGTTGTACATGTTGAACCTAGATATTAAAGAGTATAGTTATACAAAATATAAAGTAATGATCCAAAAACAAGAATCCTGTTGCCTTATTCTTGCTGCTGTCAACTCCTAGAACTGTCTTGAAGGAGTGATGCCAATTATTGACAGCACAGTTATAAAACCAGCAGTAGCAAACTTAGAGCTAGTAGGAAAAGAAAACCAGCCTGCCTGAGACCCTGGGACAGGTTCTTTGTGTATGGCCTAGGAAATCTGCCCTCAAAAGGGATAAACACATTTAGGACTTCCCAGAGATTAACAGATTTATTCAAACATTTGCCAAATACAAGGCAGTTTGATGAGGTTATGACAAGAGTGCATTCTAGGATTCAGGCAGAGGCCTCTTCCTTCTGCAACCTCATGACAATGAGGCATCATGACAATTTACTTGACTGCTCTAATCTCCCATTTTTTTGTAGGTTTTTAAAAAAGTTTCTCTATGGTTGGAAATACTTATGCCCAATAAATAAATAAGCTAGCTATGACAAAGTGGAATCGTTTCAGTTAATCAGGAGATTAAAGCAAGAAAAAGAACTGGATTAGTCAGATTGTCTAGGAAATAGGGTTCCTTTTCTGAAAATGAAGACTTGAAGGAGCTGTTTGATATTGTGGGTTTTTTAATTTATTTTTTATTATTTATTTATTTATTTTGTTTTTTGAGATGGAGTCTCGCTCTTCACCCAGGCTGGAGTGCAGTGGCATGATCTCCGTTCACTGCAAGCTCCGCCTCCCAGGTTCATGCCATTCTCCTGCCTCAGCCTCCCAAGTAGCTGGGACTACAGGCACCTGCCACCACGCCCAGCTAATTTTTTTGTATTTTTAGTAGAGATGGGGTTTCACCATGTTAGCCAGGATGGTCTCGATCTCCTGACCTCGTGATCTGCCCACCTCGGCCTCCCAAAGTGCTGGGATTACAGGCGTGAGACACCGCGCCCGGTCATGTTTGTTTTTTTTACAATCATTATCTCATTCAATCGTTATAGCAACTCTACAAAATAAGTACTATTGACATTTGCATCTTACAGATGAAAAATTGTGACCAGAGAGTTAAGCAATGTTCCCAAGGTTAAACAGCTAGTGAGGGTTGGAGAGCCCAATGCTCTGTCACGCTACATGCCCAGTCTTGTTATCAAGTTTCCCCTCAGCAAATTCTGTTTGCTTCTCATAAACTGGAAACAAACAAACAAACAAAAACCCACCAAAAATCTTGTTAAAAGCTTGAAGGCAACTATCAAATCATTCATCCTTTCTACAGAGGATAAAACTAAAGATTTAATTAATACAATTAAGTGGATTACACTGTAAAAAATACAAGGATAAAGGAATTAAATGATTAGATGAAAATGACAGGGATGGCCAGTGTTCTTGAGGTCTAAAACAAAGTTTTCCTATTGATAAAAAAAGAAATTCAAACTATACAGATGGCCCAAGACAATATGAATCCAAGACCTGGTTTACGTATCTCTTAATTTTAAACTTGTAAAAGTCTTCATGTATTTTATATCTACAACCTCAAAGAAATAGCAACAATACTAAATGTAGAAACAAATTTGATGCAAAACATTGCCTCTGTATATTTCTTGATGTCATATTTTAAGATACAAGTTCACACTTTTGTAGTCAAAAGTCCTCTTCCTCTCTCCCACAGGAAATTATGCCAGGGAGTGGGAGACACCTGGCTGGCCAGGCAGAAGATCCAGAAGGGAAGGAGGGAGGAAACAGAGGGAGAGGGAAAGAAAACTCTTAGGCTGGGTTGAGTTGAGAACAGCCAGAAACAACTCACAGAATGACTTCAGAAGCAGGGAAACTGTGCTTAAGTAAACCTTTTGGTGCTAGGCTTTGGAGAATTTTAGTTTCCAGGAGAAGAAACAGACCTGAAAGCCCCAAGTCCCTGGACACAGAAGTAGGAAAATCTCTCTCAAATATGCTTTGTTAGCATAATTTGTTACAGGCGTAAAAATGTATGTCATCAAGTTAGACAATGAATATAGAAAAATGACAACCCTGTTTCCAAGGAGCCTATTTGTAGCCTAGGATGAGACAAATACATCTCAGCAGTCCCTAGCTATGGAGGGGCTGCTGGGTTAACAGGGAGTGGAAGCAGAAAAGTACGGACATGGAGGAGAAAGTTGACTCCGCAAGCATCTGACAGCTCCCATCTCCTTGGTGAAGGCAGCTTCATGTGAAGTGAGGCACCCCAGGTCCAGGGGTGGTGGGAGCTCCAACTGCTGCAGCAGCCATGGCCTGTAGGTTCTCAGGGCTACTCTGAAAGTCAATCAGAGAATGTCAAAGCAACCACATTTTAACAGAAGGAATATGGCAGTTGGGAAGTTTCCAAGCAATCAGTCCTCCTTTATTTGAACTAGAGAAAGAAATTTTGGGGACTGAAGCACAAAATAACTAATACACATTCTGACTGGCTCCGAAGGCTGATGGTCTAAGGAAATAATATGTTACATATGAGTATAGGTAAGTCTTTAATTCCAAATAACTACTAAGTATTTATTGAGCTACTACAAAGTTAGACAACATGCGGGACTCTGGAGATGCAATGAAGAGTTAGAAGCTTTAGTCCTTGAGCTCATGTGCTTCAGAAGTCCAGGCAGGGAAGACAGACAATCAAATAGTCATACAAATGAGGAAATACCCTAATGACCCACTGAAGTCATTTCTATTAAGGAAAAAGCCTGGTTATAACATATAACAAAGGAAATTGGTTAAGCAATGCTCCCTAGGTTAAACAGCTGGGAACTAATTGGGTTGATGAGGTTGAGATTTCTCATTTTAAAATCTTTTATACTGATAAAATAGTATGTAACTAAACTATTAACGTTGAAAGTTATCCAAGAAATCCATCCAATATAGTAGATAACCTAGAGATTTTTACTTTATGGAAGGAAAAAAATATGCTTTGGATAGATTTGTTCAGAATAGTATTGCTATTTAGACCAGCCTCTAACAAGCAATATTTGGTAAATCTTATTATTGTAGTTTTCAAATAGTACATGTTGTTATGTTACGAAACCAAGGTTGCTTAGCTATTTCCAATTGTAGTACCCAGTTGTGGCATGGAATACTTTATTAGTTCTCTCACAAACCTCCAATGGGGAAAGCTAATATTGTTAAATGCATGCCTACTGAGAGAAATTTTACAAATTACGAACACTATAGCTCAAATAGAATAACTGTATATTAATGAAAGTAAAACTTTTTTAAAAATGAGAAAAATGTAATTTCCATATTGAATATGCTTTAATCTTTGAGAAAAGTTAAAATTTGATAATCCTTAAAGAGATTATTATCAAATACCGCTATGTAAATGTCAAGGAACTATAACCATATTTTCTCATAATAATACATTCAGAAACACTGAAGAAAATAAAACTGATTAAAATAAAAAGGGAACTGCTGGTTGGAAACAAAAATCAAGTAACAATTTTGTATTTTAAGCTATTGCAATAATAATTGACTGAAATTTTCTCTCATATTAATTTATGTGCAGTTAAAATACTTCTATATTCAGCTCCATCTTTATCCTTTAAGAATGGAATAAACATTGCTCTAAGGAGATAATAACTTTAAGAAGTTTTCCCCAGTTGCTTATGGATATTTTTTTCAATACATTTCCAAGTTCTTAAAATATTTCTATCAATTTTGGAAAGATTTTGCCAAGGAAAGTCTGCAACATTTAAAACAGTATCATTGCTAACTCTGGCTAAATGTCCTTAAGCAAGTTGTGGATTTCAAACAATGCAACACACCACAGCCAGTAAATGATGATCTAGTGCCCACTGAATTTATTTTCTTTATCCTCCCGATAACAGTATACAAGCCATCAGTACTAAATCTTATCTTCCTGTTAGTGGCTGAGCTTAAAAAGACACGAAAGACTTCTTGAGAGCTTGAATGGAAAGATCCTTTGGATAATTATTATTTTGGCAAAAACGAGAATGCTGGGCTCACCTTTGCAGCATGTCACAAAACATCTATAACTCAGAACTCAAGGATATATTGGAATATCAGGTGCTCTGTCAGGATTGCACATATGGCTTGGAAATGTCTCGTCTAAAGCATTGCTACTTGAAGCCTGGCCCTAGCATCAGCAGTTAAAAATAGATTTGTGACCCTTAGCTGCTGAATTAGAACCTCTGAGATGGGGCCCAGGGATCTCTGTTTTAACAAGGTGTCCAGGTGATTCTTAGTCTCACTTAAGTGCTAGAACTTCTGGTTTAAAGGACTTCTGGGTGCCGGGTTACAAGGCTTGCCATGGACAATCAGATTATGTTTGTTCCCCCGTAACAGCAACACAGACAGCACCTGGGAACTTGTTAGAAACGCAGTTTTCTGCCCCAGCCCTACAGAATCACTCTACATTTCAGGAAGGTCCCTATGGGATTTCAAGTCCAAGTTGGAAACTGAAAGGATGCTGATCTCCTGTTTTCTGAGGGAGTGTTCCCCCATGGGCCTGTCCTGTCTAGCAGTAGCTACAGTGCCCTGGGCCTCTCTCTCCTCTCCCATACCAAAATCCTTATTTACCCAACGTGTTTCAGGCAGGCGCAGAGACAGGAAGTGATTTCTATGAGCTAATAAGTTTTAGTGTATAGTTACTGGTAAAATTCAATGTGCTTTGAATTCCTATAATATTGGCATTAAAAAGATTTCTGGAGATGACTATATATATATATATATAGCTTCTAAAAAAGCCTTTATCTCTTGAGGCTTTTCTTAAATTGATACAATAATTGTACATATTTATGGGGTACAGTGATATTTTGATACATGTATACAAAGTATAATTAACAGAGTAAATCAGAGTAATTAGCATATCCATCACCTCAATCATTTATCACTGTGTTGGGAGCATTCAAAGTCCTCTTTTCTAGCTATTTGGAAATATACAATAAATACTGTTAACTATAGTCACTCAAGAATGCTATGAAACACTACACTAGAACTGATTCTCTTATCTAGCTGTAATATTTTGTCTGTTAAGCAACCTCTCCCTACCATCCCTTCTCTCCTGCCCTTCCCAGCCTCTAGTAACCACTATTCTACTCTCTACTTCTACCTTTACGAGATCATGTTTTTTAGATTACATGAGTGAAAATGTGTATTTCTTATGGCTAAATAGTACTGCATTGTGTATATATACCACATTTTATCCATTCACCTACTGATGTACACTTAGCATGATTCCATTATCTTGGCTACTGTGAATAGTGCTGCAACATGGGAGTGCAGATATCTCTTTGATATACTAATTTATTTTCCTTCGGATAAATACTCAAAAGTAGGATTGCTGGATTGTATGGTAGTTCTATTTTTAGTTTTTCTGAGGAATCTCTGGACTGTTTTCCAGAATGGCTGTACTACTTTACATTCCCATCAACAGTGTGGGAGTGTTTCCCTTCCTCTAAATCCTCGCCAGCAAGCATTGTTTTTCATTGGTCTGATAACAGCCATTATAACTGGGGTGAGAAGATATCTTATTATGGCTTTGATTTGCATTTCCCTGAAGATTAAGTGATTTTAGGCACTTTTTCATATAGTTATTGGCTATTTGTCTTCTTCTTGGAAAAATCTCTAGTGAGATCATCTGCCCATTTTCAAACTGGATTTTTTTTTCTGTCATTTTTCCTTGAATGACTCTCTAATGTGAGATTCTAGGCAGAGTGAGAAACTGGTGGAGTAACTCAAGGTTTTGTGGGGGCTGGAGTTTTTATATTCTACAAATCAGACATGAATATGTTGACTCCTTTCCTTTATAAACAAGAAATGATTGCACAAAGAATTTGCCTCCACTGACCTGTCACCTACATTTTCTTCAACTATCTGATAACCCCAGACCAGTATGAGCCCAGTATTCTAGGTGGTCTAGCCAGTAACACTGCGGTGGTTTCAAGAGTCCAAAAATTAACTTAAATATACACCTAGGGGTTGGGGTGATTTTGAAAGTCCTATACACATCAGCACTTTACAGTACCCTGGAAAGTCCTGGAATCAAACACTCTTGCCTCCTCCATCCACCCTATGCCCAAATCTGGAAATCTAAGTTTCCAAATATTATGATTATAGGATGGAGATGGTGGCATGGTTTTTAAAGTTTTTTAGCCAATTATAATACACAAGTTTTTTAGCCAATTCTGATAATCACTGACCAGTTGTGTTTCTGTTCATAAAGTTTTCATGCATAATTCAATGGTGACTATACTGTTATTACTTGAATAAGACATATGAGTTTTCTATATATGAAATGCTACCATTTTATACTTCAATCTGATGCATGATTTGTTATAATACAAGTTCTGCATCTAAATATAGGTCCAAGCATGCAAAATAAATAGCAATTTTAATTTTGGTATTCTCTTGCATTTTGCTAGTAACTGTTTTAAAATTAAACCATTTAAAATGAAAACACAAGCTAAGGATGGCTTCATTTATTAAACATTTCTTCATCAAAATTTACTGAACACCAACAATGCAATATATACTACAGCAAAGAGGCTGCTGGGATTTGGGCAATCATTTATCTTTACCTAAACTTTGAAGTTTGAAAATCTGACCAGGTACTTCTACTTTGATTTTTATGATTTAAACTGAAACACAGGTAAGCAAACTAAGCATGAAGCCTATCTTCTTGAATTACAATTGTTTACAATGTACCTCAATGATATGAGTAAGCCCTTCTAAAGTTGAGATTGTGGCAAATTTTTACAACACGGACAATAAAGGAAAAACAATTTTTCCCTTTATATTTATAAAAACAATATTGCCAAATAAAGAGGAAATTACATTTACCCATAGTTCCTTTTTTTCTGTGTATTCTCTTAATCTTTATTTTCTAACCTTTTTAAAAAGGTTATTCTCTAACCTTTTTTTCTATGCATTCTCTTAATTTTTATTCACAAACATACTTTGTACATAGTTGTAACCTGTGTATTCATACAATTTAGAGGAAATCACTATTTAAGGCCTAATATAAAGAATTTATGCAGACTTCTCTTTAAGGAAATTATACAGTGTAAAACTTATACCATAATCCTCATAGACCTAAGAGTTTCAACCATCAGACCAAATTACAACTTCCTTTCCTTCCTTCTCCACTTGAGTAAATGAACTAATATGAGGCTCTCTTTAGTTTGAGTTCACTGTCCCTAAAAGAGTATATGTAAAATATTGTTATCTTCTTGGTTGCTTAGCATTATTTTTATGCAATCATTATATCTTAAAATTATGAATTAATGCAGATTCTCAAATCTGCATAAAACAGTTTAAAGTTATTATCAAATGTCTTTTCCACAAGTAATTTTAGTACTTTTTCCTGTATACACTTTGCTTTTTAAGTTTTCTGGTATAAACATCCCCATAGTAACTTAATCAACTATCTCATCGTTCTTATTCCACTCTTGTTGAGCTTATTGAATAAGGAAGGCATTAATACAAATGACAGACTTCTTCAAAGGACATCTGCATCTAAGTACACCATAAACACCAAAGGAAAGGCAGCGTTATCTAGGTAGAGTAGGGTCTGCAATTAAAGAAGTACCAGTCTGGTTCCACCATACATCGACTGTGATTCATCTTGGGCCTATCATTTTGGCCCCATGCAATTCAGGTTAAGTCTACTGTAAAAGGAAGATCTTATTAGCATTCTAATTCTTTGTGGATATGATGGCAAAAAAGCAATATTCATAAGCATTTCAACATCCTCAGATGAAAGATACTGGATTTTTTTTAACAGAAGATTTCATTTGTTATTAATATTCATTAGGATAAATACCACTTGTTACTAACTTGTCCTACTAAAACATCTCTGTTTCATTCTGGTTAAAAACTATAAATGAGTTTACCTTTCCAGCATGTTTCAAGAACAAGTCTGGAGAGCATGCTAAACTGTTTTCATTTAGTGACACACTGACATCTAGTGGAGATTTATGGTGTGTGAAAGGATATCACACACCTAAAAATAACCACAGTTCTGATGGGGCAGAAAGAAAAAGCACCTTTTTGTTTTTTATGCAAGGCATCAAGAAAAAGATTTTTAAAATATTAAATAAATGTGCATTTCTTGTATACTTAAGTTTTGCTTGTTCAATTAGAAACACTGGCCAATTCACAAAACATAAAATAAAAAGATGGAATATTAGAGGTGGGAGTGGTGAAAAACTGTTTCATGTTGTGGCTTCAGAGATCCCAAAAAATATCCCACTAATTCAGAATTTAAAGGAGCAAGATGTAATTATGTGCTCACTTCCTATTTACTTTTTATGGTGAATGCAGGCAACGGTGGAGGGAAGAAAGGAAGAAGGAAGTGGAGGGGAGGAGAAATGAGGGAAGGGGACATGGGAAGCAAGCCTTCCAGGATTTCCACTACATCCCTTGAATTAACTTCTGCACCTCCTTGTGGTTAGAATTTTATTAATTCCAGAAGGAAAGCTCCTTTAAGCAAATATATATGTAAGCTATTTGGCATGTCACTAAGCATTTATTTAAAACTACTCATTTAATATACTGTATTTACTTTGGAATAAAAATATAAAACAAAATGTTTCTATTACCCTGGGCTTTCCCAATGCCTAGCACCATCAGTAAAAACATGGCTTCTGTGTTTCCTTTCTGTCCTTCCACAGGTAACAAGAAATAAATGCTAAGTGGCCCCAGGAGGAAGTCAATTTAACATCTGCATATTTTATTTAACATATAATTATTTTAATTAGGTAAGATTAATAATTATTCATTGGAAAAGTATCACAATTATATCATAACCAGTACAGTACAAATTAAATCTAAAACAGTGTCCCCTCCTCCCCCTTTAGTGAACCTGGGAAGGACTCGGAGTGCAGATGGTATATTTGATATACATCAGCCTATTTCCTTGTTTTGTATTGAACTTCAACCACTGGATGGAACTTCTTTACACCACTGTTTAATTGCTTCATTATTCCAGTGAGCAGGCAAGGCTGAAGAGGAGGAATTCTGGAAGCTGGAATAAAGAATTTATATTTGTACTGCTGTGTGCTTAGCCTCTGGTTCTGGAAGACCTTTCCACCACAACTCTTCTGGAAAAAAAAAAAAAAAAGAAAGAAAGAAAAGTGAAAACATCTTACTGTTGGCCTGGAGAAAACATGGAACTAAAAGAAATCCTCAAGACCTAGGAAATGTATGATTTTTCTTGAGAAGAACGTGTACGATGTTGTTCCTGCCACACCCAGAATGCTAAATTCTTTAATTCACTCTTTCAATTATGTCTGGAAATAAGAATCATCATCCAGAAATGGTTAGACCAGCTCTCAAGTGTAAAATCCTAAAAATATATATATTCTTTTTGAAATAGGGTCTTGCTCTGTCATCCAGGCTGGATACAGTGGTATGATCATGGCTCACTGCAGGCTTGACCTCCTGGTTCAAGCAATCTTCCTGCCTCAGCCTCCCAAGTAGCTTGACTATAGGTGTGCTCACCATGCTTGGCTAATTTTTAATTTTTTTTTTTTGTAGAGTTAAAGATCTTGCTATGTTCCCCAGGCTGGTCTTGAACTCCTGGCCTCAAGCGATCTTCCTGCCTCAGTCTCCCAAAGTGCTGGGATTACAGGCATGGGCCACCACACCTGGCCCTAAAATAATCTTAAGGCAGCCAAGTTGCTTAATTATAACCAAATGTCCTTAAATAAATATGCATTCATTGATGGTGTTGTTAAATTTTTAAAAAGAAATATACTCACTTATTTCCTTTTCAGCAATTAATAAACTTCAATCTTCAGAGCCCAGAGACAAAAACAAACAAACAAAAAAACAACAAAAAAAGATGCGACACAACCTATTAGCACAAGCAAAAACAATGGTCTAACAGTGAAGCTTCATGCTGCACTCAAATGCATAATTATCCATACAACTTAAAATTGTATATTTTACTGCTTTAAAAAAGTCTTTCAGACACTTCACACTGCCCATTGTTTTACCACTAAGTAAATTTTCCTTTCACTACATTTCTGCAGCGTTGTTCATTGTTTTCAGTTCAATTACATAGTTAAGGAAATTCAGGCCCAGAGAAGTAAAAAAAAAGAATTCCTTGCTACAGAGCAAGGCAGCAAATAAGGCATTAGAAAGCTTACTCTATTACAGGCTGGTGGTTAAATTAATTAAACTATTCTGGCTCCAGAATTCAGTATTCTAAAGACCCAGAAGTCAGATTTAAAATATCAACTATTATTGAAGTGTTTTACTCACTAAAAACTATTGTGATAAATCAATGACCTATAATTATTCCAAAAATATAACTAACATTTAAAAGTTGTGATCTCCATATTCATTTCTTTCAAGAGAAAGTGTCAAAATGTGTTAGGCCCCAACCCTTGGTAATTAGTTTTTGTATAAGTGTAATATAGATTTTATTGGGTATGTTCTACAGATGGTGATTTTAAAGATTTCCCAGCAGGATCCCAACTTTGGAACTAAGGCTGCTGTCCCTATAGTGCAGAAGAAGCAGATTCCAGTGATTCTCAGAGAATTCACTAGTTGTTTGTGGGGGGGGAGGGGGCATGTGTGTTTGTGTATCCTCCTAAATAGGTCTTCTAATTCCATTTTCCCAGGACATGCTGCCATGTCCTAGACAGGAAATGAGTCTTCCAGACATGTCCAAAGTTGCAGATTCTAAGAAGAGGTGGCTATTCAAAGATCAGTGAATGAGCAGGTTACATAAAATGAATCTAGAGATGTGGTCAGAGTACTTGTGCACAATATATTTAATCTTGGAGAAAGAATTTACGGTAATATTATAGAATCAGTATCAATATTCCCACCACCAGAATCAACCACTTTTTGTGATCTTGACTTCCCTGGAAATGTTAAGAAAATAGAGACAAGTCTAACTTACAGAATCTGAGGAAACTTTATTGATCTCTTTATCCTTCCAGCATTATGAGAGCAGGCAATACAATGTTTTAACCCAACCAAGCTCAAAGGAGTAAACCTTTTTCCCGAACCATAAATGGGCTGGATGTTTCCTCCACATTATAGTATCATCTCCTAAATCATCCTTTATTCACCTCCATGACAATAATAACCCACAACTCAGTGCAGGACGGAGATGCTTTTGCTGTTTCTCTTCAGAGGACCTCACCGGAGTGTTCTTATCTTCTTGTGGGCTTCTGGCATCCTATGATATTTAACACTCAGTGCCTCCCAAATGACAACAACATGGTTACATAAATCCTTCTTTGAAAATACACGAGGATAAAAAATACATTTCTAGCTAATGACTAAGAAGCCTCTAACAAGCTGCAAGTCAAAAGAAATACAAATGATTTCTAATTTTAGTTAACAATATATAGGATTTCAGAGATGCTATTCTCTAACTACAGACTTCGGAGATACTATTCATGGCAATAGTCCAGCAAAGCCTTAAATAAGAAAACGCTGTTTTAGCAAGGTGCCTGAGAAGTATTAACAACATGAAACAGGAGACGTGACCAACATGAGATTTAAAATTCTCTGATCTCTTAAACTCATTTCACTGAAAAGCCTTCCCTCTGAGCTTAACTAACATCAGCCTGTTAACTTAAATCTGAAAAGTCTGGGCCCATGTTTAAATGTGGCCAAACAGGTGACCCTTGAAGAGCAACACAGGGGGGTGACGCCACACAGTGGAAAATCCCACACATAGCTTTTGACTCCCCAAAAGTAATAGCCTACAGTGGACCAGGAGTCTTACCGATAATGAAGTAGGTTAACACATAAATAGACTAATATCTACATATATTTTATGCATTCATGACATAACTATTTTTAAAAATATTTCTAGGGTACATGGTTTGCAAGTTTTTTCAAATTGTTACAAATTTCCAAAAGTTTTCTGATACATTTATTGAAAAAAAATCTGCATATTAAGTGGACCTGTGCAGTTCAAACCCGTGTTGTTCAAGGGTCAAATGCACTTGTAAATCTTACTAGAAACATATCACTATAATAAAAATAAAAACATGTGGCACCATATGTCAAACTGATATACAATACTTATCCCGATTATGTACTTGCCTATGCCTGTAGTGTCATTTTTTGAAGGTGCTTACATATAGCTAACATGTAAGCTAAAACACTTCCAATACTCAAATTCAGAAAAAAAAAAAAAAAAAAAACCTCAAAAAAGTATAAAGTTGCCCACTCATGAGTGAATTATTTTGAACTGAACAGAAGGCTCAATTTCAGCGCTGCCAAATGCTCTTAGGCACAGAAGCAATGCACCACCTGTCTTGAGGCACCAAGTATATCAATTCACATTTAAAATACTGGTGTGCCTAGCCAAGTATCTTAAGCAATCCATTTTCTGATGCTTGATTGAAACTTAACATGGCTAGCAACAAGGTTACACGCATCAATACTTTCAACTGCTAGTAGTAAAATTATAAAAACGTCAGAGCATCAAAGAGTTGTAGTCCTATGAGCAGAAAACCTTGAAGAAGAGTCGGTGAATTAAGGAAATGTTCTCAATGAGTCACTATCACTTTCTCTGAGGAAATATGTTGCAGTGATATACGGAACTGCTGCCATTGGTAAGAGTGACTCTGGTATTTCACTAGGAAATGAATGCATCTGAAGCTGCTACTGAAATAGATGCTGCTTCATCCAGGGAGTACACTGATGTAATGACAGAAAGTGGAGTGTGGAGTGTATTCAGTAAACAACAGGCAACCACTGAAGGTGAAGCAGGGACTGTCCTGATAAACAGTTTACTCTGGGAAGATTAATGTGATAGTGGTGTGAAGAATGGGTTGGTGTTGTTTGGATGAACAAGAGGATAACTTTTAAAGGGTTCCTTTAGATAAGGAATAACCAAGGGCCTGAATGAGACAGTAGGAGTGGAAGGAAGAGAACAGAACCAAGACATGACTTCCTTCAGAAATAAGAAAAAAAGCAAGCAACTGCCACTCTAAATGTGAAATATTCTAAAGCAAGCTTGTCCAACCTGCAGCCCATGATGGCTTTAAATGCAGCCCAACACAAATTAGTAAACTTTCTTACAACATTACGAGATTTATGCATGGGCCATTTCTTTAGCTCATCAGCTACCGTTATAGTGTTAGTGTACTTAATGTGTGGCCCAAGACAATTCTTCCAATGTGGCCCAGGGATGCCAAAAGATTAGACACCCGTGTTCTAAAGAATATTATTGTAATCTGCTTACGAAAGTTAAGAGTAATATCCTATTTTTTTTTTTCAGATAAAAAGTATAGTTGGGCTTAAATGTGCAATAATCACAGCAAAAGTATTGTTCAGAAAGACCCAATCAGGGGAAAAAAAAAAGTTTCATTTCTAAGTATTTCTTAACTCTTGGCTTTCTAAGTAGTTGAACCAATTAAAATTCCAATCTCTTTGCTGACTAGTTTTTCAGAGAAAAGCAAAAAAAAGGCCCTACTTCTTACCTATCAATCTTGGGAGGCAAGAAGTCAGGACAATAGCAGGGAAAGGTAAGCAGAAAAAAAGGTATGAGCCTTGGTCATAAGCTGTGACTGCCTTATGGATTTTCTGGAAATGAAATCTGATCTTCAAATTCCCTACTTCCTGAGTGAGGTACAGTCCAAAGGGAGAGAAGGCTTGTAACTGAGTATTGCCACGGGACCAATGGTGGAAGTGAGGGTCACAGAAATTGGTGTCACTATGTCCTTCTCTGACCACATCCATAAAATAGATCTGGGAAGAATACTCAGTTTTCTAGTCATTTTTCCTCTAGCAAACTCAGGGACGTCATCTGCCACACCATCCACTGAGGCTTTTCCAAAGCTCTGTGTAACTCACCTTGGACATCCCTCTTCTTGACTAGACTATGATGACCTCTTTGGGAAACACGGCATAACTATTTTTGTATCCAGCCTTTAAAGCAGTATTAACTTTCAGCAAATAATTGAATTTCTCTAGTTAAAATTGGTGTCAAGGTAGATTCTTCAATGACTTCAGGAAAATCACTTGAATGAAACAAAAATTAAGGTGCTAAAGATTCAAACAACTGCTAAACCATACCTGATGAAAAAGAGGAGCCATTCGAGCTGATATGGACGTTTTAATTGCATGTTCATTAACATAACTATGAAATAAATGAAAGGCTCATCCAGATAGACAACTCAATCATTCATTTTTACACCTGACCACAAACGACTAGTTACTCTGCTGGACATTAATGGGTCACACAGGTATATGAACTACGGTCTCCCCATTCTCACTTTCGGCCAATAACATCTCTTGTTTCGTGGAGGAGTAGAAGCTACCAAAGAATTTCCTACTAACCACATCTACCCTCCAGTCTCACCTATGCCCATGTCCTCTGCAAATTCACAACAAGGGCCAAACACCTCACTTGTGCTAGATCCTATCCCCTCTTGCTTATCTAGGGGAACTCAAGAATTTGGTGAATGACAATGCTGCTGTTAAGTGCTGGATGCTGGATTTCCCAAAGAGCTACTACTCTAGTCAGGGAGAAAGACAGATGTCCAAGGTAGTGCAGAGCTTTGAAAACACCCTGAATAAATGATGTAGCAGATAACTTTTTCAAGGACACTGCTCCTCCTCCCCTACACCATCCACTTCCTCCTCTCTAATCTTTCCTATCAATATACAAACGCTGTAATTTCTCCCATCTTAAAGAAACTCCAACTACTCCCTACTTCTCTATTTCACTGCAAAATTGTGAGGAGTCTCCAAGTTCTCTATTCCTTGTTATTCAATCAAGCTTTAATTTCATTGCTCCAACAAAATTGCATATAAAAATCACCGGTGTCTACGACTCCTGAGTTGCTAATGGCTATTTAGGTCCTTATCTTATTTGGCTTATCAGTAGTCTCTCATGGGGTAGATCATTCCCACCTCCTTGAACTTTTTACTTCCCTTTCAGGTTCTCACACTCTTCCTGATTTTCCTTTCACTTCTTGAGTGTTCCTTCCTGGATTCCTTTGCTGACTCATCTCTCCTCAGCCTCCTAATGCTGGGAGTGCCTAGACTTCTTTCTTCTCTAGCAGCACTCATTCCCTTGAATGAATGATCATAGGTCTCACAGCTATAAATACCAGCTACACACTCATGTGTCACAAATATACATCCCTGGCCCAGAACTCTTGAATTCCAAATTTGTATATCCAATCTTGCACTTCTATTTGGATGTTTAATAGGCATTTCAAATTTAACCTGTCAAAAACTAAGCTCATAATCTTTCTCCCTATCCTGCTTCACCCTCGAGTTTTTCACCTTGGTTAATGACAACTACAGCCTACTAGTTTGCTCAGGCCCTAAACTGTAACTCCTTTTTCATACCACATATTCAATCTACCAGCAAATCTTCTTAGCTCTATTTTTAACCAGAACCTGACCTTTTCTTACTACTTACACTGCCACCACCCAGGTTGAAGTCACTGATATCTCTCACCTGGATTCCTGCATTAGTCTCCTAACTGGTCCCCCTGCTCCCAATTCATTAGCCCCACAGCAAGTTTTTCCCTGACTGATCAGATTCTAATAAATCATGTCCTGTTGCTCTTTGGCGAAAAACAGCTTCCAGTGGTGTCCCATCTTATTTAGAATACTAGCTAAACTCCTTAAAATGAAATACAAGACCCTATGTGATCTGCCCCCGTCATCTTCTTGACCTGGCCTCCTATTCCTCTCCTAGTTGCTCACCTGCTCCAGCCCTCCTAAGCACTTGCTACCTTTTGAATGCATTGGGCATGCTCTTGCCACAAGATTTTTTCAGTTGGTATTCCCTCTGCCTGTAGGACTCTTTCCTATGTGGCTTATTCCTCACCATCTTCAGCTCTTGACTCATTTTTTAGGTGAGGTCTTCCCCGACTACCCTTGTTATAACTGTCAACCTCCCCTTTCTTTCTCCCTCACCGCACACACTATTTCCCTTCCCTACTTTTTCTCCGTAACACTTACCATCTAACATACATATATGTGTGTGTGTGAGAATGTGTGTATGCATACACACATACACACACACACACACACACACATATATATATACTTTAAAATTTTTGTGGTCTGTCTCCTAGCAATTGAAAGTAAATTCCATAAGGTAGGAATTTTCGTGTTTTATTCACTGCTAATCCTAAGCACCCAAACCAATATTCCAGTGTACACAACTAATAACTTACTGAATGAAATAAATTGGATCCCTTATTTCTAGGGGCTCATAATTAAGTGAGATGATATACATACACAAGTAAAACATTACATGTGTCCTTGAAAAAAAAATTACCATGGAAGAAAAAACATGGTCTCTCATGCGTATTTAAAATGACCTTCACCATTTGAGAGTCGTGTGACCACAGCAAGAGTTTAGCAGAGGGCTAAAAAGTGCTCTTCAAACGATGATAAAGGAATCAGGTAAGGGGTGCCAGTGAAAGCCCTACAGTGTTATCCCCTCATACCCTTTATCTCATAAATTACTACTCTTCTTCATCGCTTTGTAGATGAAAACTTGAAATGCTCATATGAAGACTTAACTACCCCAATCTCAATCACTAGAGAATCCCTGACTTTCCTTACAGACCTGGGCCCCCTAATTGTCAGGACTTCTCAGTACCACACACCTCTTGGCAACCCATTCCTCCACAGATTTACCTTTTCCTTCTCTTGGACTGAGGTGGGAGCAACCAACATATCTGAGTTTGCTAAGCTAACTTAAGAAATATTCATGGTGTGAGACAAAATAGAAGTTGTTGAAATTATACTTCTGAAACTAGGGCGCTTCTTACCCAGTAACCTTTCAATTTAACCTACTGGCAAAGAAAGAACATGGGGCAATATAGAAAAAAATGACCCTGTGACTCTTCACCCTACTCCTTTTCCCTTTTCTCCCAGAAGCGAGAATTGAAAAACACACGCACATACAGAAAACAAAAAGACTTGAAACATATTTCAATAAATGACTTCCAACACTCCAGAATACTCTGTTCCACATTACCAAATGGTATACTAGTTCCCTTTCCCTAAAATATTTATCTTAAAAGGTTTTCTCAAAGGCCATCAGTTTTCATTTCTTCTATTAGATTTCCTTAAAATACTGCAAGCAGATACATGTATTTAGTTGTTTTCTTTTCACCAATAAAAAAGGATACGAGAAATATCCATTAAGAAGACAGTAATGATAATGAGAAATTATGTAAACTTTGTAGGACAGAAAGTATTCTGGTGAATTTAAGGAAGTTTAAAATTACAAGATTAAGTCAGTCTCTATTTTAAACACATTGTCATTAAGTAGGTTATATGAATAACCCATTGCTATTTCCCATATTTCAATTTAACAGTTTCAATTTAACGATTTAAATATATGTGGCACCAACCACATACAAAGCACTGAATCAACATGAGGAATTAAAGGAGACATGACAGATATGCTTCGCATGGTCTCTGGATAACCTTATGGAGAAGACTTACACCCATGATATAATTATCATTCACTCAGCAAACATTTATCATGTTACATATTGGGCTAGATACTAAAATAAGGAGACACGGAGCATAGATATTATCCTCCAAAAGCTCATTATCCAGAAATATGGATATGGAATAAAATTGAATAAAATGCCAAAATGCATGCTAGAAACATAGGGTACTAAGTGTAGTTTTAAGAAAGAATAATTATTTTAAAAGCATCAAATAGTATTAAGTATATTTAATATATATAGAGTAAAACTTACTAAATATTATACTAATATTTTCATTGCTAAATCATCAGGAACATCTGTTCAGTTTCTCATTCAATAAAAATGGATATACATTAGCAAAGGGAAAAGTCTATCTGGACAGGGAAATGATAAACTGTTTAAGGATGTGAAGATGTATTCATCTCTGTATGTATCACAGTGCCAGAAAGAACCCTGTAATTAGCAAACACATAAAATTTGTAGAGCAGATAAACTCAGAGTGAAGATTAGCTAAGGAGTTATATAGCATAACCACCTTTCATCTCCCCCCACCCCCTTCCAAAGAGAAAAAAAAAAAAAAGGAAAAAGAATTCTTGGCTTTAGGGCACAAATTGTTGAGGAAGGCACCTGGCTTGTTGTTGGCACTTGGAAATATGCATATACTTGATTCCCTTTTATTATTTCTGATGTTTGTGAAGAAGGCATCTCAGAGAAACAGACCAACAGGTATGTGAGAGCAGTGTAACAGAAAGGTTTCCATCAAAGGAGCTGGACTTGAGATAAACTTTAGGGATTAGAGATTGGAGGATTTGGGGGAAAAAGTTGCTTTTAGTGACCTGTGTTTGGAGGACTTGCGTAACTGGCTTTAGCTTCACCAGATTTCAACAAGGTAACCCTACAGATATGAAGATTTAGTGTGAACTTAAATTTCCGTAAATACATGTCAATGATAATACCCACATTTGTCAAAAATTCCTTTTGCTATGCACTGTTCTGTTTACTTCAAAATATATCCAGAACTAGGTACCAAAGCTCTGCTGCCTAATCATGGTTTAATCACTCTTTCTCATGTATAGTTAAATTAACAACAAAGACTATTAAAGACTATACTGTACTTGTGCCTGAATCTGGGTAATCTATTGCTTATTTTTTTTCTTTTCAAAACTTAGCTTTTCAATATATGGTCTTATTAATATATTGGATGTTGCTACTTAAAAATCACCTTGGGCTTCCTGTTACATGAATTAACAGAACCACAGAAGCTGAGAGCCCAGCAGGTGGTAAATTGAAGTAAGAGATACTCCTGGAGTTCCAAGGATATTCCCTTAAGAGAAATGCTTATGAGTTTAGGAGCTCTCATAAGAGAGTCAGGGAGAAAAAGAAGGAAGTGAGGCTTGTGTGTGTATGCCTTAGATGTGATAGGCATACACCTTACAGGATCACTCCTCATTTCTAATTTAACAAGACTGATTCTGTTTGATAAAGACAAAGGCTTTATCATTACCTATTACTATCAGCAATGCAGTTATAAATGCCACTCCCAGTCATTCGTTTTATAGCCATTTTGAAAGGACTATCAGTTTACTCTGTAGAAACATCCCATTACACATTGCAGATACACATTTAAATCACTGAAGAACTTTACAAGAAAAAGTTGACAAACCAGTTAGAAAAATTTTGTTTCATTTCAAATAATGAATATCTACTAGATTGTAATTGTAATTTTTACTTGGCTATTACTTGAGAAAATTTAGTAATTTATTTAAATATGAAACAAATGAATTTATTTGTATATTGTATTTACCTAAAATAAAGACCACTAACTGGAATATAAGTAGATAATGCTTATGTAGAACCATTATCTCACTCTCTTAAGACAATTTATAAACATTTGAGAAAAATAATTGACATTTCACATCATGCCATAATTCTGTCCAAAGAATTTACGATGTAAATGTTAATAAAATTGTGTTAATGTGGTGCACGTATATCACTATAATGTAGGTTACCATCTAAAGTCACAGGACTGAAATTGACTTAAATCTTACCATACAGTCACATTCTTATATTGTTGTAAGAACACTTAGACAAGTTAGTGGGGCAGACTCCAAGTTCTTCACGTATGCATCAGAAAACACCACCTTATTAAATGCTTGATTTATCAATATAAATTTCCTGATGTGGTTATGCAATATATGGATAAATTTGAAATAACATTTTTTATCTCATTTTCCAAATTGATAAAGTGAAATCTGTGATTTTGAAAGTATTTCTATGACAAATATCTAAGGGAAAATACAAACCTACCTACCTCATATTCATTGCAAACCGCAGTTATATTTTGTAAGGTTCCATTTGAGACTAAAATAAAATATTAAAGATTTGCTAAAATGCAATATTGTACTTTATAATTTCCAGAAGCTATAATCTATCAATATCTACTTTTATAGGGAACAGTTATAACGTGTGTACGTGGCACCAACCACATACAAAGCACTGAATCAACATGGGGAATTAAAGGAGACATGACAGTATTAAAGTATATTTTAATTAAAATTAAAAAATATGTGTGTGTGTGTGTGCCTGTTCAATATAAATTTGTGACGTTATAAACAAAAACTCTTTGCGGGAAAGCACAAAGGTGCAGGGGGAGAGGAAGTATCGTTATTGGCTGTGTAATATAGAGCAAGTTATTTAAACTTGTCTATGCGCACTGACAACTGTCATCTAAGATTCATCAGTGTCTGCTCTCCTAAAGCTCTTTAGGTGTCTCAAATGAGATAAGGCACATCAGTGACTGAACAGTGCCCTGGCATGCAGTGGCTCTCATGTCATAGGTTGATCTATTCATTAGAACACCAAGATACTACTAGTCCACTTCAAAGAGTAGCCTGTTCCCTAAAAGAAAAAGCAGGACAAGCGCAACAAAATTTACAAGATTAAAATTACTGAGCTTGAGGGCCAACAAAGAAGGAAATTATCCAATCAACTCTTCTGTCTCATATATAAACAAACTAAAACTCAAAGAGTTAAAGTGTCTTATTTAAGGCCACAATGGTAGTTTGTGGAAGAGCTGCAAATATTTTAAGTAACCAATTCCCTCCACTTTATCCCACACCAGTATGGACACAGCCAACAAGTAAGCAAAATAGGTTGGCGGTGGTAATTAGGCTCATGGTAACTAAAGGAAGTCTAATCATAGCATCCCCAAACATCCTAACATTCAGTATGATTTAAGTTTTTCTAGCACCAAGAGAGAAGTTTATTACTCTAGGGTGTAGAATGTACAATTTTGGCAGTGGAGGAAAAACTACTTTCTACGGCTCACCCACGGTTGATAAAAAACCTTACAACTTAATAAACGGTCTCCACTTGCATCACATTGACTTGGACTCCATTATAAATTAATAGTTAGGTTTTCACAGAGGTAAAGTCTGAATTCTTCAAAATAGTCCCTTTCTATAGTGCTCCTCTGTAATAATGGTGGGGGTGGGGCGTTTAAGTGAAAAACAGATATGTAAGTGTAATTTTAATTTTACTCTGATATAAGACTTCTACTGACAAATAGAAGTCTGCTATTCTAGTGACACACACAACTACACGTTTTACTTTATCCGGAAGCATTTTTTTATGTTAATATTTTCACTCTATACATTTTTAAGATGATACTTCATTTCCACATTGAGGACTGGAGAAGACACCTGCCCCATATACCACAATCTTGGTTACATGACCAGAGATGATAACCTTAGTCATAGGGAAACAAAACAAAACAAAACACCACCACCACACACAATTATACTCTATTTAGCAAATCTAAATATTGTAAAGTAATTCTAACTTTCAAGAAATCAAACACTTCACAATTACAACTAGAGAGAAGAAATTTAACCTTCTAAAAACCTTACAATTTGGTATTCTACCAATTGAGAAATAATATCACATCTGTACACTAACAGTTCTAGTCTACCTTCAAGGCAGACAAAGATTTCTGTGTTCAACTCTGCCTCTGGCTGTATTTGCTGGCCACTTGCCATAGTAAGAATGGTAATACACAACAAGAACATTCAAGACCAGGATTAGAAGTAAAAAGTGCATCACAGACTAGCTACCACATCACAGTTACCATCTGACAATATTGCCCAATGCTGAACAAAAATCATCAATTTGGAAGCAACATGTTCCATAAGACATTACCAGACTCCTGAGTGAGTGAGCCAGGATTTCATATTCTTTTTGGCTTAAACATCATATTACCGAAGTACAACTTTATGTGTTTGAGACCAATGGGTTAAAATCCACTTTTGATTATTTAAGGTCATTCTTTCGATAACAAAGGAAAAAAACTCTATGCATTTAATAGGATTTTAAATGTTTTCAATTTAAGAATGGGTTTATTTGTGCTAGTCTTTAGTAATCTTCATAGCCACATTTTTATTTCATCAACAATCATCTCAGACACACCTTCTAACAAGACTGACTTAAAATATTACGACAGGAAACTATGCCTTCAGGAGCATGTTTATTGTGTTTGAGATGATACATCAGGTGCTCTCTGAGCTACAAAGGGTAAAAGGAAATCCTCTCATTACAAACTGACAAAAGTAAAAGGTAAAACATTTTTCACAACAGCATGAACCACATACTCAGAAATAGATCTGGGTTTAATACAAATGACATAATTCCTAGTCATCTACAGCTACTTTTATAACTTCATACAGATAATGAATTAGGCTAAAATGCACTATAATATTTGGTAGACTTCAGGACCAGTATCCTTAGTACATCACAAAATACATTTTGATATCCCAAAGAAGCAAGACTTGCAAGTAGGCGTTTTAAACATAACTAATCTACAGCTACAAAGTTCTACTCTTGATAGCATTTACCTTTTTGGGGAGTCTCCCAGGCTCCAAAGGATAAAAGCAGAGTAGAATCAGTATAACATATACACAGAAGTCCGTATTGTAAAGGCTATAAAGATTTGCAGCACAGTGAGAAGATGCCTTCTGCTCCTTCACACTGCATACAAATTATGTGAATTATGTTGCGTATCTCTTGGTCCACTGTCTGGCTATCCTGTCGTGTTCTGCTCTGTTGGTCAAATACTGAGTGGCTATGCTTCCAACCAGAGGATCCGCTGGAAAAGTAGAAAGAACATTAAAAGCTATTTTGTGGTATCTTCTCCAAGATATAGTTCTAATATTCTCTTACAATGAAATGCTTATTTTTCAGCAGTATCTTCATATATAATAGCTAGATTTTCAAAAGAAAAAGTTTAAAGTAACATGATCATACGTATATTTTAACATTCAAGTTAGGAAAGCCCCCTTCAGCAAAAAAAAAAAAAAAAAAAAAATGAATTTTGAGCTATATATAAAAAGTTAGATTTGACTTTTATAAAAGATGTGTCTTTAATATACAAAAACTGTTTTGTAATTTTGGCCTTTCATTCAACAATGGAAGTATACTAGGTGGTTATATTTCTGCTTATGAATAGTTCAAAAACGGTAATTTTAAAATAAAGCCCCAGTCTTACAATACCATGCTATTTCAAATAAAATGCTTCCTTCATTCTGTGCCTGATATGACTCTAATCACTATCAATATTAACACTTGAAAACTTACTTGCCATTTTGTTTTAAGTAGAATTCTGAACTAGAAAGTGAACTTGATATAAATTTTTATTTTGATGTTTCAAAAGAAAAAAATATGTACATATGGTACAATATTTGAATTGTACCAACCCATAGCCAGTAAAAAAAAAAAAAAAACTATCTTCCTTCCTGACTCCAGCTGCTTAGAAGTTTCTTTCCCTGGCAAACAATTGTTACCCATTTACAACATTACTTCCCAGAGTTCTTACATGCACTGACAAGCATTTAGAATATTCTGTTGTGTATATGTATTTTTTTCCAGTGCCTCTTATACTTAATACATCTTGAAGATATTTCCCTATTAGTTCATATAGGGTTGTCACATTCTTTTAAAAAGTTACATCTATTAACGGGCATTCAGGTTGTTTCCAATACTCTAATAAATGATACCACAATGAATATCCATCTGTCACTATCTATTGCATATGTATCTCTGCGGAGCACAAGGTAACAACAGTAACAGTCTTTAGTGACTTATCAAATATTTAGAAAAAGTAAGTCAACTTAAAAAAAAAAAAAGGTCACATAGCGAAACAAAATGTATGACATTTCAGGTCTAAACATCACTTTATCAAGTCAGCTACCCAAGTTTCTGAAGTTCACATGTGGCAGGCATTTTTTAAAGTTATGAATTATACACAAATGATTTTATCTCTGACGTTATATAATCATAATCTAGTTCGATTCTCATTGGCTATCATTTTAATATCCATTACTACTACACTTAATATAACTAACTAATTCAAAAAGGAAGGGAGAACAAGAAGCCCTCTATTATTAAAGTAGTTGCCTAAAAGCATACGGCAGCATGGAACGAGCAGGAAAAGGAGGCACCGGTTTCAGAGACATTGCTTTACTCTTGTTAGAAGTGGTCTGTGCACCTAAATAGTTTTAAAAGTAGAGATTCCATTAATGATGGTGACAAAATAATTATAGAGTGGTTGCCATTAACAAATTAAATGAAGGTATTGAGAAACTTTTGGCCTAGTCTACTTCAAATGGCATTGGTAATTTCCTCACAAACTGTTTTATGGGGATCTTTCCATGAATAACATTTACCTCTCAATCTACATTTAAAGCTAACTTAAAAAAAAAAAGCACTGGTTTTTGTAGCCTTATTGTAGGTGTTAATAAAGATTTGCTTACCAGGGTTGCAGTCTGTCAAAAGAGAACAAATAGACAGCAAAACCTTTGAAATAGTCAAAGCGGGGCTCCAGTTGTCTTTAAGGATGTCCAGACAGATGACTCCCTGACTGTTGATGTTGCAGTGATAGATTCTGGTGCGGAAAGTAACCTAAGCACAGTCACATTAAAAACAGAAGGAAAATGAATGCTGTATTACCAACTAACACACTAAAAAAAAATGAAGGGTAATATATCATAGATGATACTAAATTATTTGACTGGAGCTAAACTTAGATTAGGTTTAATAACAAAATTAAATGGTTTTGACTCAGTTGAAAAAAAATTTTTGTTTTTACCCTGCATGGAAAGAACTAAAGTGAGGAACTGATCAGTTATACTTAAATAACTGATACAGTAATTCTATCTATGTGTGTGGGCACGTGTGTTTGCGTACACATCCACACCATATACAACTGTGTGTGTACACATACATACAGAAAGACAGAAAGTGAGGAAGAAGAGAAATGTTTTGGTGCCGAAGGTAAGAAGAACTGATGAAGATTTTTTTTAAAACATAAAAGTTACATCAGTTTCTTAGTAGAAAAGATCAGTATCAATTCAGCTAATTTCTTACCAAACGTTAGAAAATACTGGAGGATTTAGAAGAAGGTTGGTAAAATCATTTACACTACCTGCCCTTCTGTTTCTTAGCCTTTTATTTCTACGGCTGGTTCACTGTCGTTAGGCTAAAATATTAAAATAAAATAAACAAGGTTTTTAGCTACTGGATAAAGGAAACTAATATATCCTTGAAATGTGTGAGAAAAGAAGATAAATCATAAGAACAAACACTGCCAAGTCTCAAAACAATCACAAACACTAATTGGATAGCTAATTCATAATTGGAGTTGCCGAGAAAAAAAAAATTTCTGATCATTTGAAAACTAGCAGTGTACTGTGAGCGCAAATGTGGAATCTGGGAAGAAAATATTAAATGCTCTCAAAAGTGTCCTTCTGAAAAGAATGCATGACAGGGAGGGGATAGGGGACCAACACACTAGTTTAGCGGGGGAGGAGGAGAGTATGCCCCTCTAGAACTGCTCTGACCAATACAGCATATACTAGTTACATGTGCATATACAGCTCTTAAATTGTGGCAAGGTGAATTGAGACAAACTAAAAGTGTAAAATAAATACCAGATTTCAAAGAGTTAGTACCAAAAAGAAAATGTACAAGATTTCATGAACAATACTCTTACATTGATTACATGTTGAAATGACAATATTTTGAATATGCTGGGTTAACTAATATAGTATTAAAATTTTGTTTCTTTTTATGTTTTATGTGGCTATTAGAAAATTTAAAATTATACATATAGATTTTACTGTATTTCCATTAATGCTGCTCCAGAATATAGAAATAATTTATGTTCAGATCGCTGACGTTACTACTCAATACATATGTGATTTACAAATATATTTTCAGCTATAACTAGTGAACAGAATAGCATTCATGAACAGATTTCTATTAAATATTTATTATCCTTCAAGAAGCTCAACTTTTCCAAACTTCAAAAAGATTTAGCATTGCAGAGAAATAATTGTTCCAAATACCAAGATTATACCAGAAATCTTATTTTTCATTTGTCCAACTATAGCTCTTAATAATGGTTAATACTGTATTATCTTAGCAACAGAGTGAACACTAAAGAATTAGATAATATATTGCAATTTCAGCAAAAAATTAACATGCTAAATTTATAATCATTATATTAATCAAAATTATTGGTAAATCATATGCAGTACTATATAGTGTGAAATTCTCATATTAGTCAATTTCTGTTTTTCATTAAAAGGTGTCCAGGAAAACTTGAGTCTTTTTCTTCAATTAATCTTCCCCATATGCAAAAATAATTTCAAGATCTTACATTCTAATGGGACCACACAGTAAAGCACTTTAAACACTAACAGCTGTAATTGAGAGTAAATGGTGTCTGCGGTTTGGGGTAAATACCACTAGATGGCACTCTTGTTACCTTGTTAGACAATACGTTCCTGAGAACCCTCTTTTATTCACAAAATAAATCCGTTTATATGCACATATACACATATACACAGGCTACATAAATTTTAAATGGTATAGACTGCAACATAAATTTTTAAAAGTACAGAGAACAAAAGTTACCACGTTGGAAAGAAAAACATTTCACCCTAGTTAAGGGCTATGGACTTGAAAATACACTTTCCCCTGGAGTGGCAGACATCTCTGTAACAAGAGCATAATAATGCTCATGCTTAATTCCAGTGGTTTTTACCTGCTGACTTGACCATTGTAGAAACAGAAGTTAGCGGAGGGAGCCATTCAAGTAATTGTTGTATTTAAGCTTTGCAAAGTTGACGGTCATTACAAGGCACAACTCACCCCATTCTGTTACCCATCTAATTCATACTTCAAATGAACTCAGAGCCAACAAAACTCAGGCATTCTGTTTCCATTACTACATCATATCCACAGAAGGTACAAAATGAATTTACTAAATATTATTAGTTTCCCTCTTCTTGGCTATGAAGTTTTTGCTTATCTATAAAGGTATTCAGCACAAAATTCACATTATTAAACCCTTACTTCTGGAAGCTGTCAAACAGTTTTACTTTTTATCCTAATACTTTCATTAATACCTTAATAGTTAATTAAGGTATTAATTCTTAATTAAGGTAGTAATGAAGGTTCATAGGATCTTTTCCTTCATAAGCATACAATTTATCTGCTTTATTGATGTGCAAGGTATAGTTTTATTTACAATTAAGAATTAAACTTTGTTTATTACAAATTATTTGTGAAAGGAGTCAATTACTTTGTTTTAAAATTCTTGATTATGTGAAATTTTCCGTATCAATCCATGAAAAGCAATGAAATCAAAATAACTGCATCAATACACATTTAAGTTCTAGAATAACCAATTTTAGAGAAGAAGGATTAAATACTAAAGAATGCACTTCAAGCTTCTTACCTTTGGTGGCTTAAATGGATAATCTGATGAAAATGTGATATCCAGAAAAAACACACCACCTTCATATACAGAACCCGGTGGACCAAGTATAGTTGATCTCCATTCATAAATGTTATCTCCTTTAGGCCCAGCACTATTTAAAAGAAATTAAAAATCAGTATGTACATATATTAGCAATGAATGTTAACAACCTAAAACCAGGGAAGTGTTAAAGGTAAATTAGCAATCTAGAGCAATAAGACGTAAAACAAGTATAAAAGAAATAAGCCCCAATGTGTTTGCATGTGTATATGAACTTATTTGGAAATATTACAAACTTACAGAGGAAATGCAAGAAAAGTACAAAGAAAATTGGTATAACTTTACCCAGTCTCCATTAGCATTCTGCTCTGCCCCATTTGCTCCTCTCTCTCCCCGAAACACACACCCCTCTAAAGCTGCAAGCATGCATACAGACATGCTTTTTTTCTGAGTCATTTGAAAGTTGCACACGGCCTTTTCCCCATAAACACTTCAGTGTGCATTTCCTAAAAATAATCTCCTATAAATCACAATACAGTTACAATTTCAGTAAACACATTAATACAATTCTTTAAACTACAATTTGTATTATAATGTTGTCAACTGATTCTGTAATACTCTTTTAAAAAATTAATTTTTCTCCGGATGCAGGACCCAGTCTTGGAACCACGTATTTCCTGTGTCTTTATTCTCCTTCAATATGGGTCCTTTCTATCTTTCTTTAACTTTTATAACATTAACATTTTTTGCAGAATCTCGTCTTCTTTTTTTAAAAATGCTCATCATTTTGAGCTTGCCATGTTTCCTCATGATTTGATTCATGTAACACATTTCTGGCTGAAATAGTATGTAAGTGATGTGTCCTTCTCATGGTATCACATTTGGAGGCACGTAGCATCTACCTGTACCTCATTGGTGATGTTAAGTTTCATCATCCAGACAAACTGCTATCCAATTTTCCTACTGCTTAGTTACTATCTTTTCCCTGAAACCAATAAGCAATCTTTGGACAGACACTTTAAGACCAGGCAAATATCCTGCTTCTCATCAAAATTTCTTCCCAAGATTTGGCATCCATTTGTGATTGCTATGGTTTGATTTGTCCCTGCTAAAACTCATGTTGAAATCTGACCCCCAAACGTGGCAATGTTGGGAAGTGTCTGAGTCAGAGGGGTAGATCCCTCATGAATAAATTAATGCCCTCCCTCAGGGGTGAGTCCTCACTCTAGCAAGAATAAATTAGTTCTCAAGAGAACTCATTGTTAAAAAGAGTGGCTTTCCTTGGTTTCTCTCTTGCTTCCTCTTGCTTTGTGATCTCTTCACACTTGATACCTGCCTTTCCACTGTGAGTTGAAGCAGCCTGAGGCCCTCAACAGATGCAGATGCCCATCAGGTGAACCAAATGAACCTCTTTTCCTTATAACCTACTCAGTTCTCAGGTATTGTTATAGCAATAAAATCATGATTTTCCAATTCTAGAACTTTCTCTACACTTAACAGTTACCCCTTGCGCCTCTTCTCCTGCCTGCACGTATGTACAGAAGTAAGTATTTTTGGTACGGTCTCATTTTTTCCCAATGCTTTATAAGTCATTACTGACTTTAATTATTTTGATACCCAAATTACTGCAGATTTGGCCAATGGGGAACCCTTTCAAAATGACTCCTATATCCTTGCGACATGTTAGCATCTTTTTTTTTTTTTTTTAAGCATTTCCTTCCTTTGGCATAAGGAATCCCATCCTTGGAATCAGCCATTTTTCCAAAGAGCCAGGGTTCCTTTCAGTGTGAATGTTGTAAGAAAAACCAAGATCTGAGTCCTAGGTGCTACTAAGTCTTAGTTACATTTTGGTGCATTGCGCTTAACACACCATTACTTTATAAAATACAAACAAGAGAGATAGTTCAAATAAAATCTAAACTCATAATTACTTGTTGGTACGACAACTCATATGCCTTAAACTCTCCTCAAATATATTTTACTGCCAGTTGATAGAAGAGCTTGGATTCCCACACCAAATTCTTAGTTCTTAAATGTGCTCTCTTCCCACTTATCACGCTATTTGCCATCGGACAAAGTGTACATTTAACTATAGGACAAAGTGGACATTTAACTATTACAGGATAGTAAACAACTTTGCCTATTGTCTTGGAGTAGACTAAGCAGAGAAGCTATGGTAGTATGATTACTTTGCTGTACCCAAAGACACCTAGCTTAGGACAAGTGAGGGCTAAAATCCAGGTAGTGTTGGCTACCTGTCTGGATTAGGGGCCTCTTTTCATTCTCATAAATGTACCATCTGTTAGTCAAAACATGGGACAAGAAGGGAAGGGGTCAGGAAGGGACATGAGCCACTGCAGGGCTGAGTCCACTGTAATTTAAACAAACCATATTAGAGGCTAGCAACCGACTGACACTCTCTCTCTCTGCCTCTTCCACTGTCTTGAATCATCCATTTTTCCTTCTCTGGTGAGTGATGCCAATAAAAATCCAACAATGCCATTTCTCCCAACTTTATTATTATTTTTTAAAATCTCTATTTCTCTGTCCCTTCCAGCTTCCATCTCAATCATCTTTCCTTTACAGCAAAACTCCTTGGAAATCTTTTCTACACCTGCTATCTTCAGTTTCTCTCCTCTGTTGTTACTTGAACTCCTTCCAAACAGGCATTTCCTCCCATTACTCCACTGAAACAGCTCTTATCCAAGGTCACCAATGACCTCATCACTACACCCAATGATCATTTCTCAATCTTCATATTATTTGACTGGTCCAGCAACATTTGACACAGCCAATCATATCCTCCTTGATACACTTTCTCTTTCATTCCTAGAATAACATACTTTGTTAGCTTTCCTACATTTCCTGGCCCCTCCTTCTCATTCTCTATTCCTGTTCCTTATCACCCTAAGCTTTAAATATCACCAGTCCTCCAGAGCTAAGACCTTACACTCTTCTCTTTTCTACCTACATATACTGTTTTGGTTATCTTATAAAGTTTTATGGCTCCCAATAGCACCAATATGCTCTTAACTTCCACATCTGTAACTGCAGCCTAGATTTTTTTTGCTCTGCAAGACAATGTCAAGAGAACAAGGCAGGCAACAGTCTTGGAGAAAATATTTGCAAAAGATGTATCTGATAAAGAACTGTTATCAAAAATATACAATGAACCATTAAAACTAAAGAAAATGAACAACCTGATTATAAAATGGGCAAAATACCTGAACAGATACCTCACACCAAAGATAAACAGATGGCAAGTAAGCATACGAAAAACTGTTCAAACTCATGTCATTAGGGAATTTTCAAGTTAAAATAAGAAAAACATGCCACTACACACCTATTAGAATGGCCCAAATCCAAAACACTAACAACAAATGCTGACGAAAATGTGGAGTAACAGGAACTCTCATCCACTGCTAGTGGAGAATACAAAATGGTACAGGAAATGCAAAATATCTAGGTTCATTTTTATGCATCTGGATGTCCACTTTGGGAGACAGTTTGGGAATTTTCTTACAAACATAAACGTATCTTACCATAAGATCCAGTAATCGCACTCCTGGGTATTTACTCAAATGAACTGAAAACTTATGTCCACATAAAATCCTGCATGTAGATGTGAATAGCAGCTTGATTCATAACTGCCAAATCTTGAAGCTGATCAAGATGTACTTCAGTAGGTGAATGGATATATAAACTGCGGTACCTCCAGACAACGAAATATTATTCAGTGCTAAAAAGAAATGAGCTATCAAGCCATGAAAAGACATGGATGAAACTTAAATGCATATTACTAAGTGGGAGAACCCAATATGAAAAGGCTACATACTGTATGACTCCATCTATATGACATTCTGGAGGCAAAACTACGGAAACAGTAAAAATATCAGTGGTTGCCAGGGGCTAGTGGGGTGGAAGGGATGAAGAGGCACAGCACGGAGGATCTTTAAGGGAGTGAAACTTTTCTGTACGGTATGAATGGCAAACATGTCATTATATATGTGTAACAATCCACAAAATGTACATCAAGAGTGAACCTTTATGAAAACTAGGGACTTTGCATGATAATGATGTGTCAATGTAGGTTTATCGACCGGAATGTAACAACTATACCACTGCAGTGTGGGACAATAATAGCAGGGGTGGTTGTGTGTCTGTGCAGGGGCAGAGAGACAAGGGATTTTCACTCAATTTTGCTATGAACCCAAAACTGCCCAGAAAAAGCTATTAATTTAAAAAATACAAATTTTAGAACAAGCAAATATTTATACATTAAAATAAGAAGTCAATGTTTCTCTAAGTAATGGTTTATAAAAAGAGTTACTAACTTTTATAAATGAGTACATTCCAAAAATTTGTTTTGAAATCACGTATTTTGGAACTTGAAACACATTTTGACCATAGAACTAAGGTGGTTTAAATCCTGGTCCACAAAATTTATTTAAACTATTTCTTCTATAACATTAAATAAGGTACTGTATATCTGCAGTAAAAAATACTGAAAAGTATGATATATGGCTAGACATTTTAAAACTACATAACCCAGAGTACCTTCGAACTGACCACTCTGGCTCTCAAAGTTCATGTAGTTGGCAGGTATTCACTCTGGCCTCTGATCTTTTCCTACTCTTTCAAACGTATCTTTATAAACCAAGGAGAAAAGAGATGTAAAAATAAGGAAATTCTGGTTACAAAGAATGAGAGGAAAAGAAAAAGATTATTCCTGGAAACTTAAAGGGTGCTGAAATGACTAAGAAATGGCTAAGAGGGAACAGCATTGTAAAAGTGATGGCGAGGTGTCCTGTGCACAGAGAGGAAACATGGAAAGCCCACCAATCAGCCAGATAGAAGGGAGGTAAGGATAAAAGAAAACCAAGGTAGAAAAGTGACCAGCAAGCATTTCACAGCAGAAAGGAAAATGAAGACTCTCCTAGAACAGCAGAGGCAGAAGAAGCAGAACAAAGAAAATAAAACAAGGAGTCTACCCTGGACTTAAGAGTGGGCAGACCTTTTAGCAAAAGTGATTAAGAACTAGGTGTTGATATGAGGATAGAAACTACAAACTGGGAGGTAAACAGGAAAGGAGTATTTCTGAGGCTATTACTAGACAATAAAAAGGACTGGCCAATGTTAGTGGTGTTAAAATGTGTGCAAGTCAGGTGTTCTCAGTGATAACTGCCTGCACTGTTAACTTTCAACACTCAACCATTTTCAGATATTTTTAAAATTCAAAATTTCTGAAAAGCAATGAGCATATACCTTAAACAGCTGGGTTGGCGAAGATATTTAAATGCCACACAGACTCTAGCAAACTTGTCCAACCTGCCTTATTTTGCTGTTGTTGTTGTGCTGTTTTTTTTATGCTTTTAGCAGCCTAAAGCCACGGGTTTTAGTTTCTGTCTCTAGTGATAAGAGAAAAAGAGGATGAGGAAGGGGCTTTACTGGCCTAACTGGAAACAGAAACTTCAAGAACCTATGACTGTATTCTTTCCCCTGGACACCCCTGCAAAGTATTTTAATTAATTCTTGACATCACCAACATCCTAACTAAATGGGAGAATTGGTTACACCTTAATGATTGTAATTTAAGTATTAATTTTCTTATAGGATATGGCTGTGTCAGCCACCTTTTCTCAACCTTAACAACTAGATAAGATTCACTCAGATTAATAATACGGCTAATAAAAGGAGACATTTCAGCACCATGATTCAGTCATAATTAAGTTAAATCACACAATTTTTACATTGTGCCAAACTGTATGGAAATACCTCAGTGATTCAGAAATGTATCCAGTGTCTTCAGAGTCCATACAAAATAATTTTATTTGGTAAATGTATTTTTGACTTAAAAACAGAAATACAAAATTTTAGGTACAATGCCATACTGCACAAAAAAGAAGCAGTCTAGAAAACATAGAGAATAGTAATTATAAAACTAGCTCATGTATTCACTACAAATACATATTTAAAAAGAAATTACACACAAAAGGTTACTCTATTAGGTTGGACTAAGTATTTTAATAGTCCTAAGAATTTGCATACATATTCTACTGCAAAAGTATACTTTAGAATTGGTATATTTAAAATGCATAATATTGAAAAATTAAAATCAATCACTATTAGTATCACCAAAATAAGCAATAACTGTTCCTAATGTTGATATGACTTTTCCCACAATGAGGTTATCAAGTTAGCATCTCAGTATGAGTAATGGGGGTAGGGGAGATTAGAAAGAGGAGCCCTTAAATTAGACCAATCTTTAGAAAAGACTGGAATGAGTCAGGTAATTAAGATTATAAATAAGTTCATTATAAACGTTTGTAGGTCAGTAATGCACATTTCAGGGATTAAGCTGCAACTCAGTAAGTACACCTGAGTTCTAAGAAGAATATTAAAAATGAGAAGATATCCAACCTAGCATTGTTTAAAATACTGAAAAAACTGCATAAAACCACTATGTCTACCAATAAGGAAACAGATAATTAGACAGCAATTAAAATGAATGACCTATATTTTTCAGCAAGAGACAGATCTCAAAAATAATGCTGAGTGAAGAAAGTTAAGCTGAAGGATTAAACATGTAATTTAATACCATTTATTCAAGTTTTAAAAACATAAAAAAGATCCCACATATTGTTTCTGAATGCATACATATACAGTGAAAGTATGAAAACTTATATAGAAATCATGGACCAAAAATACAGGATAGTTACTGCCTCTGGGCAGGAAGGAAAAGGAATGAGACTGGGAAGAAAGTATGAAGAAACTTCAACTATATATAGTTTTATTTCCTTTAAAAAAATGTTCAAGCTAGAATATATGAAAGGATTACTGGATTGTTACTCAAGTCTTTCTTACTACTGTACGTTGAAACAAAAAAGAAGGAAGTTTCAAAACACACCAGAGCTCTATTTTACTATTAACATAACTAAAGAAAGAAAGAACATTTTATGGAGTGCCCACTCTATGCCAGGTGCTTTATATCACATCTAACTCAATAGTAGTAATCCTGTTCAAGTATTTTTATCACAATTTCACAGATGAGAAACCGAGCCAGAAAGGTTAAGTGACTTGCCTAGGGTTGTATATGCAGACCTAAGATTCTCTTCTAAAATGTCTTCATCACAAATTTGAAAGCAATAAATCCATACAAATATTTTTAATTATCCAGCTCCTGCCAAAAATAAAATGTAAACAGATTCAGAAATAAAGGTATCTAATCACGTACTAAAGGTGATTCTGTAATGGCTTCTACTCTACAGACTTTTAAATGCTTCATATAATTTGGATTATTAATTCTTTGTTCCATCTCTGTTTTAAGTGTCTACTCTAAGAGTCCCTCCCAAACTTTAGGATTATATTTCTGAAGAGAATCCTGTTGAACAAAACAGCAGGTGACAAGATGAGTTTTAGAGTCTTTTAGCACTTAGGATGTGGGGATGGGAGGAAAAACAAAATGATATAAAATTCAAGTTTTGAAAGAGTTGAAGAAAACCCGCCAAGGTATCACCTTCAAAACAAATATGGTCATTTGCATTAAAAATCTATACTAGTATGTAACTCTTGCCTGAAACACCTTCAATAACTGTTCAGGAAATAGTGATCAGAGTACTGCCTTGTAAAGAAGTGGATTCTTTTCCTAAAATTTGTATTAAGCAGATTCTGATTCTTAAGTTTTTGAACCATCCCTTACCAGCTTCACATCTTTTACATAAATTACTACAAATGTTTGTGTAACTCATTGGCCCTTTTGTAAATTACTGTCATGCTTGAAAGTATGATTTTTGAAATCTAGTCTTCGTTTCATATATTCAGGGTATGGCAAATAAATATATTTTTTCTTTCTGTCCAGCCCTAACAACCTTATCACATGGTCTACAGAAAAGCAGTAGTATTTTCATAGTCTTTTGTTTAAAGGCATTAGATTGAACACAAAAATAAAATGGCTGGGTGTGCGTGCTATATACACACACATAAATTCAGTCTGCAAAACCATCTTCATTAAAGAATTAATAACTATTTCTGGCAGTCAGGTGTACATATAAAAAGACTGATGAAGTAAAAAAAAAACTATGGCATCTGCCTAAAGGCTTCTATCTGCACAGATAATGCAATAATGCTTTCTTGATCTAGTAATTACCATATAGTCTTTCTTCAAAACTATTACTATAAAGCTTGTGCTTTGTCTATCTTAAGGCCTATTATGACATTCATCACCCAAATGCAGTCAAGTCTATTGTGTATAACCATAAGAAACACTTTGTATGAGAGGAATTCTGGTACAGGTATTTTTCATTGCAAAGTACTGTACACTTATATAAATGTAGATGAAAACATTTCTAAAAGTACAACCATACGCAAGGTGAAATAATTTTAAAAACACACGCAAACACACATCCAAGTCCCGTCAGTTAAACAACATTGTGAATGACTACTATGGACCAGGCACTGGGATGCCAGGATAAACTGTGGGTGTGGTGAAATTAAATATCAACATCTATATTGTCTTTAGCTAACACTGTGGTCGCAATTTCACACTTAAATCCCTTGTTTTTTATATTCACATTCATTGTGGTGTATAATATCCAACTTAGCTAAAATACCTACACTCAAAAAGCTGCTCTGTCCAGAAGATCCTTGACTTCTCTGCTAATGGTGACATAAAGAATACCTTTATCCTCTGAAGCTTCTTTACTCCCTCAGCTGAAATCTCCAGAAATCTCAAGCCATCACCCTTTCTTCTCCTAGTTGCCGCTATTCTCTCTCTCAGCTGAGTTCTATCTTCACTGCCCAAGAGAGGGAGAAAAGGTAATCTTAGCAATGAGTTGTTCATTTTAACAACCTTATCAAGGCGGCTGGGACTTAGGAATATCCTTAGGATGCAGAACAAATTTAATTACATGAAGTACATCAAATGCTAAATGGGCATGTGTGAACTAGGCGGAGAACATAGGTAGCTTTTGTAACATTTTTCTAAAGGAAAGCCAAACCTCTATATTGCTTTCCAAACTTCAAAAACTGTTTATAAGTGAACAGTTGTTATTCCTGAGTGTTTTAGAAAGAATCATATTTATTTAGGTTGAAAGCAATTAGGAGTTCACAATTAGGGAAAGCTATAATACAGACAATTAGGGTGAGAGGAGTGGCTGGGGAAATAATATGGAAAAATCATTCTACTAACTAAAAGGGCAGACCTAGGTAAGTGCTAGCAGTTCCAATGATTTTATCTTCCTACTCCTCTTCCCAAGAATGACCTCTTTTTGGTAAATGTGTGAATTCTTATGTAATCTCTATTACAACCAACCAGGAAATGGTATTGCTCATTAATCCATACTATGCCTTGTGAACCTATGAATTTAGTTCGAATCAAAAAAGTATTTAAGCTTTAACAATATACAAAATACAGTACTTGTTAGATTCAATAAAGAAAACAAATTCATTCATTCATTAAAGAGTTATTGAGTGTCTACGATTTGGGGCTAGGAATCTGTACAAGAAACTAAATATACAATAGAGACTTCAGCCTAGCTGAGGATATAGATCTTAATCAAATAAACTCACAAAAAAAAACAGAAAACAGAAAATGCTACAAAGGCAAGGTATTCTTTGTTGAATGCCCGGGAAATGTTAGATAAGGGAAGAGTCAGAGGAAGCAATACTTAAAAGATTATTTCAAATACCCCAGTGGGGGTTTATCAGAAGAAGGTGAAAGGAAAGGGCTGGGAAAGAGGACTTCATAGCATATGCAAATGCCCTGAGGCTATCAGGAACAAGTAGCAGGGCCTGGAAGGACAATGTGGCAGAAGGGAAGAGAACATGGTAAGTATAATGAAACATGACCTGATGAGGGAAGCTGTAACAAACGTCTAGGGAGGACCTTGTAAGGCTACATGAAGGAGACTCGTCTTTATATTAAAAGCAATAGGCAGCTATCAAAAGATTTTAAGCAACAAAGGGAGAGTGTTAAACTAATATGGACATTTTGCAAGGCCTCCTCAGGTTGCTCCGTGGAAAATGGTCTGGAAGAGGCCCGGAGGGGCTGTGGGTAGACCACTGCAGTAATCTGGGTGAAAGATGATGATAGGCTAGACTAATATGGTACCAGAGACAAAGAAGAGGGACTTGAGAGTTATTTAGGAGGAAAAAAACAAACAAACAAAAAATCAACCAGATTTACGTTTTGAAATAGGACAAGTGAGGAAAAGGAGGGTATCAAGAATAGCTTATAGTTTTCAGACTGGTATGACTGAGATAATGTATATGCCATTAACTAAGATATGGATGTTGAAAAAAAAGTTGGTTTTTGGATACACTGGGACTAAGAAGTTTATGAGATATCCAAAAGATAAGTATGTCAAAGAGACAGACAAGTAAGATAAAGGGGCCTGGTCCTATAGATATAAATTTGTGAGATCTTGATACACAGGTCCTTGATGTCCTGCAGGTGGGATGAGCCAGGCTAGGTAAAGAGTACAGAGTAAGAAGGCGAGATGATACCTGAGATGAGACCACCACACCTAAGTCCCAATAATACATGTCAGACCTGTAACAGGTGTTTAACAGAGGGACAAAAAAGCAAATGGAAACAAAGCACAGGAGAGATTAATTACATGAAGAGATATGGAAAGAAGCTGGGTTTGAAAAGTGTGTTAGAAACTAAAGACATCATCTAGTCTTGTGGGGATCATACCAATAAACTACAAAAACTATCTGCATGTGTATGCTGGCAATATGAACTAACTCTTTCTGTAAAAATACAGAAGGAAATGCTAATAGTACCTCTAAGAAGGATGTGGTGCTCTGGAGTGAAAAGGAAACCTAGTTTTCACTATATACTCTTTCCACTCTGAATAGTTTTCTGTGTAATTTTTAATTTGAAAAATAAGAGGGACAGGGGCCCAGTAAGTCAAAATTGGGGCTATGGCTGAAGCACTAAGAGTGTTGTAAAGGCACTACAGAATAAAATCTAAACCATAAAGGATTTTAGGTAGGCAGAGTAATTTCTATGATATGCTTTTTTACCAAACCCCAAACTGGAGAACTCTGGCAACAGAGATTTTCTAATTCTGAAAAATCAGATTAATAAGAGCTTTCAGAAATCTTGGCTAAGATTACTTACCCTTCTTAGGTATCTTCCCTCCCCCTATTCTTTGCACACTGTACAGTTTAAGGGCTCATCCAAAATTGAAGCCATTTTGCCAATATATTGTAAATCTGAATTACAACTTAACAGATAATCTTGTGACAGATAATCTTGTTTTCATTTTCTGCCTTTAAGACAGGCTATGATTAGGTAAAATACAACTAACAGTAGATAAATGTGTCAAGCTCTAGCCCAGTTTATCATGAGGCTTAAACTAAGCACAATCTCTAAAAGCACCTGTTTGTCCATTAGTTTTTTTCTGTATGTTTTGCAGTTTGATAGACGAGGGCAGGTATGGAAATGTATCTTCTACCAGTAAGTATTTGTGTTTTGTGCTACATTTTTGTTCAGAACCTTAATGCCTACACAGAATCCCTGACCTGCAAAAGACTCAAAATTCAATAAATCTATTTCCTGCTTATCCGTGGCTTTATGGAAGATCTTTTTCCTTGGTGGACAATGTAATTACAAAGCTTCATAATATAGTTGGCACATATGTGGGGTACTCTGTTACTGATTCACTCTTCTAACATTTACTGATTATCTATCATGTACCAGGCACTAGTGGGTACTGAAAATACAGTGATGAACAGAACATACAAGGTTCTTGCCCTCACAGTGGTTATGCAAATACTGAACAACACAAAATTATTTACATAAAATAATGCTGGATAAATACAAAGTCACTTATATAAGCAGACTATATTCCAAAAAGAGTGTAGGAAAAACAGTACTTAACAAATTGATTGTTGTCTTTTTTTTGTCCCAACATATCCAAGGGAATGTGTATATTCCCATCAGTTAATACTGGCTCACTAAATTAATAAGGGAAGTGGAAGGGAGTGAACAGTGTGGAGAAAATCCCCCAGGTTATTCTAATAAGCAACCTTCTTAAGAGGTACTAAGTTAATTGATGTGGTTACTACATCTGAAACCATGGGTCCCAACCTTGGCTGCCAAATGTGATCACCTGAGGAGTTTAAAAACTTACCCAATACCAGGTCCCACCCCTAGAGATTCTGATGTATTAGTCTGGGGCTTGGTCTGAGCTTACAGAGCTTTAAAAATTCATCAGGTGATAAAATGCTCAGCCATGATTCAAAACAACTGGAGACGGGGAGAGCAGATATGCAGCAAGAATGGGAAAAAACAGAATGGAAACAAGAAAGTATTCCAATCCTCAGATATGACATAATTGCCTGGGCTCTGTAACTGTTACTCCCATTGTGCAGAAAGATATAAGAAGCTATTATAACTTTTGCCAAAACTCATTAACATCTTTAGATTGTGGTGAATTTATTAAGGTAATGCAGCTTTGCTGGGCTCAGCCAGGGGCATGCCAGCCTCCTTGGAAAACTTCCCTATCACCACCTCAAAAAGCTGTAATGATAATCAGCATAATATAACAGCTTTTTAAAATTGACCAAATGAGAAAACGTCTCTACAATCTTCTTACTCATACACAGCACAAGTAATTTTGCCTATACATTTGTCTTTAAAAAGTAGATTACGACAGTTTAAGATTCTCAGCTCTTCCTGCTGTATGCTTTCTTCCCATTTCCCTCCCTCTCTGCTTACAAAGCAGCAGACTTAAAAGCATAAACACAAGGTATACCACTAGAGGAAGGTAAAATCTTATTTTAGTGCCCTATGTAAACATTTAGTAAGTTCTCTGACTTTAAATTCTAACATTCAGAAAATTCTACATAACATGAAAATAGAGAAAATGTATTATTATTATTATTAATTCTAGAACATTAACCAGTGCACCATTGACATTATATAACTACTATGCCATAAAATATTCTTAGAACTGAACGATTACTGTAGAAACTAGTGAGCAATTAAGACTTTTAACATAGTGGTTAATAAAAGAACCATTCACAGGGACTTTAGGAATTACATTACCATCTATAAGCACAGAAAACAGCAAAAGGTGCATTAAGAAGATCAAAACACTAAGCTAGTGACACAAAAAAATTATATCGACATAATAGTGGAATTATGTCACAAATCTTGAAATTACAAAAAGTAGTTTCTACACAGTAAATTAAAACTGAATCTTCCTTAGGATAAAGCCTTATAGAAAACATAATCTCCTATTAAAGTAAACCTGCATTCTATCTGTCACCTCTAGTATTCTCTATTACCACTAAAGATTCTTTTTTTCCACTTCTATCCCTTATGATCTGGGTTTGCCCTGAAGTTGTCTTTGGCATCCTTCTTGCCGTACATAGTGCCATAGATAATACAAACTATACATATTTATCACTTAGAGATTTCATCCTGTTTTATATAAACTACATATAGTCAGTTTCTAAATTTTTAGTTGTAGCACTGTATATTTTGCACTATTCACTTTTTGCTTTTCTGACCAACCGTCATCTCAAACGCAACAAAATCAAAATAATCTTTAACATAAAACCTGGCCCTGCCAAAGACCAGAAATTGTAGTACTTGGGAAAAATGTGGAGGGACAGTTATGCTCAAATGCTACTAGATCAGAGGAGAAATACAGCTTTTTAAAGATTCTTAGCCACATGTATCAAGAGTCATTTGATTAAGTAATCCCACATCCAAGAAGCTATCCTAGGACAAAAAACAGAGATGTGAATTAAAGTTTTTGTATAAGAAGGCTCAAAGCAAAATAACAATAGTGAAACTCAAAATAGCTTAAATGTCCAACGAAATGATAATGGTTAAATCACTTATGGTTTTCAATCAATCATGATGTAGGTACTGAAACAAAATTCAAGATTTTGAAGACTGTTTAATGACATGGAGAAATGTTCATGACAGATAAAGAAGAGTAGATCACAAAACTATACATACACAGCAGTAATCATATTGTGTAAACAATTTGTATATGTGTATACAGTACGTCTATGTGTATTTTAAAAGAGGATGGGTGGAAATAACATTGGTTATGTCTATGGTGATTATCATTAATTATTATATTTTACTTTCTTGTGTTTTTGTCTTATCAAATATTCTACAATAATTCAGGTTAAGTATCCCTCATCCAAAATGCTTAGGACCAGAAGTGTTAACTTTTTTAATATTTTTGGATTTTGGAAGATTTGCATATACATAATGAGATATACTGGGGATGAGACCAAAGTCTAAACACAAAACTCATTTATGTTTCATGTACATCTTATACACTAAGACTGAAAGTAATTTTATACAATATTTTAAATAATTTTGTGCATGAAACAGATTTGACACGCTAAGCCATCAGAAAGCACTGTATCTCAGCCACTCATGTGGACAATCTGGTTGACTGGCATCACCATCATTCCTGACTCTTGAATTTATATGCTACTGGTAAGCATCCATTTTCTTATATTTATTCACACGTAAATATTTAGTAAAAAATAGAACATACCATAGATACAATGAAAAAATGTGTTCAGGTTAACTTGTGACATCATGTTGAAACTCAAAAAGTTTCACGTCTTGGAGCATTTCAGATTTCAGATCAGAGATGCTCAACCTGTTATACTTTTATTTAAAACAATTTTTAAATGGCACTTTCATTTATTTTTCCAGTCTTGCAGGCATAAAACTTGACTTTTAAGCTTCCTTGCTCACCAGACATCCTGAAAGTTCTTCTGAACAATCTTTGTTGTAACAATAGAGAGGAAGTAGTAAATTGTATTGAAAAGGCTTGGAAATCACACAAGATCTAAAATCTGGTTGCATTTACCAGATGTGTGACATTGTGCAAATTACTCAATTTTTCTCCATCTGTATGCGATGGCACCTGCCTTTGGGGTTATAGTGAAGTTGACAGCTCCTACTATTATGTAATTTTCTTTATCACTACTTCCAACCCAGATACTTAGCACATTTGGCCTGGGACTCAATTATGGATGTTTAGAATTGACAGGTCTTTAGATATCATTTAGTATGGGTCCCTGGTTTTACAAATGAGGAAACTGAGGTCAGGTGCTTGCTCAAGGCTCCAGAGCTAATACGTGGCAGAACCTGAATTCTAACCTGTTCCATGACTTCCAGTTTGGCACTCTTTCACCAGCATCCTTAGAAAACTTCTCAGGACGTTGCTCATGCCATTTCTTCCTACCTCCCTGATGACTACTGCCTCTTTCAATATTCTTTATCTGAATTCAATTAATAAATAGAAGGCATTCCCTAATTCCAAAAGGGACTCTCCCTCTTTTTGAACTCTAGTAGAGATTGCTGTTTGGCTTTTTGATTAGGTCACACTGTTGGAGGGCTAACCAGAAGAGCACAGCCACTTAAAGTTAAGTCAGAAAACTTTAAACATGTAAACAGCCCCTGAAGGCACAGAATATTAACTGATGCTTCACAATACCCTTGAATTAACAAGGAAAGACTGAGCAACGCTCAGCACATATTCTCTGATTCCTAAGACAGGCAAACATTAATTTTCAAACATCTGGAAAGCTTAGAATGACTGATGGGGATAGGGTAGACTTAAGAGATGTGACAATTAAATGCAATGTGATATCCTGAAACAAAAAGGACATTAGTGAAAAAACTGGTATAAAGCCAGGAGTTTAGTTAATTTGCCCATATTAATTTCTTAGTTTTGACAAATGCAGAAGGCTCCACAATTATATCCTCATTTACACTTACTTTCCAGTCTAAATTAGGGTAGATATATCACAATAATGTTTATAGTCAACACTCCTAAGGTCTGCTGAGATGACTCTCCACACTTTGTGATGGCAACGATGAGGTGTTTTGACTCACATTCCACTGCTCTTCCAGACCACGCTGCCTCCTGACAGTGGTTTGGTTGTCATTCAATTCACCTAGTGAAAGCACTGGCCAAAAATGTAAGTCTTATTTGACAAGAGCTTACCACAGTTTTTGTGAGCAGTGTGCAACATCACACCTGTAATCCCAGCACTTTGGGAAGCTGAGGCAGGCGGATCATGAGGTCAGGAGTTCGAGACCAGCCTGGCCAACATGGTGAAACCCTGTCTCTACTAAAAATACAAAAATTAGCCTGGCATGGTGGTGCCTGTCTGTAATCCCAGCTACTAAGGAGGCTGAGGCAGGAGAATTGCTTGAACCTGGGAGGCAGAGGTTGCAGTGAGCCGAGGTTGTGCCACTGCAATCTAGCCTGGGTGACGGAGCGAGACTCCATCTCAAAAAAAAAACAAAAAAAAACAAAAAAAAAATCCTTATGTTGCACACTGCTCACAGAAAACCCTGACATCCATTTTAACAATTAAAATAGATCTATACTGATCATCTATATAAAAAGTAGTATGTTCTAAGCTTCTATTCCTGTTCAATGTCCCTATGAGGAGAGGTAAAGGGCTTTGGTTCAAGTGCTATTTGACACTCTATATGAAGGAAAAAAAAAATCTATCCTGTTTTTTTTTTTTTTTTTTTTTTTTTTGAGACGGAGTCTCACTCTGTCGTTCGGTGGCATGATCTCGGCTCACTGCAGCCTCTGCCTCCCAGGTTCAAGCAATTCTCCTGCCTCAGCCACACAAGTAGCTGGGACTACAGGCACGTGCTGCCACACCCGGCTAATTTTTTTATTTTTGGTAGACACAGGGTTTCATCACATTGGCCAGGATGGTTTTGATCTCCTGACCCTGTGATCCGCCCTCCTCGGCCTCCCAAAGTGCTGGGATTACAGGCGTGAGCCACTGCACTCGGCCCTGAAGCATTTCTTTAGAGAAAAGGAAATGCACTGAAGCATCAGAAGGAACCTCTAAGAGTCTACTTATGAAAATTCAAGTCTTCTGCTCTTCTAAGGTAAAAAATAGCTCATTTACTGCACAATCTAACTCTCTGGATCTAACAATATGACAGTAAGGAGAATGATTTTATAAAAATTCCAGAAACTGTTAAATGACATTTTAAACTACGATTATTTTGAATACCATAGCTACTAAAAAGTGATTTCCTTTGTCATCGGACTAAACCGTTTTTCCAGTATTTTTTACCTATGATCCATCTGAAATCTCTAGTGATTACCCACCTTCATCCTATAATTTGTAGCATACCCTATACTAAATAGAAATTACATTTCATTCTAACATTAAATGTTTAGATGTTATAGTTCTTTTATATATCCCAAAGCAGCCAGTATAATGCTTTCCACATAACAGTTGCTCAATAAATGCTTCTTGAATAAATGTCAACCATGAAAAAAGGCACTGTGGCACAAAACTGATTCTTTATAAAAAAATTTTCCTATCCACTAATATTTATTTTATGTACACCATAAGCTAGGCACTGTAGTAGGGATAAAAGAAATAAATGCCATCTAACTGAATTTATTGTTATGAAAAGGCTAAACGCAATACAGTGTAACACGTGCAGAACTAGAGACAGGTCAACGTCCCGTGGAAGGACGAAGAAGGATGTATCAAAATTGCTTAATTGGGTGTATCAGAAAGCTCTATGAATATATGACTATAAAGCAATCTTCCATTTATCCACTAAGAAGAACACAACCATATTTTCCTCCCCAATTTAAGTATATAAATTTTTAGGAATTTGAGGAAACAGTCAAACGGCCACTTAAAATAATTATTAGCTACAGATATTAAAAATCACCCCATATGGTAAATTATAAATACAGGCAGCCCTCTGTACCCATGGGTTCTACATACACAGATTCAACCAATCACAAACAGAAAATATGCAGAAAAAAACTAATAAGAAATCACACAAATAAAAAGCCAATACAGTTTAACAACCATTATTTATATTGTATTTGGTATTATAAGTAATCTAGAGATTATTTAAAGTATACCAGAAGATATACATAGGTTATATGCAAATAATATGCCATTTTATATAAGGAACTTGAGTATTTTGAGGATTTTGGTATCTGCGGGAGTCTCAGAACCAATCCCCCAAGGATACCAAGGAACCATACCCCCAAGAAATGACATTTTATGAAAATTTTATTCAACTCCTAGACATCAGTGTCTTTGTCATCATAAAATTATTGAGATGAATTTTTTGACTTTGCAAGTGACACTATTAGAAATTTTATCATGGCCAAAATTAGCATTTGTACACTTGTTTTTTTGTAGAGATAGGAGTCTCGCCATGTTGCTCAGGATGGTCTCAAACTCCTGAGTTCAAGCAATCCGCCCACCTCGAAATCCCAAAGTGCTGGGATTACAGGCGTGAGCCACCACACCAGTCCCTGTACACCCTTAAGACAATGTTTTTACATTCGACCACAGGCATTCTAGTTATAAGTCACCCTCCCAGCCGCTCCAGGAGCCAGAATGCTCATCTGCACCCACTTTTTGATCTAAAAGTATACTCATTACATTTTCAATGTAGCCATTTATTATATTTTTCAAATGTTTTTAAACAGCTTTGTTGAAGTATAATTTATTTATAATAAAATTCACCACTTTGAAATAAACATTGGTAAGTTTTGACAAATGTATAGTCCTGTAACATCACCACAACCATGATATAGACCATTTCCGCCACCCCAAAAATGTTTCCTCATTCCACTGCAATGACCCTATTTCCAAAAAAAACACGTGACATTCTGAGGTACTGGAGGTTAGGACTTAAACATACCATTTTGGAGGATGTAATTCACCAGTAACACTGAGTCACATGGTAGTAAGTGTATGTTTATAATAAGAAACCCCAAAACTGTTATCCCAAGTGGCCATACCATTTTGCCTTCTCAATGGTAATGTATGAGAGTTTCAACTGCTACATATCCTTCCTCATCCTGTTTTTTTATAATTATTTTAACCATTCTAGTGAGTATGTAGTTGTATCTCATCGTGGTTTTAATTTGCATTATTCTAATGACTAATGATGTGTAAGCACCACTGTTATTCATACAGCTTCATCAGTAACATGTCTATTCAAATCTTTTGTCCATTTTAAATTGGTTTGTCTATTAAGATAGAAGACTTGCATGTTCTGGATACAAGTCTTTTATCAGACAGAGGTTTTGAAATTATTTTCTCCCTTTCTGTGATTTGCCTTTTCATCTTCTCAACAGTGTCTTTTACTTTAAGTTCCATCTGCCAATTATTTTATTTCTTGCTTTTGTCCTAAGAAATTTTTACTTAATCCAAGGGCATAAAATTTTGCTCTTATGTTATATTCTAGAAGTTATAGCTTTAGCTCCTACATTTAGGTCAATGACCCATTTTGAATTAATTCTTGTATGGTCATGTGTCACTTTATGTTTAACAACAAAAATATGATCTCAGAAATGTGTCATTCGGGGATTTTGTCATTTTTCAAACATCATAGTGTATTTACACAAACCTAGATGGTACAGCCTACTACACACTTAGGTTATACGGTATAGCCTATTGCTCCTAGGCTACAAACTCATACAGTATGTTATTATACAGAATACTGTAGGCAACTGTAAGACAATGTTATTTGTGTATCTCAACACACAGGAAAGGTACAGTAAAAATGATATAAAAGATAAAAAGTGGTACACTTGTATTGGGCACTTACCACGATGGAGCTTTCAGGACTGGAAGTTGGTCTGGGTGAGTCAGGGGTGATTAGTGAAGGTGTAGATATATCTGTGCACTACTGCAGGCTTTATAAACACTTAGGCTATACTAAATTTATACAAAAATACTTTTCTTCCACAATAATAAATTAACTTTAGCTTACTATAACTTTTATTTTGTGCTTAAGAGACAAGATCTGACTCTGTCACTCAGACCAGAGTGCAGTGGTACGATCAGTTCACTGTCATCTTGAACTCCTGGGCTCAAGTGGTCCTCCCACCTCAGCCTCCCAAGCACCTGGGACTACAGGCATATGCCACCATGCCTGGCTAATTTTTAAATTTTTTGTAGAGATGGTGTCTTGCTATATTGCCCAGGCTGGCCTCAAACTTCTGGCCTCAAGTAATCCTCCTCCCTCGACCTCCTAAAAGTGCTGGCATTACAGGTGTGAGCCTGGATGTAACTTTTTTACTATGTCAACTTTAGATTTTTTTAAACTTTCTCATTCTTTTGTAGTAACACTGAGCTTTAAACACAAACACAGTGTATAGCTGTACAAAAATATTTTCCTTTGTATTTGTCTATAAGCTTTTTTATAAGTTACTTTAATTTTTTAAACTTTTTTTGTAAAAACTAAGACACAAACATACACATTAGCCTAGGTTCACACAGGGTCAGGAGCATATATATCACTACTGTCTTCCACCGCCACATCCTGTTCCACTGTAGGGTCCTCATGAGCAATAACATACACATAGAGCTGTCATCTCCTATGATAACAATGCCTTCTCCCGCAATACCTCCTGAAAGAACTGCCTGAGGTTGTTTTACAGTTAACTTTAAAAAAATAAGGAGTACACTCTAAAATAACAATAAAAAGTACAGTAAATACATAAATCAGGAACATAGTTGTTTATTATCAAGTATGTACTACATATAATTGTATGTGCTATACCTTTATACGACTGGCAGCACAAGTTTGTTTCCATCAGCATTACCACAAACATGTGAGTAATGCACTGTTTGACGATGCTACGATGACTACAACCTCAATTAGGTGACAGGAATTTTTCAGCTCTATCATAATCTTCTGGAACCACCATCATATATGAGGACTGTTCATTAAAATGTCATTATACAATGCATAACTATGCATGGTGTGAGGTAACAATCAAGGTTTAATACGGTAAGTCTTCACTTAATGTTGTGGATAGGTTCTTGGAAACTGCAACTTTATGTGAAATGACATATACTGAAACCAATTAAACCACAGGCTAATTGACATAAACAAGATTTAAGTTCCTATGTCATATTTCTGGTCACAATATCACCAAAATTTACTAAATAAAGACCAAAATATTTCTAATATCAAGCATTGAAATAAATGTGAGCTACACATACAGTTTAAGAAAAGTTAATAAAAAAGAAGTTAGAGTATTGTTTACCCACTTATTCCAGTTCAGGGTAGAGGGTGGCTGAAGAGTTCCAGCAGCCCAGAACACATGGTGTGAACCATCCCTGGACAGGATGCCCCTGCATCACAGGGCACACTTTCACATACCTCCCACACCCACTCACTCACTCACTCAGGTGGGGACAATTTAGACACACCAATTCACTTAACATGCACATCTCTGAAATGTGGGAGGGAACCAGAATACACAGAGAAAGCCCACACAGACACAGGAGAAGATGCAAACTCCACACAATGGCCCCTGCCAGGAAACAGTTTTCTTCCTCATGAACGTTATAACTACAACACAATGCTGAATGAAACATTATTCAAGGACCTGCTGTATTTTGTGTATAGATACTCAGTTATTCTAACACTTTCTGTTGAAATCCTTTCCCTACTGAATTACCTTGGCATTTCTGCTGAAAATCAACTGACCATTTACGTGTGGATCTACTTCTGGGCTCCTTATTCTGTTTCACTGATCTATATGCCCATCCTATGCCAATACCACACTATTTTGATTACTGTCTGTTTACCTAGTATGTCAGAATCAAGTGGTATGAGTCCTCCAACTTCGTTCTTTCTTTGCAAAACTTAGAATGTACAAGATGTTGCCTGTTGCCTGCTGTGAGCCAAGTCCTTCATTCTGTCCATTTCAATAAGGAATTTGGTATTTCAAACATACCACTCAAGAAATCAGGATTGACTCTACTGATTGAAGAATGCACTGTACTGACATCACTTACCACATTCGAGGTTTACTTTATACCTATAGAGTTCAACACCAAACAAAATAAATCTTAAATTCTAAGACAGCTGGCCATTAAATTATGAGTAAAATTCATCATCAGCTTATATTACCTATTATGTGACCTTCCTCTGTCCCCGTGGTAAAAACCCTTGGGAACAATCAAGTACAACTATATATCAGGGGTGTCCACACTAAAAGAATTGTCTTGGGCCGCACATAAAATACACTAACATTAACGACATCCGATGAGCTTAAAAAAAATTGCAAAAAAAATCTAATGTTTCAAGAAAGTTTTCGAATTTGTGTTGGGCTACAAAGCCATCTCAGGACGCATGTGGCCCACAGGCCATGGGCTGAACAAGCTTGCTATGTATTATTACTAATATATTACTATACGCTATTACTAATGAGCTTAGTATTACATGCTTTTTACATATGTTTATTAAAATATACATATATAATATTACTAAGAGTAATATATAATACATCTACTAAAAGTAATATATATCACTAGTAAGAGTAGTTGTTACTATTTAAAAAGTAATTCATTTTTATAAATACATTTTAAAATAAAGAAAATGGTAATTTTCCATGACAATGACAAAAGCTGTGTTTAAGTTCAAAAAGAAAAATGAGTAGTTGACAGTAACTACTGCAACCCTTGAAAGAATAGTTCAGAAAAAGGAATATACATTTATAGCCCTACAGCATGCAAATCATAGTATAATAGGTGTAGGTTTTACTTTGTAGATTTCACTTTTTACAATTCAAAAGGTTGTTATCCCTTATATAGAATGCATATAAATATTAAAACAAAACAGTTATTTTGCTATAATGTACATTAATTTAAAAATATGAATACTAACCATAAAGCACCAAAGTGATCCGAATAGTTTACAAATGACTTGTATATTTATTATGTAGCTTTTCCAAGGCGGATTTTGCCATTTAACTAAATAGAATCACCTAAAATATTAGTTGTCTTTCCCCTTTCTCTAATAGTTCCTAAATTAAAAGTATCAAACTAATCTTCCCTGATGTTACTATTTCATATTCTTCAAATGTGTTAACTTTTTAAATTCTTCAAATTTTTCAAATTCTAATTTTTTTCTATTACTCAAATCATTTCACCTGTTGAAAGCCACATTTGTTCGTGGACACTTTTGTTCTTTAGAAACTTTAATATAAATAGAAACGAAATAAAATTCAAGGTACACTAAACTTTAAGCTGGGCATAAAATGGTATTCTGACATGCTAGTTTCAGGAAATTTCTTTTTTTTTTTTAATTTTTTATTATACTTTAAGTTCTAGGGTACATGTGCACAATGTGCAGGTTTGTTACATATGTACATATGTGCCAAGGTGGCGTGCTGCACCCATTAAATCGTCATTTACATTAGGTGTATCTCCTAATGCTATCCCTCCCCACTCCCCCTACCCCACGATAGGCCCCGGTGTGTGATGTTCCCCTTCCTGTCCAAGTGTTCTCATTGTTCAATTCCCACCTATGAGTGAGAACATGCGGTGTTTGGTTTTCTGTTCTTGTGATAGTTTGCTGAGAATTATGGTTTCCAGCTTCATCCATGTCCCTACAAAGGACATGAACTCATCCTTTCTTATGGCTGCATAGTATTCCATGGTGTATATGTGCCACATTTTCTTAATCCAGTCTATCATTGATGGACATTTGGGTTGGTTCCAAGTCTTTGCTATTGTGAATAGTGCCGCAATAAACATACGTGTGCATGTGTCTTTATAGCAGCATGATTTATAATCCTTTGGGTATATACTCAGTAATGGGATGGCTGGGTCAAATGGTATTTCTAGTTCAAGATCCTTGAGGAATTGCCACGCTGTCTTCCACACAGTTGAACTAGTTTACAGTCCCACCAACAGTGTAAAAGTGTTCCTATTTCTCCACATCCTCTCCAGCACCTGTCGTTCCCTGACTTTTTAATGATCGCCATTCTAATTGGTGTGAGATGGTATCTCATTGTGGTTTTGATTTGCATTTCTCTCATGGCCAGTGATGATGAGCACTTTTTCATGTGTCTGTTGGCTGCATAAATGTCTTCTTTTGAGAAGTGTCTGTTCATATCCTTCGCTCACTTGTTGATGGGGTTGTTTTTTTCTTGTAAATTTGTTTGAGTTCTTTGTAGATTCTGGGTATTAGCCCTTTGTCAGATGGGTAGATTGCAAAAATTTTCTCCCATTCTGTAGGTTGCCTGTTCACTCTGATGGTAGTTTCTTTTGCTGTGCAGAAGCTCTTTAGTTTAATTAGATCCCATTTGTCAATTTTAGCTTTCGTTGCCATTGCTTTTGGTGTTTTAGACATGAAGTCTTTGCCCATGCCTATGTCCTGAATAGTATTGCCTAGGTTTTCTTCTAGGGTATTTATGGTTTTAGGTCTAACATTTAAGTCTTTAATCCATCTTGACTTAATTTTTGTATAAGGTGTAAGGAAAGGATCCAGTTTCAGCTTTCTACATATGGCTAGCCACTTTTCCCAGCATCATTTATTAAATAGGAAATCCTTTCCCCATTTCTTGTTTTTGTCAGGTTTGTCAAAGATCAGATAGTTGTAGGTGTGTGGTATTATTTCTGAGGGTTCTGTTCTGTTGCATTGGTCTATATCTCCATTTTGGTACCAGTACCCTGCTGTTTTGGTTACTATAGCCTTCTAGTATAGTTTGAAGTCAGGTAGCATGATGCCCCCAGCTTTGCTCTTTTGGCTTAGGATTGTCTTGGCAATGCAGGCTCTGTTTTGGTTCCATATGAACTTTAAAGTATTTTCCAATTCTGTGAAGAAAGTCATTGGTAGCTTGATGGGGATGGCACTGAATCTATAAATTACCTTAAGCAGTATGGCCATTTTCACAATATTGATTCTTCCTATCCATGAGCATGGAATGTTCTTCCATGTTTGCGTCCTTTTATTTCATTGAGCAGTGGTTTGTAGTTCTCCTTGAAGAGGTCCTTCATATCTCTTGTAAGTTGGATTCCTAGGTATTTTATTCTCTTTGAAGCAACTGTGAATGGGAGTTCACTCATGATTTGGCTCTCTGTTATTGGTATATAAGAATGCTTGTGATTTTTGCACATTGATTTTGTATCCTGAGACTTTGCTGAAGTTGCTTATCAGCCTAAGGAGATTTTGGGCTGAGACAGTGTTTGATAATCCTAAATTAAAGCACTTGCCCATAAATTTCAGTGGTTCTGAATCAGTTGGGAATAAGGAGGCATATTTAAAAATTACATTTTTTCAACTTTGTTTTCTTTGCATGTCCAAATTACAGTGTTTCAAAGAGATGGTAAATTTTTCTTAGAAGAAATATCAAGTTAAAAAAATGTAGAGTTAAGAATAAAGAAATGGGTCAAATGGGACACAAATGAGAAAGCCCTAAGATATAAAGATATTCAAAAATACGAAATGACTCAAATGTTTCTTTGAAACTTCATTATCTTATCCACGCTATCTACTACAGAGGTTTGTTAAATAGGGGCCATTTGAATAAGTTAGTCAAATGACTTTTTTGTAACCCATGTATATAAAAGGATAATATATATTTTTTATCAGATAGCAGAAGCTGGCTCTCCAGGGGAAAAAATATTACCAATTACAAATTAATGTTGGACACATGTTATTTTATGCAATTGCTACCAGGTGAATAAGACCATATTCTATTTTACTTTTCCTTTGAAATAATGATGTTCACTTTAGCTTTCATAACATACTACTTCAACAAAAAAAGTTAATTTTGCCCTCTAAACCCAAGGAAAGCTAGGCATAAAATTTGTTCAAAGGGAGACTAGCAACTTTTGCTTCTTCAGAGAATAAAAACCTCAGCAAAGTGATTATCCACAGTTTTTGGTTTTTAGATTTTCCTAATAGAGTACCTCCCTGAAGCTGGTTTTCCATTGCAGAAACTGTTAGATTGTAAGAACAGGCTACATGGCATTTCCAAAATGGCATTTGTGAGCCGGGCAAACTTTTGAGTTAAACAGAAGCAACTGGCATTTTAAAAGTCACTAGTCTGGAAACATTTAAATCAGGAAAGGAGCTGATTAAAATTAAACTGTTTCACAATCATTGTCTTATAGGAGAGTGAGTTAAGATTATTAACTTACGACTTCTTTTTAAGTAAGCACAGTAAAGTTTCAGAACCACTAAGGATATAGAAATAGTGTATATCCTCCAAAAATGGGTGTAAAGAAGGAATGGAATTACGAGCAAAACAAAACAAAACACCAAAACTAATAAGCAAACAGTCCTCAATCAATCAAAAAGGCAAGGCAAGGAGGAGGGGCACAGAAAGAGAAAAGCAGAAAGTAGTCATAAGTAAATGGTAGTAACAAACCCCTGTCATAATGAATACAAACAAACCAAACTCTTAAAAGACAGTCAGACTAAATAAATTTTAAAAACACACAGTAATGTGGTATTTTAAAATGACAAAAAAACAAAAACGGTAAAAATATATGCTACTGAAACATAAGCTTGCTCTACATAATAAAATAGCCTCAAGGTATAGTAATACAGCAAAGATTATACAGCAATATATAAATAAAAAGTAATACAGCAAACACATTTCTACATATCTTGTTTTGTTTTTGATAACCAGAGGGAAAAAATGAAGATACAGAATATCTGAACCACACAATAAATGAACATGATTTAATGGAAACATAGTGAACCCTATATGTAACAATCAGAGAAGACATATTTTTCTCAAACACACTGGACATATGTATAAAATATAACAATACATTAGGTCCAAAAGCAATTTTCAACAAATTTTTTAAAACATTAGTATGAGGGGCCACAAAAATCAGTACTTAGAGGTAAATGTACAGCTTTAATACTTGTATTACAGAAGAAAAGCTAAAAAATTAAGAACCCAATCTAAAAAAATCACAAAAAGAATAGCAAAATTAGCTCAAGTAAATAGAAAAGGTAACAAAGGTAATAGTATAAACTAGTGAAACACAACACAAACACAAAGTAGTGTCAATAAAAACTAAAAGTTGTTTTCAATTTTTGGGTCAAGACTAACAAAACATAGAAATCTTGTGACAAGACTGAGAGAAGACAGAAATAACAGACATGAAAAAAATAAATGCTCTAATTCCTAGAAAAATTCAACCTACTAAAAGGAACAGACTAAGTGAATACTGGTTATACAATACAGAGATGGACTTGTAGTTAATTTCCACCTTTTCCCCACCTTATCCCAAATACAAAACCACCAGGTCCAAATAGTTTTACAGGAGACTTCTATCAAATTTCAAGTGAGATCATTCCACTCTTAAAACACTTCTGAGAATAAAAAATAAAAAAATAATTTTTTTTCTCTGAGGCCAGTATTAAAAACAGGCTAATTAGGTGTAAGAAAAAAAGAAGCCAATCTCAAATCATGAACAGACATATAAGACTCTTAGTAACAAATCATATCCAAGTGTTCATATTGAAAAAGGATAATATATATTGCCAAATTGGAAATGTAAAGTTAGTCTGACATTAGAAAAATATACACATTCTGAGCCGAGATCGCGCCACTGCACTTCAGCCTGGGCGACAGAGCAAGACTCCATCTCAATAAATAAATAAATAAATAAATAAATAAGAAAAATATACACATTCAATGTATATTAATAGATTAAAGCAAAACCATATGATTATTACTTTAGTAGATAAAGTATTCGTTAAAATTTAATGCCCAATGAAGAGTTTACATAAGGCCACCACCACCACCACCAAAGACAACAAAAATACTTTCATGGAAAAATAGAGAAGCCAGGTGTGGTGGCTCACGCCTGTAATCCCAGCACTTTGGGAGGCCAAGGCAGGAGGATCATGAGGTCAAGGGATCAAGAACATCCTGGCCAACATGATGAAACCCAGCATCTACTAAAAATACAAAAATTAGCCAGGCATGGTGGCAGGCGCCTGTAGTCCCAGCTCAGGAGGCTGAGGCAGGGGAATCACTTGAACCCTGGAGGCAGAGGTTGCAGCGAGCCGAGACTGCACCACTGCACCCCCACCTGGCAACAGAGAGAGACTCCATCTCAAAAAAAAAAAAAAAAAGTGACCGAATTAACTGATAAAGAATACCTTTTCAAACACCCATGACAAACATCAATATTAAAGATGACAAGTTTATACCACTCCATTTAAAATACGGAACAAGAAAAGAAGCTCAATTATGACTTGGTTGTCCTGGACAGTAAAGTAAGAAACAGAACTTAAAAAAAAGAAGATTGGCTACATATAAAAATCAAAGAATGTATAAGCTAATTATTAGAATTAAAAAGAACATTTATACAAGGTTGCTAGATAAAAAACAAGTTTTTAGATAAAACTTACAATAGCATCAAAAATATTAAACACCTAGAAATAAATCTAGCAAAAGATGTACAATACTTGTATACATAAAATTACAAAGCAAAATCAGAATTAAAGAAATCCTAAATAAATGAGGGTGATATAGTATGTTCATGAAAAAGAAAATTCAACATTTTTAAGAATTCCACTTCTAATTTCTCAAATTCAATAAAATTCTAATTAAAACCACAAGAATACTTTTCCAAGAAATTTGATACGCTGATTCTCATTTTATATGAATGCGTCAGGCAGCTCCTAGTGAAAATACAGATACTTGTCCTACTAGATATCAAGACTCATTAGAATTATAGTAATTAAAACTATATCATGTACTATTTGTGCAGAGATAGACAACTTGAGGAATGGAACAGAAGAGCCCAACACAGAACCAAGCAAAAAAAGAATCATGAAATGACAGATGGCACTCTAGCCACCGGACTATTCAATAAAGTTACTAAAACAGTTATCCATATGGAGAAAAATGAGATTGGACTACTACCTTACCCTTTTCAAAGAATCAGTTCCAAATAAATTTGAAACACGAAGGGCAAGCCTTTGAAAAAAAAATAAAGATATTATCCTCGAGATCTTGGGACAGAGAGTAATTTCTTAACCGTGACACAAAAAGTGCTAATCATATAACAGACTGATGAATTTAACTACCATTTGAATTCAGTTCTTTTCACTAATATACCATAAAAGAACCATTATGTTATTCTCATTAACAGAGAAATTTTTTCAACATATATAAACAAAAGGCATCTGTATCCACAATACATAAGAACTCCTAATAAAACAAAATTGGGGGCAGGGGGACAAATAACAAAAATAGGCATTTCACAAAAATGGGAATGGAAGATAAACATAAAAAAAAGTTCAACCTCATTATTAGGAAATGCAAATTAAAACCATGATGAAATACAATTTTTTTTTTTTTTTTTTTTGAGATGAGTCTCGCTCCGTCGCCCAGGCTGGAGTGCAGTGGCGCAATCTCAGCTCACTGCAAGCTCCGCCTCCCGGGTTCACGCCATTCTCCTTGCCTCAGCCTCTCTGAATAGCTGGGACTACAGGCGCCCGCCACCACGCCTGGCTAATTTTTTGTATTTTTAGTAGAGACAGGGTTTCATCGTGGTCTCGATCTCCTGACCTCGTGATCCGCCCACCTTGGCCTCCCAAAGTGCTGGGATTACAAGCGTGAGCCACCGCGCCCAGCCGAAATACTATTTTTATACCCATGGATTAGGAAAAATCAAGTCGAAGATTGTCAGAGTTGATAAACCTGTAGCGCAAAGAGAACTATTGCACTTTGCTGGTGGAAATGTGTATCAGTGTATCACCAATTTGGCATTATCTTGCATGGCTGAATATGCACGTACTCTGTAAGACTCACCTATTCCACTCTTAGATATACAATGAAAGAATTTACTAACATATACTAGAACACATGTTCAGTAATCTTCACAGTACAATTGTTCATAATGACAAAAAACAAAATAAACATGGAACACCCAATATACCCTACTACAATGAATACAAGTATATCCACATAATAAAATCGTATACAGCATGAAATTTAACTATAGCTACATGCCAAGACTCAAATAAATCTTGAAACAAGATTTAAGAGAAAAAAGTATAATTACATTATAATAATTACATTAATATGTAATTACATTGTCATGTACAGTGCTCAAAATTAAACAATATATGCTGTTTAGTAATACATTCAGAAACCATTAGTTTTATAAGAAGTAAAGAAATGAATGAAAACATCTTAGAATAATGATCATATCTGGTTGAAGGGAAATAGAGTGACTGAATAGGGACAGACAACATACAGAGATTCAACGATACCATCTAGTTTTTAAGCTGGGTGAGAAATCATCAGTATTGTGTTATTGTTATGCTTCAAAAAATGTTGCATGTATTCTTTTCTATGCATTATGCAGTACATGATTGATGATAAGGGTAGACTTATGTAATAAAAATTTACTTTTTTCTGTACAACCAAATGACTAGGAAAGTAGAGTTATGGCAATGTTAAGAGTTACAGCAAATAAAGCTTAGCTGGAGTATATTCAGTTTCAATACTTGATTTTAAAAATGACACTAGGAGAGAATTTGGGCTTTTCTGTTACTCTCAAAGATATTTAAAAGATACAACATGCTGCAGCACTCTTGCTTCTCACAATTACATACTGTTTTATTAAGGACCTTCAAATTAAAAAAAAACACAAAATTTCTAATCTCCATAATGCTTGAAAGACAAATTAAAAAAAAAAACTACCCATAAATAAATTATTATATTTTTAAGTTAAATCTCAAGAATTAAATAACTTTACATCTAAGAATTCCTGGGATCTTTTTATTTAATGGGTCAAATAGTTCCTATTTCAAACTTATTTAGCATTTTTAATTATGATTAACTATGTCTCTCATTTAAAACAAGAGGTTTGGATGACCAAGTCTCTTATACAGAAAAGCAAAAAGCAGGATACTGTAACTATAACACTTTCCCGCACTTGTTGCGGTCCATCTTTTAGTCAAAGATTTAACTTATGCACATATGCACACACATAAATATACATACATATATACGTTACAAATCCGAAATTCACATAAGTCACAAAATAGAGACCCTTTATTTAAACGGCTGTAGACCACATTTTAACACAGGTACAGACAATCTAAGAAACTGAGTAAGTTTTTAATAAAGACTATTAAGAACATTCCTAGTAGTAGGGTAAGTTAGAATAAAGTTAAGATACTCTGCGCAATTCTCTGCACAAATTTCTTACTAATAATTACTTTCATGAAGAGATATTTCTAGCTGATTAGTAAAATCTACATAAAAAATTCTAAATGCAAATTGCCTGAATAACTGGTTATCATATATTTATAATAACCACAGAAATTACACAAAATATTATATGATCAATAATCAAAGTTGGACGTGAATATCAATCATTAACTAATATGAGTTTACTGATGATATATGTTCAATAGATCTAATATTGCCATTAGCATGTGTAAATTAAGTATAAGTATAACCATACTGACTGACACAGAAGTTGTATTTAGGCAGTCCAGTCGAGGTAATGAAATCTACCTGAAGTAATGGCGGAACAAATCTCATACACTAAAGGGCCAGAGTCAAATATTTAAATTAATGGCATTAGTGAAATTTTAACTAATCTCCGGCTAATCCCCATTATATACAGCTTTCACCCCTCTCTCACCTTCTGTTTCCTCAGCCTTTGGAAAGCATGTATCAAGGATTTAAAAAAAAAAATAGTTGAAAGATATAAGAACTAGCTGACAGAAAATACAATACACAGAGGTGTCTCTGCTCTACCTTCAGACAAACAAGATAGAGAAACTAGCAGGAATCAAAATAGTCTATGAGAGACTGCAGTTATTTTTTAAGGGAATGGAAATGAAAGAGTTACCTAGGGTTTATTCATTATCTTCTGAAATTGAAAAAAAAATCAGATTACAAGAAAATGCCATGACAATCTACAGAATATGTAACCTGTATTTGCTATACTAAACAACTTGTTTTTCTGTTTCTACGAAAATATCTAAAGTATTAGCTTCAATCATTATTTTCAAAATTTAACTTAATCTTCCAAAGGGCTTCAGTGTGTTTTTTCATCTTTCCTGCTGTTTTAATTAAAACTATTTAAGTATTCATTATCCCAACAGATTTGATTCTATGCAAAAGCCTCCCCAAATCTACTGTCATTGTATTAACTGCTCTGTTGACCCTGCAAATGAGATCAAATTGCTTCTTGGTATTATTCAACATTTAACATATTTTTTGAATGACGTTAAAATATTTTTACAGTTTTTAGACAAAATGTGACATGTTTATGTGCAAATTTCCATAAATCCATTGCCTGCTCTTTAGAAAATTTGCTTCCATATAAAGTAGAGCTATCTTAGAGAGTTTTAAAAACAAAAAAAAGAAAGGGCTGTACATTGACATTAGAATTGTTCTTACAGAAGACTTGGTATGAACTCAGATTTTTCTTTTTTCTCTTTGAAGACAAGATGTCACTAAAATGATTCTTCACTGCTAATATATGTAGATGTGACTGTAGAAGATCATTAATAGCCAATGATATGATTCAAATACAAAATTAATAATGGCCCTATATTTCCCTCATTTCTGAGACAAGTCCAGTAACACAGGACGATGGTCATTTAAATGTAGAAAAAAATTAATATGTGGTATTTTACAACTATTAACAACTTAGACAACTCTTCTAAAAGAATACCCTTAAATGCCATATATCCCAGGCAAATACACCTGTTTACACAATAAATAGGAAAGGGAAGTATCAAAGTTCTCTTACCTAACAAAGCTAAATGTATTTTAACATGAACTGTCAGGGAAAAAAATAGATAATATCTTCAATGACAAAATCAATGTTATGACACTGTGAAAATTACATTTATTTGCATAGTGGTAATAAAAATAAAAGCATTTCTAGAAAGCAAGACACTCCACTGTCTTACGTTAAGAGCAAGGTTTCTGTGGTCTATTTAAGAGAGTAGGCTAGTGGATATGATTAGGAATTCAAGTATAATGGCGCAAAGTAGTCTGGTTTCTAGACAAATGCCAAGACCCACTCTAATCCTAAACAGTACTTCAAACCACCCGTGCCCCTAGAAATTATTTGGTATTTTTTACTTCTTGAGAATACTTCCAACTTTCGTCCCAGAACGTATCTCCATGTGGCTAACTAAAGGCTTATAGTGAATTCTAAAAACCTTTATTAACAACTTTTTAAATTGTCTGTCCTGTCAAACAGATCATAAAAGTTCCTTTGCAACTGTTCTACTTTTATTAATAGAGCTGATGTGAAGCAGTATAGTAATACATGGGAAATTCTACCTTTGAAATTGCTACATTTGAATTACTACAGTTCAAGCAGTATTACCTAAGTTAAAAAAAATCCTTATTTCATTTCTGCGATGCTGGAGATCACATATGTGGTTTTTAGTGTGTAGTTTTTCATTTATAAAATAGTTACATCAATATCTTTATAAAAATAGATTACTCAAGGATAGAATCTAGATAAGCATATAAGTAGTCACTAAAATTTTCAGCTTTATTGTATGTTTACACATTTTCATAACAAAATGTTAGAGTAAAATAGATTACTGTAACACTGATTCATATCTACATAGCACATCACCATTACATCTTTATAATCATATAGATTAAAAGTCAAGTTTGAAAATAAATTTAGAAAACATTCAGAGTCTAATTTATAGCTCTGTTACAATTTTAATTTATTGGAGCGCTACCTAATCTGGTTATTGCTTGTTTACTCCATGACTGGAACTCAGTTTCCAAAATACTTGATTGAATTTTCCTTCCTTTTTGAAAATGTTTCTGGATTATTTTTTTGTACAAGGTGAGTGGATAATAGGATGGTAGAATGGTAGGATGAAGTCTTACTTTTTCTTAATCTGATTTTAACGTTAATTCATAGCTCACTTCAAGAGTTACTCTCACATAAAGTGTCAATCATTTTCTGAGAAGAGTCAGTCAAGAGGCTAATCTTGGAAGAAGACAAATGAAGATATTAATGAACTTTCTAAAAAATCCTTTGGGGACTCAATGCTGAAGTCTTCATATGAACTTTTGGCTCATTCATAGTGAAGGACTGAACATACATGTTTACCTGACCTACAACGACAGTATCAATAGGAAAAACATGACTAACCATATTAGTAACAAACATGAGTACTGGGAGAGGTTACAAATGCAAAAGAAATATAAAACACAGGTATTCTCGTTGCTTTATCACTTGTGACAGTAAGGAGTAGGGAGAAATAAAGAGTCTACTTAAATTAAGGATAATAATAGTAGTAATGATTATAGCTAACATTTATCAAGCACCAACTCACGTGGTGGGCACTGGTTTATGCACTTTCCATGTATAAATTTATTTAATTCTCACACCAAAATTATGAGGTAGATATTTTATCATCGTCATTTAAAAGAAATTAACACACAAAGAATTTAAGTAATGAACCTAAAGCCACACATCTGGTAAGTGATGGTACCAAGATAGAGTCCATGCTCTCAACCCCTTTGCTATATTGGATGCCCCCAATTTTTATGCCCAGAAATCCTTCGAGGTTGTCAGAGTAGAGTTACTTAAAGAGCATGGCTACTGTTCTATCAGGCAGCTGTGTTAAAGAAGGTAAGGGATGCCTCACACTGGCCAAATTCCCCTTTCTTCTTGTGCCACAAAGCAATTCATGATTCCTTTAAGTAGCAGACTCCTTATCAAATGAAAAGTGAAAGCATTAATTTTAAGTATTTGTAACAAATATCATTGATAATGGAGTTTCTGTGGCAATATACATTGTTTGAGAAATCAGAAGACAAAAATAGAGGATGTTCTATTTACTATGAAAGATTAAGAAATTCAAGATAAAAGTAACTAAATTGAATTTTAACAACTAAAATACTAACTTAATCCAAATCATTTTCTCACTATTCGGCATACAGTCAATTCTCATTATTTGGGGATTTTGTATCTGTGAATTCGCCTACTCCTAAAAATATAAAGATGGTTCCTGATGTTTCTACTTCATGATTTTCAGATGTTAAGATGGGTTTATTAGGGTGCAGCCCCACTGTAAGTCAAGGAACTCCTCACAACTTACTCATGTCGGGGTTATGGTTTCTACTGAATGCATATGATTTCCACTAAATGTATATTGCTTTCTCACCATCGTAAAAAACATTAAGTGGAACCACTGTTGGTCGGGGACTATGGTTTATTACCAGCATTAAATGTATTTTTGACTTCCAGTAGTGCTTATCAGGACATAGCCCCATTGTAAGTTGAAGGACATTTAGTATTTGTAAACCAAAAATCAATACTAGGGGCTTTTGTAGTCATTTGCAGACAATGTGCAGAGTGGAGAAAAATTTGAGTCCCAGCTGAGGTTGAACAAGGCAGCACTCTGCCTTCTGTTTCAGCTCTCTTTCTATAAACCTGTGGGGTTGTTTTTTTTTTTTTTTTTTTGCAGCCTACTTAGTACCATGCTTTTTGCATTTTTGTGCTTTTTGTTAGTAATTTCATTGTCTGAAATGGTCCCCAACATAATGCTAAAGTGCTATCTAGTGTTTCTAAGTGCAAGAAGGCTGTGACATGCTTTACTGAGAAAATACATGTTAGATAAGCTTCCTTCAGGCATGGTTATAGTGCTGTTGGCCACGAGTTAAATGTTAATGAATCAACAACATACGTTTACAAGATGTTTTTCAACAGAAACATAAAATGGTTATGTATTAATTTTTAACAAAAATGCTCTAACTAGAATATCAAAAAAGATAATCCTTTATTTCCCCTAGGATTAATGGTTCAGTATTGGCTAATTCGGTGTTTGACAACTTTATGGAACATAACGCCACTGAGAATAATGAAAATCAACTGTGTTTATTTTTCTAAATGTTTGATAAATCTTCCTGAAATAGAGCTAGCAATAACACTAATCTTATTTTCAAGAGTCTAACCAAAAAGGTTACATTTCCTATAAAATAACTATTAACATTCATATTCAAATGGCAGTCTGATTCCTAAACTTACAGTATGTTTGCCATAACAATATTAATCATAGGACATCAAAGTTTAATGTTCCATTTACTTTCCAGTATCACTGTTAATGCTATCTTATTACATCTGTACTGTATTTTACAATTTCCAAAATGTTAACGTACATTATTATTTTACCTTCACAAAAGTTTTAAGACAGAGCAGTTTTTACCCTTAACAGTAAAAAACTGACCAAAAGGGAAAAATTGGTGGTTTCACATATAAGGAAGACTAAGGTCAAGGATTCTGGGGACTTTTACTCTAAACTTTTAGATGCATTTAAAAATCACTTAAGAAAGCAAAATCCAGAAATATTTTCCAACCTACTTATAATCCTTGAAAAAGATAAAATAAAAACAAATAGAAGGCTAGTCTGCAAAAGTATTAAGAAATCCACTGGTCAAAAACTGCTAAATTACTTTATATGGTTCCATGACCACAGACATTAATAGATATAGTATATTTAAAAGAAAAGTTTGGAATGAAAGAAGGAAGTTAGGAAGTTATGAAGGAAGGAAGGAAGGAAGGAAGGAAGGAAGGAAGGGAGGGAGGAAGGAAGGGAGGATATTTAAAAGAAAAGTTGTAATGAAAGAAAAAAAGACAGAGAAGGAAAGGAAAGGAAGAGAGAAAGAAAGAAAGAGAAAAAGAAAGAGAGGGAGGGAGAGAGGAAGGAAGGGAGGGAGGGGAAAAGAAAAGAGAAAAGAGGAGAAAAGAGAAAAGAAAAGAAAAAAAGAAAAGAAAAGAAGAGAAAAGAAGAAACATTGTAATGGTGAGGTTATCTGGATAATCAATTTTCAACACTCGGATAAAGACAGAAAAATATAACTTAAATGAATATCTGACTTCACAAGGGAAAACAATACTCCATTAGGATTAATATCTTATTTGTCAGCAAAAACATCACAATCCTGACTAATCTCATGTTTCGTAGTCGCAACTACATTACTATATGTGAAAGCCCACAGAGACTGGTATATTGCTATAGCTATTATCCTATTTCTTAAACCACCTTTCCCTGAAATAATTACTACTTTTCACATATAGTAGGGTACGAAATCATTGACAAAGTATGTAATAACCCTTTCATCAGTTTAAAATGCATACACAAATACTGAAACATGTCCAACTAAAATATTACAAAACAGGAAGGATAAAAATTCCTCTTTTCTATCCTCTACCATTCCCTAACTCTAAAAACTTAATGAAAAACTTAATCCATCCAGTCACCTACAACCGTATCACTAGATTTACCCATGTCAGGGAAATCCAGATACAATGAGGTGAATTTCAAGTTGTCTACTTCTTAGGACTACCTTATTTTTTTTCTTATGCATTACATATGAAACCTACTTTAACCGTTTACCTTCTTTCCCTTAGCTCTATATGAAGACTAGTTTGGGCATTCCCTCTGAATCCCCACTATGGCTTTTATTTGAACTTAGACACAAGAAACAAAGTATTTGATAACATTTGCTCAGCAGATGGAAAAGTGGTAGTGGTATTATTGAAATCACTATGAAGTAAAAAGAAAGGAAATAATTCTAGTTTTATTACATTATTATTAAGGATCAAAATCTTTTAATCAACTGTGACAGCTTGAATTGTAGGCCCCTAAAAGATAATGTTGAAGTTCTAACCCCCAGTATCTCAAAATGTGAGCATATTTGGAAACAAAGTCACTGCAGGTGTAATTAGTGAAGATGAGGTTATACAAGAGTATGGTGGCCCTTAATCTTTATGGCTTATGTCCTTACAAGAAGAGAAGAGAGACAGAGATACTCAGGAAGAAGGCAGCCATGTGACAATGGAGGTAGAGTGACGTCAAAAACACAAGCTAATAGAGGCAAGGAAGGATGCTCCCCCTACAGATTTCAGAGGAAGCATGGCCCTGTCCACATCTTATACTGGAGAACTAGCCTCTAGATTTGTGAGATAATAAATTTATGTTCAAAGTCACCCAATTTGTGGTACTTGGTTATGGCAGCCCCAGGAAACTAATACATCAATCTTCCCACAAAAACGGATAGGAAATACAAATAGTCAAACTCAGAGATGCAGAGAGTAGAACACTAGTTGTCAGGGGTTGAGGTATGGGGAAATGGGGAGATATTGGTCAAAAGGTACCCAATTCTAGCTATGCAAGATGAGTAAGTTCTGGAGATCTAATGTACAGCAATGTGTCTACAGTTAACCATATTGTATCATACACTTGAAATTTGCTGAGAAAGTAGATCTTAAATGTTCTCACCACAAAAAAGGAAAAAATTAAAAGAAAATGGTAAGTATGTAAGGTGAAGGCTACGTTAACCAGCTTATGGTGATTATTTCACAATATACATGTATCAAAATATATATACCAAAATATCAAGCTGTATACCTTAACTATATATAATATTCAAATTTGTCAATTATCTCAATAAAGCTATTTTTTATGTTTAAAAAAACTAATAGTAAGTAGACTTTTTAAAAAAAATCACTGGTACATTGTGTTCCCCAATGAAAATAATTTTTGAGATAATTACAAATGAAGCTCCCATCTCCTGAGAGTTTTCTAGTTTCTATTATTCCTTCAAAATGCAAAACAAAAATAAAATTTATGCTGTGGTTTCCAAAGTAACAAGATGAAACAACTGTCAAGTTAAAAATGACACTGAACACTGAATTTTGAAAGTTTAAAAGTTTGTATTATAGGTAGAAAAAAGATTAATGCAAAGTTAATATGCTTCTGAGTGACACTTATGGGCAGCACATTTTGAGCACTGGCTGAACATGTTCCAATGATTTAATGTCTATCAACTAAGAATTTCAGGGACCCGTATTCTCATAAATTTTAGAGCTAGGCCGGGCGCGGTGGTTCATGCCTGTAATCCCAGCACTTTGGGAGGCCAAGGCAGGTGGATCCCTTGAGGTCAGGAATTCGAGACCAGCCTGACCAACACGAAACCCCGTCTCCACTAAAAATACAAAATCAGCCAGGTGTGGGGGCGCATGCCTGTAGTCCCAGCTACTTGGAAGACTGAGGTACGAGAATTGCTTGAACCTGTGAGGCAGAGGTTGCAGTGAGTGGAGATCACACCACTGCCCTCCAGCCTGGGCGACAAGAGCAAAACTCCATTTCAAAAAAAAAAATTTACAGCTAGAAAGGAACTTAAGAGTTGTAGTATTTCCAACTTCCTTACTTTACAATGAAAAATCTGAGAGCATGGAACCTAGATCTAACCTGACATCCAACCCAAGTAATTGTTTATGAGGAAAATAACACTCCCCTATATAAAAGGCATGAGCTTTTCTAGACCCTCCAGACACAGCAGAAAATAATTATACATATTTATTATTATACTATGGTCATTTGTTAAGATGTTACCAACTGTATGAAATCAAAGATGAAGGCGGACTGGGAAAGTGTAAGGAAGAAACCCTAACTCCTTCAGTTAAAATGACTTCCTTCAAGCTCTTCAGAATCAGCTTACTAATGGAAAAAGAAAAAAAAACAAACAAACAGAAATTGAAACAAAATGCAGGGAGATCAGCAAATAAAAAGGGCACACAGTTTTACTACTATACTCCCCTGAGTCCTCGGGCACAAAAGCTCATCAAGAATAGATTAACTGCACTGAAAGGTAGATAGGTATCTGTACCCAGATAGATATACTATACAATCCTAGGCCAAATATATTTGTATACACAGATAAAAATATTATCTTCCTAGATCAAATATATATATATATACACATACAGATAAAAATATTAAACACATGTGTAAACACAGGTGCTTACATGTGTGGATATGTATTTATGTATACAGGCACATCACCAGAATGCATTCCTCCAAGGTGGATGGACAGAATCTCTAAATATAAGTAGTGTTCTTTATATTTTATTGGCATAAATTGCTACTGAAGTATAACGGTTTTTATTATACATTCAAGAATATTCATTTTAGAAGATAGCTAGTAAAAAGTACCAAGAAGAGCAAAGAAAATGAAAGTCCCACAGGCATAAATGAAGCCAAAGCACAATCACTGCAGCAGTCCTGTAATGTAGAGCTAGGTAAAAAATACAACAAAAACAGAATTAGCGTGGTCTTCTAGGTAGAAAGAGAAAGCAGAAAGTAAAGGCACTGTGAAAAGAAATACAGAAAAAAGTGAGTCACGCTCAGAAGACTGAGCTGGAAGATGATGGCTGACATGAAGCTGGAATTCCTCTAACCAAAAAATCCTGTAGCAACAGGGTTCTCATCAATATTCCCTTTAAAAAAGCATCTTAAACCCTCTATCCTGTAGTTAGCAGATCTCCGTTTTAGTTCGGAGCTGAAAGACAAGGTAAGCCCAAAGCATACTAGATCTAACTATTACTTAAACAAATTAGGAAACAAACAAACAAAAACAAAAAAACCTTTTATGCTGTTGTTAAATAAGCAACATATGACACTTCCGTATTAAAAAAAAAAATGGATCAAGGAAGAGTCCAGAGTAGGAAGGCATAGATGAATCCAGTCTAGAAAAAGCTACATTTCCCAAAAGGATGGTATGCATATTACCGCATTTCCATGAGGTGACTGTAGACAATACACATACACACTGTCTTCCCTTGGAGAAAACTGCTCAAAATTGTCACATTCGTAGTCCAGTTTCAGAAGAAAAAGTGTTGGCTTAATCCAGGAGGGATCATGCTTGGTTTCCCCCCCCTCACGCCCCTAACTCAAAAATTACCATCCCAACCTCAGATGTAACCATCTCTACCTCAGATGTAACCATCTCTAAGGCTCCATTTCTGAGCCCCCTTTACTGGTTCTGCTCTGAACTTGTCCCACTGGCTCCTCCTGGACCTCAGCCTTTACCTGCACACATCTATTTCCAGGAGTCCTGACCACTGTATCCTACTTTAATGTAAACTTCCAGCCCCTGTGATTCTTCCATACTTCCCGATCCCTATGTCTTTCCTTCAGGCTTTAACCTTCTCCCCACTCTCAGGGAATGTTCTATCAGTCTCAGGCCCTTCTATAACCCATGTTGCATTCCTGGCCCAATTCTGTCTCCACCTCCAGTTTTCTCTTTTAAATCAAATCCAGCTGCTTCTCACTGTCCCTACTTTGTCTCTGATACAAAGTTCTCAATCAGATGGGATCAAATTGCCAGTTTCAAGCACAATTCTTGGAACAGTTACGGCATTTCTAGGCTCTGCCTTCTAACTTAAAGAGGTTCCCTCTCTCTGGGCCCTTGGTCCTTCCTATCTTTCATATATATATCCATATATATCCACCCCGCTGCCCCTCAGGGGAGAAAGAGTTCCTTATCTTTTCAGACTTTCATACCAATTTTTTGTTAAGTTTTGTTCTTATTTATCAAGCAATTTCCTTCTGAAATATATTTAAGTAAAATATATGAATACACATTTAAAGAAAAATATCTAGTAAATCATAGTAGTCATGAGACTGATAGGGTGACAGTTGTTAAAGCTGTACAAAATTAAGGTTTGGGAGGCACTGATGCTTTGCAAAAAGAATCAGTTTGGGGGTCAACAGACTTGAGCTGGGATTCTACCTCCATTACTTGTAAGCCAGGTAATTGTCAAGTTATCTAGGCTAAACTGTAAAATGAGTCTGACATAAGCAGCCTCATAGGGTGTTACATATTAAATAAGAAATATTAAGAAAATGATACAACCTGCCACATAGTTGGTGCCAATAAATTTGAGTTTTTTTATAGCTCCGACTCCTGTCATTTTTATTGATAAAGACAAAAAGGTATTAGCCAAGCATGGTGGCTCATGCCTGTAATCCCAGCACTTTGGGAGGCCAAGGAAGCAGGATCGCTTGAGCCCAGGAGATCAAGACCAGCCTGGACTACACAGTGAGATCCTGTCTCTACTAAAAATTAAAAAAAAAAAAAATTTAAACCCCAAAAAGGTATAAAGAAGGTAAAGGTTAGTGTCTTGCCCAGGCTCACAAAGTGAAAAGTGGCAGATTCAGGGTTAAAATTCAGTTATCTGAAACCGGGCCCACTACATTGTTCACTAGTATTTATTTCAAGGTCTGCCATATGAATGCCAGAAGTAGCATGTGGTTATTTTATCTTTCTAAAATTCCCTATAACTTTATAAAGCTAGTTGAACTGAACAAATTTTAATCTTCATGGCTAATTACTCTGGTCTCATTCTCATTGCTCTAACATGCTCCATGGTACTATATAACAGAAACAACATTTGCTGGTGAGAAGAGTACCCAGTTTCTAGTTTGGGCACTTGCAGCATAGTTAGCTATAAATTACTAAACTAGTGACGTAAGTTTTGTGGGTATCATCTCTATATATCACTAAAACGACTATGCGATCGTTTTAGTGATTATACTCCAGTCCAGGCTTCTGTGCATTCTTTTAAGATTTTCTCTTACCATTCAGCTTTGATGGAATTTGTGGTATTTATTTTTTAAATGTCGATTTTTCCTAGTGACTTCCTAAAGCCAATTAACTTGCTTTTATTCTATCCTTATCTGTTATTATAAAAATTTTAAGGAAAAAATAGTCTTACCTTTATCATATAATGAAAACTGTTCATTTTTCCAAGAATTCTGACACTGTCTTTTAATACTGCACTTCCTCCAGATTATACTTTATCATTTATTTCACCACTTGGTCAAAAAAAGTAAAGTCTTTTTGTTTTTGTTAGTCTTTATTGCAAAAATCATTAAGTACTATCATCTATCCCTACTTTGTCTCAATAAACACTGTAGTTATTGACAAAATGTTCTAGATGTATTGAAATAAAAAAATGCAAGTCACCAATTCACTTAACAAAGAACACATATAAGCTATGTGATAAAGCCCTCATTTTAAAATGTCCTAATGTGACTATATGTGGGCTTAATACATTGGGCCATAAATGCTGTTTCAATTTTTAAATATGTTTTTGCATGTCCTGAATTTTATACTAAATTCACATGTATAGGATTCCACCCTTTTTGTTGTCTCCCAGATCCTTACCATAAGCATATAAAGGTTTTGAACCCCTTCCATCTTAAAAGGGAAGAAAATATTAATTAAGAAAAAAACAACTCTTTACTTCATTTTTCTTTGCAGCTATTGACCTCAGTCTCTAATGCCTGCTTGACCACACATCTTAAGGGCTGCCTCATCAGGCATCACCATTCTCTTCTTTCCCACTCACTTTTCACACCATTCTAAATTGACTTCACTTCCACTTCAATAATACAGTGGGAAATTATAGTTAATAATTTATTGTATATTTCAGAGTAGCTCGAAGAGAAGATCTGTAATGCTACCAACATAAAGATAAATGTTTGAGATGATGGATATCCCAATTATCCCCATTTGATCATTACACATCATATAAAGGTATCAAATACCACATGTACCCCAAAAATATGTAAAACTATATCAATAAAAATTTTAAAAATAATAAAACAACCCTGCTGAAGTCAACTCCAAGAGACAACAATCAATAAAGATTATCCAGTCCTCAACTTACCTGGCACACCTATGTAACACTTTCTACCTCAGGTTTCCATGACATATAACCTCTTTGTTTTCTTCCAATCTCTCAGGTTAGTCCTTCTCAGCCTTGCTTGCTCATGTAGCTTCTCTAATCAATCATTAAAAGTTGACCTTAGCCTTCTCTAATCAATCATTAAAAGTTAACCCTTCTCAAAGCTTTCTTCCCCTCTTTTCATCCTCTCAGTCTACACTCACCTAAGTGAACTTTATTCATACATACTGCCATCTACACACCTAAAATACTCAAATAATTTCCAACCCAGGCTGCTTCTCTGAGCTGTATCAGAATGAATGTAGCCAACTAGCAACGTTCTATTTCCACTGAATATCCCTTAAGTAACTCAAACTCACTTTGTTCAGAAATGAACTTAAAATGTTCCCCCACCCACCACAACCACAACCATTGAAAACAAAAACTAAAACTTCCATCTTCACACCCTCCGGGATTTCCTATCTCCGAATATGCTACTGCATTTAATACTCATGTCAGAAACACGGGGATCATCTCTGACATATACATCTCCTTCACCATCCACATCTTTTCAATCAATAGATGCTATCCATCCTTCGGCACATCTTATGTATTATCTACTTCTTACAACCTCCACCTCCACTACCATCAAATCCTTCCCAGACTATTAGAAGCATGTTACTGATCTCCCAGCATCTGCTCTTGCTCTTCCTTCTGTAGCAAACTGTATTTTCCAAAAATGACCACATCAATAATATTGGTCCAAACGCTTTTTCAGAACCTGACCGTTCCCCCATGAAGAAGCATGGTCTATTTCTGCTCCCTTTGAATTTGGGTGGAACTTTCTGATTACCTCCACCAAAAGCAGCAGAAGTGATGCTGTATGAATTCCAAGCCTAGGTCGAAAAAAGTAATGAGGATTTCATCTGCTGCACACATATACACACACATGAGCTCCCTTCTCTTCTTCCCAGTTCCCCTGCTTCAGAATATTTGCTCTTGAAACCCAGCCATCAGGTTTATAGAAGTCCAGGTTACATGGAAATGTCATGCTTCCCTCCCTCAGGTCACTTACTCCAGAGGAAGTTAACTGCTCTTTTATGAGAACACTAAAGCAGCCTACACATAAGCCAACAAGTCAAGAAACTAAGGCCACTTGCCAACAGCCAGTGAGGAACTGAGACCTTCTGCCAACAGCTTTTTATGTGAGTGAGCCACCTTGAAAACAGATCTTCCAATCTCATCAAGTCTTCAGACAGCTACAGCCTGCTGATACCTTAACTGCAATTTCATAGAAGACTCTGAACCAGAACCACCCAGCTAGCAGCTACTCCTCTCCCAAACTCTTGTCTTACAGAAAGTATGAGAAAATAATGTTTTCTATTTAAAGCCACTAAATTGTGGGGTAATTTGTTAAGTAGCAATAGATAACACAACTCCTATGGTTCACTATCATAACACCCAGTATTTTTCCTTTGTTGCACTTAACATATTTGCAATTTAAAAAAATGAATGTAGTCAGCCAAGGTGGTGCATGACTGTAGTCCCAGCTACTCGGGAAGCTGAGGTGGGAGGATTGCTTGAGTCCAGGAATTCGAGGCCAGACTGAGCAACATGAGACTCCCATGTAAAAAATAAAAAAATTAATGTGCATGTCTTCCTGATCTCTTGTTAGGAAGGACTATATGGGAATGGACAAGGCCTGACTTTGTCCACTGGTATATTCTAAATACCAAGCAACGTCTAACACATAGTAGAGGCTCCATAAATATTCAATATGAGAAATACCAATACTTGTTAGTATCTCTAAATTCATGCCTATACATGTGTTAGATAATAAAACTTTAGTCTAATGTGTGATGCCACCAAATGGTTTAACACCATAATTCAAAACCTAGATTGTAATTACAACTAAATATCTGTATAATTAACAACCAGGGATATGGGATATACGTATATTTTGAACTATTAGTTTACACAGAATATACTGCACTCATTTTACTCAGTCAGATATTCCAAACCAGCTTCATAGATAACAAAGAGATTACTTTGCGGCCATTACATGTTAAACCTCTTGTGTGCTTATGTGACAATGTGTGGTTGTCAAATAAATGACTTAAAATCAATTACACTCACAAACCTGAATCTATGAGCGACCTCATGTACATGTGTGTGTACACCCACCTACCCACACACATCCCTTGACATTTTTTAATTTAAAGAGCTATTAAAGTACCTAAAATACATAGCAAACTATCTAGAAAATAATGTAAATAAGACAGCACTGATTCAAATGACAACTGTAACTGACCAATACCCTCTCGACTGCATAAGACAAAATATTTGCTTGAGTTATATTTGAAAATTTACAGTATATACTAGTACATGTATACTTTGTTATACACGTAGATTTACTGAAACTAATCAGTGTTGCTAATGTAATAAGTGTTGAGGCAAGAAAGGAACATGAATACTATGAAAAAATGTCATCACAAGTGGCAAAAACCTGGAGTTGCTGACTGATCATATTGCCCTCTCTCAAAAGAAAACATCAATTAACTTGTTTCCTTCCAACCTAATAACTGAGCACTCTATCTTGCAGCAGAGCAAAGCGGAGCTGTGCTTCCACATAAAATGATGGTTTAGTTCTGAGACACTAAAGTGACAGGAAAATATGATACACTCTATGGAGTCCATTTTGCCTAACAACCCTCACTCAGGAAATTTTAAAACAAATAAAAATCACTATTCTTAAAGTGAAATTAAATAACTGGAAAAAATGTTACAGTCCATCCTTATCATTTGCTCTTCCTAAAATCAGTTAAAAGGAGGACACATGGTTCATTCATTTTAAAAGCCAAAATAAAAACAACAAATAATGGTATGATGCAACTTCTGTAACACTACTTGCCAGAGGACCTCAATGATTAAATTGTTACAGCTCACACAAGGCTGGCATTAAGCTGGAAGTTAAAAAATAGAAAGATATTACCTAGCAACTAACAGTTAAAATGGCACTTCTATACCATCGTTCCTGTGCAGCCAGTGCACTATTTTTCTTAAAAAATTTTTGGCTTAGTTTTCATTTAGGTGCACTGGGAAGAGTACTGGACTTGTTATATGGGTTGAATGTCCCCTCCAAAACTCAGGCTGCGATTTGACTGCCACTGTGACAGTATTAGGAAGTAGAACCTCTGAGAGGTAACTGGGCTGCGGGGGCTCTACCCTAGAGTGAGTTCATTATAAAAGACTGAGTTTGGCCCCCTTTTGCCCTTGTGTGCAGTTATCTCTCCTTACCTCCTTATCACCCCCGTTTTCTCCCCATCACCTCTCTCTTGAACTCTGCCATGGGATAAGCAGCATCCTAGAAAGAAGGTCCTGCCAGCACCCTGATATTGGATTTTCTAGCCTCCAGAACATGAGTCAAACAATTTTGTCCATTATAAATTACTGTCCCAGGCATTCCGTTACAACAACACAAAACAGATTAAGACAGGACTGAAGCCTAGAAATCTGAATTTTTGTTCTGGCTCTAACTAATTAAAAAAAAAAAAAGTCAAGACCCTGTGCTCAAGTCACCTAGTCTCTCTTTAATTTTATTAAGTGAAGGGCTTATATTAGATAAGTCTGTGAAAGCTGTGGCTGTTGTATGATGTGAAGTTGAAGCTGACAAGCCTTCAGCAGGAAGTTTTAATTCAAGACACTCACTAGTAAAGAAATCAGTAGGTTCATTTTTGCAAAGAGGTACTCAAAGCACACATAAAAGTCTGAGGCAGATTTGAATGTTGCCAATAAACACATCCATGCAAAATGTAAAAAAAAAAAAAGAGGAGGATATAACAAAAACAACCAACAGGAGGTAAACATTTTCAACATTCTATAACATCAGACCTCTTCTTAGCAAAGATTTCTGTCTCTAAATTGATTGTATCAGCCACAGGCTGTTTTAGTTATTCTGAAGTCCCACCAGAAAACACTTGTTTATACAAATGTAGAAAAAGTAAAGTATAAGATGACATTTGGAAAAATTCTGCTATCTACTATTTTCCTTTTATATCTACCTATGAAACTCAGATTATCTTTCTTACATTAGAGAACACAGATTCAGGAGGACAAGGCAGAATCTAGAAATATGCAAATATCCCTTTGATATCCCTGATTTCTTCTACAGCTAAGAATATCAACCACTACTCTTCAGATTATGAGACTGACATGCTGCCAGCTGCAATAAGAGCGCAACTTGTAAACCCACTACACTTAGCAGCTAAAGTGACCACCTCAAAAAAAAATCCTTCCCCAAAAAATAATCTGTATTGAAAATACAGAATATGACTGACAAGAAATAGTATCACAGTAACATATTAACCCTGTAACTAGCTGACTCACCTGAAATTAAGCCTACTGATTTATCTGAATGAAAAAGAACTATATAGAGAACCACAATTAATAATATAAAATAATAAAGCCTACTACAAATACATATTTTCCAATTATTACACCATTATGGTAGGAGTAGTAGTATGTGGTGGACTTTCATCTTACTTTGTTTCTGGTTAGTAAAACATTCCTGTAATCAAGAATGGGTAAAAACTGCATGTGACTAGAATCTGTTTATACTTGCAACCACATATCTGGGTAACATAAAACAAAGCAGAAATAGTATTTAAAATATCAAAATACAAATACGTTTGAGAAGAATAAATGAAGAGTAAAAAAAGTATTAAAAAACTGGAAAAGTCAGCTTATCAAGAAAAACAGGCTACATATTAATAATAGAAAAAGCATTTATAAAGTATATAGCTAAGTGCCAGTGTACTTTATTAATACAAACTTACATTCTAGTTATCAACAAATCCATAAAATAGTATATTTTACATTTCATAAAGGAATTAGTCTTAGCTTGTACTTTACAGTATGGGACTCAGAAGAAATTGTCACAATTATCACTTAAGTAGAAGTTAGAAAAACAAACACTAAAATAAAGAAAATAGTATGTTCACTGACCTCAAGCAGTGAAGTGTTTATTTTGGTGTATACTGAAATATATTTGGTTATCTGAATGAAAAAGAACTATATAGAGACCCACAATTAATAATATAAAATAATAAAGCCTAGTACAAATATATATTTTCCAATTATTACACCATTATGGCAGGAGAAGTAGTATGTGATGGACTTTCATCTTACTTTGTTTCTGGTTAGTAAAACATTCCTGTAATCAAGAATGGGTAAAAAACTGCATGTGAATGGGTAAAAACTGCATTTTTTATTTTGGTGTATACACCAAAATAAACAAAAATGGTAAGATAATTTAATAATTCAAAGTTGGTTTTATAGATAAATAGTATAAAAGGTCACTGATTTTCAGTTATTTGTTTTATAATGTGTCCAATCTCTTAGCACTGAAAATATTACAGACCTGGGGAAAACATCACTCTAGCATTACATTAACAATTACTAAGGAAGAAAATCTGGGACTAGACAGAACATTCTAAAGGTGAAGGACAGTGACAAAATGTAGAACTGGCTAGAAGAAATAACTATTTCTTTACCTTTTAGCGATTTTATACAAATGGTTATCTGTTTATGTTGTTTTAGAATAAGCATCCTTAGCACTGCTATAATGTTTAATGCATCAAGATCCAATGATGTTTCATTCAACTAATTTTACATTCCCATGAAAAATAAAACAAATTATAGCCTAGTGTGATAAAAAAAAAAAAAAAGCATACTGCAAGACTGACTTTGTCAAAGACTGCAACAGAGAATCATGGTCACTGTCTACAAAATTATTTCAAGCTTAGCTCTAAAGAAATTAAACCATCACTCTCAATAACTGTTTAACATTTGCTTGTGGGATACAGACCTGACTTAGGCACACCCAGTGCTCTCTGACCTGCTTTAAGCACTCCCACTGACATTCCCTTTAACTAGTCCACTAAGGAATTCCTCCATCCTCCTCTCACCATTAGAGACTCTGCCACAGCCAGGCCTAATTCCTCTCTCTGCTAGAACCTGGGGCTGCCCCTAATGCTGCTCTGAGCATGGCTTGGAACAGGGAAACCTTCCCTTACCCCATCAGGGCTGCTGTATATATCCAGTTGGACCTCAGCCAGAACTAGAAATGCACATACAAAGCATCTATGACCACTTTAAGAACAACTTACAAGACTAGTGCAGTGTGGCAGTTAAGAGTATGAACTCTGGAGCCAGACTGCCTGATTTCAAATCTTGCTTCCACCTTTTACCAACCATGTGATCCTACGAAGAACTTCTCTCTGTACCTCAGTTTTCTCACCCCAAAATGAGGATAACATTCATAAGGCTGCTTTGAGACTTACAGTATTGCCTGCCACACAGTAGTTGGTCAATAAATATTAGCAGAATTATTTGCACAGCTTCCATCCAAACCTCATGCAGAAGAAACAAAACACCATAAGCAAAATAACATATGCCTGATTGGCATACCCATCATATTTGTCTATACTGCAGAGATCCCATAATGTCACAACTGCTTATTTTATCACCAAGGCCAAAGTTTAAACTGATTAAATCTCAATACTTTTCAAGTCCTACTTTTTTAAAAGCCAGATTTAAAAGACAATTCAGAATACAAAGTACTGTATTTGTTTGGCTTTAATTTCAGTGGATGCTTGAAGAATAAGGATTAACAAACTTTTCCTGTAGAAACCTTCCTTGATAAGGGTTCAAGACTTCATTAAATATGTTAGTTGTGGCTATTTATACATTTAAAATAATTAAAATTGAATTATAAATTCAGTTCCTTATTCACACTAGCCGTATTTGAAGTGCTTGATTTCCCACATGTGGCAGATATCAAGCCTTTCTACCATTGTGGAAAGTTCTCCTGTCCAGCACTAGTGTAGACAGAAACCTGCAGCAGCACCTTTGGCTCTACTGGCCTCCATTGACTGTTGGGCCCCCTCGACAGTCTTGGTAGAAAGAATACATTGACGCACTGCCCCTTCCAGGATGGTAAGGCTGGAGACCAAAGTTCAATCAATGGAAGGTCAAATGGACCAATTAATTTCAGCTCCAATTTCCATCTCATTAGAGAACAATGTTCTATAGCTATTTGCCCAGGTATTTCCAAGTATAAAGAAAGAAAAAAAAAACAATCATACTTAGTTCACAGTTTTACTTATCTCCACTTCCTCTTCTTTTCCTGAGTCCAGTCTACTCTCTTATATTTATAAAATGATGAAAGTACTCACAAGGTCTGATGATCAAATAGGGAGCAACATGTAGGGCTAAGTAATTGCGTGGAAAACACGCTAGCCATCTTTCTCCCCAGGCCATACCACCTACTGTACGGATGAGAGAAAAAGATAAGGTAGCAAGCTATCTTAATTAGGCTCAAAAATTCTGAAAACCTGCAGGGTCACTTCTTTCTCTCAGTTTACTCAAAGGGGTGGTGGGCATTAAGATCTGATTTATCCAAATTATAATCCCATAGTTAGGAAATCACTAACAAAGTCACCACAGACTACTGGAAAAAAAATACGATTAAATTTAGGTCAAAGGAGTTGGAAGAACTTTGAAGGACTGGGAGATGAAAGAGACCTGAGACTGAATGGTTCAAAATATTACCTGCTCAGAGATACCTCAAGCTAAATTATTTGTTTCCTAACATTTCCAACGCAGTATCTTGCTAGAAATATTAGATTGTTAGGTATTATAAATTCTGCATGGCTTTTAAAGTAATTTTACTCTGAGAAACTGAAAATGTTTAAGTAATTTTAGTAGTATCTTACTTTAAAAATTGATCTTCAAAAATCAGTCTTTGAAGTATCAGAGGATCCAAAGGGTTTCTAACTAATATTTACTATTTGCAAAACACAAATGTTTGGAGGTTGGGTTGCTTTATGATGAAAATACCCAGAGAGGGTTGTCAAATTTAGCAAATGAAAATAGAGAAAAAATCTCTGAATTCTTTCTTACAACCACATATGAATCTATAATTATCTCAAAATCAAAAGTTTAAAGAAAAACAGAAACTACTCAAATTTGAATTTCAGTTAAATAAGAAATATTTAGCATGTTCCTAATATTTAACATGCATATAAGTATGGTCCATGTACATTTGGAACATACTTATAAAAATTATTGTTTATTTGAAATTCAATTTTAATTAGGTATCTTGTATTTTATCTGGCCATCCTAGATCCAGAAGTAGTATCCTTCATGGAATCTGGAAAGGCAAAAGGTGGAAGGCAACAAAATCTGAAATGACAAACAATACGAACAGAATGCATATACACTGAACAGAGAGGTGTGCCTTTACTTTACAACAAGTGAAAGTATGTCTATTTAAGCAAACTCTATGGCCTTAAACCTAATACCAGCTCAAGGGAATCTCGACTGGGGAATTTTTTCTGTACTATTTGTGCTCAATTCTAGCTCTCACTCTTTGTTTATTTTAACCTGGTGATACGAATTCTCACCCTACAGACTTTTGCCTCCTTACCCTCTCCAGTTCTGCCTTCCTGTCAAGAGTAACGGACTCCGGAAATGCCTCCCAATTCTGTTCCTCAGGACTAGGCTTGGACCTCCTTGGTTCCAACTATGACAGCCTCCCAGTCCTTAGCCCATAAACTGATGTTTACATCAGCAGCTCTTGGCTTAGCTATAATTATAAACATGAGCCAAAATCTGGGCTACAGCCTCTTCTAAGAAATTGCCAGAAGCAGTTCAAGACTACCAGCTGAGCTTTAACCAACACATAAACCTGTGTTTGGTAAAGTCATTGAAAAAACTAATTAACCCGACCCTTTATAAACATCCTTGCCATTTCACAACTCAAACAAAGGTAACTTCAGATTCATAAAAATATTAAATACATATACAAAAGATTAAAGCTATAAATGTAGGTCTGTTCAATAGAAAAAATATATAACTATATAACTGTAACGAATTATTCAATAGATAACAAGAAATTATAAACCAGAAGAATCAAACCCAAATGTCAGTAAGGTGACACACAGGTAATGTAAATTAGTTAAGTGAACCATAATAATAGGAAGAGGTAAGGACTATGGGGAAATAGATAATGCCTATCACTCCAAAAAGATACATACTAATTTTGCTACTCAGCTTCAGCTTCATTTACTTAACTTGTGGTAACCCAGTTCACCTTTGCACCCCTTCTCATAGTCTACATGCTTCCAATGGAATTAATGCCATTCCTATCTTGGGGATAGAGCAGTGGCCTAGGCATGAACCATATGGATATAATATACTCAACTGGAACTAATGAAATGCATTAGACTTCTGATGAAAAAACTGGGGCCAAGATTCACGCTATTTCACAATGCATCTCAATCTGAAGAACACAGCTGGGAGGTACTATCAGTTATCTCATGATCACAAGGAGAAAGTCTGTCTAATCATGGAGTCAACTAAGAGGAAGGAAAGCAAGCAAATGGAAAGGTAAATCAGATGCTGACAGCATGCCAAATGCCAAATCTACTCTGACTTTATCAGTTATGTGAGCCAACAAATTCATGTTTTACTTAAGCTGGTTTGGTTTGAGTTGTATGCCGTTGCAACCAAATAAGTTCTGATACAGGCATTCAAAGTCAATTTTTAAAAGTAACTTACACATAGTGCTGAGTTTGTCTTATAGGCTGACAGTATGCAAGTATATGCAAATATGTTTTGGGTTTTACTTAAAATCCTTTCAAAATATTTTCTTCGTAAGACATTGTCTGCCTGAAGATTTACCATACAAACACTAGCGTTCAAAATTACATTTGGCAAAAGGCCAAGAAACAATAAAGGCCTTGGTTGTCACCTACTACATAATATATATATATTACTTTTTTTCACAATATAGGAGGCTATGATGCCTTAGCCTTCTTAAAAAGAAACATGCTGTAGGCACGTGCAAAGGACATAAACATAAACTGACAAGTATTCCTTGTATTAAACATATGTAGTCCCAAATCAAAAGTTACTTAACACAATTCTTTTTTTTTTTTGAGACGGAGTCTCGCTCTTTCGCCAGGCTGGGGTGCAGTGGCACAATCTCGACTCACTGCAACCTCCGCCTCCATGTTTCAAGTGATTCTCCTGCCTCAGCCTCCCGAGTAGCTGAGACTACAGGCGCACACCACCAGGCCCAGCTAATTTTTGTATTTTTAGTAGAGACGGGGTTTCACCATGTTAGCCAGGATGGTCTCGATCTCTTGACCTCGTCATCTGCCCTCCTCAGCCTCCCAAAGTGCTGGGATTACAGGTGCGAGCCACCACACTCGGCTATATTGTTTCTTAAGCTACAGCTAATGAGGTAATTTTTTGTGTACAAATAAGAAATTTAAAATATTAACATTATGTTATCAAGCTTTACAACTAGAACACACCACACCATTGGTTTCAATTCTAAAAATTATAATTTCTGAAAGTTGCTTTGAGTCAATTAATTTCAAACTCTGTGTGATACAGAGGAAAGTGAAGTGAGAAGCAAAGTATTATGCTGTACTGATTAATTTAACTTCACAGTATTAGATATTTCTTAACTCTCCACCCCAACCTCGCAAAGACCTTCCCGCAAACACATTCACACCTGATGCAGGCAGTGTGATGAAGAGCATGACCTTTAGTCAGACAGACCTAAGATTGAATCTTGCTTCCATCATTTATTAGTATGTCTTTAGACTAGTTATATAATTTCTGAAGGATTTATTCTTCTCATTTCTAAAAAGATGGTAACATCTTCCTGGGAGAATGCAGAAATATCAACAATACATGTAAATTACCTAGAATTGTACCTACCACACTGAACATGTAATGCACTTGAAATCATATTCAAATGGGCATATATAGCTGCAATTAAGTGATACTTGTAACAATTCATCATATAAGGAGAAAGTAAATGGCAATGAAAATGTCCATGGCTAGAAGTCTTAGAAAATACAGTCTGGTTCCACAGTGTACTATGTGCAAACAAATAAATTTTGTTTTATAAAGTTTTATAATATTCAAATTCAGTGTTCAAAACCAGCAAACTGATTTATGACATTCGGGTACCGAGTAAAATCACAATCCAAAAATCCAGAAACTAACTACAACTTAATTTATATCAAATAAAGTCCAATTGTAATTAGACTGTTTTTAAATCTTGAGACAGCATCATCCCTCCTGGAAGTTCTTCAAAAGTAGACATACATAATTTGATTTAAAGTTATTTACAAAGTACTTCTAGAAATGTCTCAAGTGAGAATACTATATTTCTCATTAAAGGTCATCTGAAACATGAATACTGCTAATAGCAAGATTGTCTATAATGTGATAAAGCAGTTAGAAATACATTATTAGCTCATGTTTGCTTAAACGCTGTTAATATAAAAAAATTAAACTCATAACAAATAACATTTCATCTCAGAACACCAATGAAAATATATTTAGGCTAATATAAGCTCCTTACTAAATAAACTCCTCCATCTGGGAATACTAATTAAGCCACATATATTATACTTCCTGTCACAAAAGTGATGTTCAGGACATACACTCCATTCTCAAAAGGAACAGAGAGACGCTCTCAAAACAAAAAGCACACATGTACTACATAAGATACCAATAACAAAGACACATAAGCAGAGAGATGTGTTTCAAAACAAAAGCCTTTAAAAAGAAGCCTGCATTTTTGTACCGGGTGTTGAGTTTTCTTTCAGATCCTTCACATCTAGTTATCTCTAGCCAAGAAAGGTTGTCCATCTTTTTACAAACTGGGGTGTGACCCAGTTCTTGAAATCTATGCACAATAAAAAGAGGTAAGAGGGAACAAAAGATAATCGAAGATAAGTGGAAGAACACAGAGCAGCAATTGTAAATCTCTGCTAATACGTGGCCAATAGCTACCTGTGGCTATTTTAAGTCCTTAAAAGGTGGTGTATATTTTAACACTACACTTCAAAAACACTGTACAAAAAAATTACAAAATATCTCATTAATTTTTATATTACATTAAAATTAGTAATTTTTCATATTTGAGTTTAAAAATCTTAAAATTAATTTCTTTTGTTTTAAATTCTAATGTGGCTACTAGAAAACTGAAAATTACATATGTGGTATGCATTACATTTTTACTGGCAAGCACTGTTGTAAATCATGGCAATTAAATCTATGAATTTAGAGGGTTTTCTTGGTTTGTAATCATTCCTAAGTTTGTCTTTAAAAAAAGTATTGTGAATTGATAGGTATCTGCCAGCTTAAACATTCTCTATGTACTTTATCCTCCTATATATTTTCATACAACCTCTTAGGATGCCTTACCTAACGCAGTGAGCAATAGAAAGTAAACATATTAATGAATAATATAGATTAAACATGAAACTAGATCAAAGGGCATTATATTGTTAATCTGTGTACTAGTACTCTACTCTGATCATGCAGCCAACAAGTGATATGCATACATTTTCAGTAAAACAGAAATCCATTAAAACAAATCCATTCCAGATGTGATCGGTAGGCCAGCCATAAAGTCAACCTCATCCCTACTATTTCATTTGCCAGCAAATGCTAGGTGTGGAAGGCCATGTGTATTTCTAGCTAATGCTAACTAGGCTTCTATGATACTGTACTGTCTGCTGCTTGGGATATCCAAGCCCTTCAATCTCCATACGCAACAGCTGGAAAACTACAACTTCTTTGTAAACTTCCATTATTAAAGCAAAGACATGTACAAACACATTTCTTTTCGTCAACAAATACCTAATAGTAAAGACAGTCTTGCCATTTTAGAGGATTAAAAAATAATAAAAATTTAAAATCCCCTCATCCATACTTGAAAACAGTATATTAACAGATATGAAAGGTGAACTGCATCCAGCTTGTTCTCTTTCTCTCTGCCCTCCCCAATTTGTTACCCAAGTCTCTTTAACCACCACAACTCAAGTTATATGCTAATCTCTCACCTTCTAAATCCCAGCTCCTCTTTTCAATACCCTGTTAAGATTTCCTATGGCCGTTACATGTAAGAATCCTTACCTTCAGTTTTGACAGGCCTCTTAGGCCATTTCAGGCTCCCAATCTCCTTTATTTTTTTCTTCACTTTTCTGCCTATTCCTTCTCTTGTGCTTAAGCAAACCTACTTACCTGGTGCTGTATCAATCCACCCCTTCTCCAAATTGTCTCTTTTGTTGTATTTCTACTTCTTGATGTCCCACCCTCTACATTCACAGTTGGGGGTGGAGGACTTCTGGGACTCAAGGCAAAACATAATTGTATGCTTCTTTTCCCCAGCCATTTAAGAAGCTCGAAAATTCTACTTTCAAAATCCAAGCTCTCAACTTTCTGGAGGCTAATCTGTATTTCTCTCCCACCTCTCTTTCCTGATTAAGTGACATATTTTACCTCATTTCATTTCCTCACTCTAATTTACATTAAGTGTAGTAATTCATGTTTCTAAAACACTAGAGCTTGAAAGGAACTCTGGAGTACAGAAAACCAAAAATTCTTAAGCATTCTTCTGAAGTGGTGGTTCAAAACTTTCAACAGGTTTTTGAAAGAGTCCAAGTAATGCAATCGTCCCAAGTTGTTTCCAATTTTTGCTTCTTTAAGAGTCAGTGTGTCATATTCTCCATCTCATCATAGTAAATCTTAATATCTTTATTACTGATATGAGTTGATTTATGCACGACATATATTATTTGTAATGCTGATGCAAATATTTTAAACACACATCAAATGCTAATGTGTTTAAAATTTTGTTCCTTTTCAAAGCACAAGAATTCTTACTTTACATAACAATTTCAGTCAATGCCTTTATGATTTTGCTTATGAATTTAAAAAGTTATTCTCACTTTGGAAGCCCGAGGCGGGCGGATCACGAGGTCAGGAGATTGAGACCATCCTGGCTAACACGGTGAAACCCCATCTCTACTAAAAATACAAAAAATTAGCCAGGTGTGGTGGTGGGCGCCTGTAGTCCTAGCTACTCAGGAGGCTGAGGCAGGAGAATGGCGTGAACCCAGGAGGCAGAGATTGCAGTGAGCTGAGATCAAGCCACTGCACTGCAGCCTGGGCGACAGAGTGAGACTCTGTCTCAAAAAAAAAAAAAAAAAGTTATTCTTTAAGGTCTAATCCTGGCCACCACACTGTACAACTCAGGGGATACCATTTACATTATACTTACTCTGTGCTGTGCTATGCTGAATACAGAGTACAGTATGAATGGTACCCCCTGGAGTTGTACAGTGTTAACATTTTAGATACAACCAGTAATATATATGCCTATTTGCAAAGTTTTCCAATAGCTTAACCCTTTACAAAATGTAAGATTTTCATCCATCTTGTGTTTATATTATAGAAGCTGTGATTAACAATTTTTTAAATCACTATTCATGTATCCCAGTGTTACTTAATAATCTTAACCCCATGTTGTAGAAAGTTACTTTAATAGATTTTTTAAAGAGGTGTTTGTTTTATAATACACTGAGTCTTATTCTGAACATCTAGTGAACAAAACTTTAAAACTATAAATATGTATGTATCTAATACATCTAGAAATTGGGTTAAATGCCAAGAACAAAAATTGCAAAAGGCAGCTGGAAACACAAAACAATTATCAAACTGTATTAATATTCTTTATTCTGTATCACTGATCATTGCTATTTGTGGGCCAGAACCACTTTCAAAAATATATCCTGTTATTATAACTGGTTTTAATACTTCATTTTTCAAAATATTCTTTCATAAACATGCCTGTTTATTTGTCCATATAACAACTGCTTTTTATATCATTATATGTAACATATACCAGTTACATAGTATCTAAAACACTTAAGAACTATGAAACGGGATTATTATTCACATTTCTGAGAATCAGAGGAGATAACTTGCTCAAGCTTTTACAGTTACTCAATTGGAAAGCCAGGACTTGAACTTCCATTTGTCTAACTCCAAAGCCCTTTATCTGAGTCATGTGGATGTCCTCGAGATATACAACAAGGTCTGTTTTATATTTTGGTTTTCTTTTTCTGGGGAGGGGTGGAGGGCAGGAGGGTGCCTACAATGAACAAAAAATAAGTATGGCAAGGATGTGGACAAATTGGAACCCTCATACGCCGCTGGGAAAGTAAAATGGTACAGCTTTTGTGAAAAGCAGTTCAGTGTTTCCTCACAAAGACAGAGAAATTATCATATGACACAGCAATTCCACTCCTAGGAATAAACAGTGAAAAAATAAAACCATGTATTCAAACAGATGTGTATTCGTGAATCCTTCATAGCAACACTATTCACAGTACCCAAAAGGTGGAAACAACCGAAAGGCTCACAACTGGTGAGGAGATAAACTATACCACATGCTTTTTTTGGTATTGTGGTATTTCTTGAAATGTTCAGTTTTTCTTCTTTAGCCTACTGTGGTATGTCAGAGTACTGGGAACTGCCATTCTTAGCGGTCTTGTAATACCCTTTGTGGCGGGGTATTATTCTCTTAACATAATAAATAAATTTGACCTTTTATAATTTTCATATTCTTGTTCATCAGTGAGATTAGATAACTGTCATTTAACAGTACTGGTGTTATGCTTGGGGATTCATATTACATTTGCCTCAAAACAAGTTTGAGGTAGCTTCCCATCTTTTCTTATGCTCTAAAATAAAAGACACATGGGACATTTATACCACTTACACATTTAAAACATCTTATCTGCAGATCTATAGAGAAAAGTAATTTAATAAACATTAAAAAGTATAAATTGAAAAAAGTTATTTTACAAAGAACCTAGTTAATTATGGTTTTCAAATGAATCATCTGTTGATTATCTGAAGGAACTGCCGTTGAAGATTTTTTTGTTTTACTCCTTTTTGGATAAAAATGTATCTGTTGCTTTGAGCTCCTCCAAAGTTGCATCTTATTACGTTCTGATTTACTTCTGCTTTCTGCTGTTTGCACTACAATTTGATGCTTTCTCATTAAGTCTTTAACTACAGACATGCTCACACACAGGGCCTTAATATTCTTGTATAGACTCTCCCCGCCCCCACATTATTACCAATGGTGATTTTGCATTATGACGTAGGTAAATTATAGGGGGTGCTTAGATTAAGAAATGACTAGCCATTAAAATCAAGTAGGAAACATGATCTTAATTGTTCTTCCATAGCTTCACAGAGGATAAATGAATTTCATCATCTCCCCCTGCCCCTTCCCCACTCTCCTTATCCCAACTAACACCATTAGCCTCAGTACCAGAAACAGAGTACTGCTTCTCACATTACTATCTGAATCCTTAGACATGCCTTCTTTTTTTTTTTTTTTTTTTTTTTTTGAGACGGAGTCTTGCTCTGTCGCCCAGGCTGGAGTGCAGTGGCGCAGTCTCGGCTCACTGCAAGCTCCGCCTCCCGGGTTCACGCCATTCTCCTGCCTCAGCCTCTCCGAGTAGCTGGGACTACAGGCGCCCGCCACTACGCCCGGCTAATTTTTTTGTATTTTTAGTAGAGACGGGGTCTCACCGTGGTCTCGATCTCCTGACCTCGTGATCCGCCCGCCTCGGCCTCCCAAAGTGCTGGGATTACAAGCGTGAGCCACCGCGCCCGGCCGACATGCCTTCTTAAAATGCACATTTAGTAGGCCACCCTTGGCCTACTAAATCAGAATCTCTGCTTTGGGTAATTGTTGATTATAACAATCTCCTGATTCACCAAGTCCACCAGAACACCACCAATTTATAGCATGAGGGTAAAGTGAACCTAAAATTTATCATACAAATTCGAGTATTTCTAAAAGTAAAAGGAAATGCTATTAATATTTTTGTCAAGACAATAGATGTAAACCAAGGAGTACAGTCAAGCACTGTTGCTGCTGTGCTCTACACTTTGAGTCTGGCAAGTTTCAGAAGTACTTTCAACTAAGTTAATTAAAATTATTCTCATAGTGCTACAGCATTTTACTGAGATGAAAATATAAAGAAACATAAGAGCTATACCCAGTCCTAGTGCCCAGTTCAGCTGGGAGGAAAGGGCACATGACAAGAGGAAGTACCAGTGAATTAAATATTAGTAGTACAAATGTCTCTCAAAAGAGATATGTGCAGGAAGGGCTTCACAAAAAGATGTAACATTTGAAATAGGCTTTAAAAGATCACTACCACTTGAAGGATGAAAGCCATCCTAGGCAACGAGAGATGTAAACAAAGATGCAGAATCTAGAAAACTCAACTTTTACTCAGGTAATAGGAATCAATACTTTTGAAACAATATAAGACTTTTCTACATAATGGAAGAAAAAATAAAGATAAGATAAAAATAAAGATAAATTAAGAGTGCTAAATGCGGGTAATTTTGATAGACAACCACTGGGATTCTAAGGGAAATCCATCACCAAAAAGCAGCTGTGATACAATGTGGCATGAGAGCCTAGGGGAGATGAGAAGGGATAAACGACACAAGGGTGAAAAAAGAATATATATCACATACATAAAGAAATACTAAATACTAAGGAGAGTGGGAGAAAGAAGACACATTTCAAGTACATCAGAAGAGAAGATGAAACTGAAGACAACGTTGGCATAAGAAACAGAGTTAAGTCATATGAAAAAATACTAACAGCTAATATTACCAGATGACCTTTCTAAAATAAAATGAAAGAGGAAAAGCCAGATAACAAAAATATGAAAGAAATATAAGACACAAAAGTGAAAAGAAAAAAAATAAATACAGATAGATAGATAAATGGGAAGCTGGATAGTGGATAATAAGAGAAAGATGAAAGAATTAAATGAGCTTAAAAAAATCTCTTAGAAAAGGAAAGAGGTTAAACAATAGAAGAGAGAAGAGTAAAAAAAAAAAAGTGTAGTTTGAGGCAATGGGGTGATAGAAATCCTTTTAAGAACACAAGTTTTCCTGTAAGTGAAAAAAAAATTCATTAATAATAAAAAGATCAAAGGGATACACAGAGTCACATATTTATAAGAGCCATGTGTGCATACGTACACATTAAGCTCATGCGCAAAGTTCAAATGTACTATGAGAATTCAGAATTGCGGGGAGGTGTAAAAACTAAAAGGCTAGAGGAAGAAATTTTTTTTCGCATATTAGACAATTACATATGCAGTAAAAATCACACAAATGTATCTTGGTCGAGATACATTTTATGCAAGAAACACAACTATTACAAATTATTATATATTACTCAAAGTAATGCTATATAAAATTAGTTTCTTACAACATTATGATTTGCTATCACTACAATGTGGAATCTAGACTAGTAATTTGCAAGTGCAAGTCACAGCCCCTCCCCTCCAAGACACCTGGAAATGGGGGGAAAAGGCAGGTTTTGGTGGCCAGAACATAGCATTTAGTCAGCAGAGTCCGAGGATGTTCAATGTCTTCCAAGTCAAAGCACGATCCAGTCAAAAATAACCAAGATGCCCCTGATGAGAAACACTAAACAAAGGTGGCTGCTTCTTGTATATTAACAACAGGGTTAATTTTTAAGTTCAATTATTGTGACAAATTAATTTGATTCTTATAAAGGTTTGCGTTCTACCTTAATCTACCCCCTCAGTTTAATTCAAAACTTAAAGCAGACCTATAGTTTTAATAAAGATATCTCAGTTCTCCTAATGCCAAGACTTAATTATCTCTGACAACTGACAAGGAAGTGGCTAGGAGAATGTCATGTTTCAAACAACACCTTCAATAAGTATTCAGTTTTCAAAATAATACCTAGAGCAATGGTTAAGTTGAATGTATGTACTCGCATTGCTATACACCAAATAGATTCATATGACTTTTACCCTCTAAGGTTTCCTAGAGCAAAGCAATTTAAGCTGAAGTTTTTTTTAAATTAAGAAATTCTATAAAGATGATAACAGCAATATACTGAAGTACTACAATGGGTTGAAACACAATTACGAGGTGACAATCATTCTGAAAAGGATACTAGGACACCAACTCATTATTTTGAAAAAGAAGAAAAAACTGATAAGGGAAAAAAATTAAGCACATATCTTACCTTTACCATGTAACTTACATGACTAGGTAACCAAATAAGAGATGAGAATAAGTTTCTGTTTAGAGCTGTATTCCAATGGCTGCTAACATCACAGAAAAACAACCAGATCTTAGGTGCCTTTTGATAGAAAAGCACACCAGGAGTTTTGTTTTGTTAAAACAAAACAAACAAACAAAAAGTGGTACTTATCAGAAAAAAAAAAAAAAATTCCAGCCTGAATTTGATCAAGCCTCTTGATCTAACTCCCAAACATACAAGAAACACTAAGGATGAAGACAGATACTAAACTACACCATAGAAATCCAATAAGCAAAACAGACTCTAAGATACTCAGGCCAGTTTCTTCAATAAATAAATTGCAAAAATGAAGACAACACTAAGGAGAACCTTACAGATTAGAAAAAAAAAAAAAAAAGAAAAAACCTGAGTATAACTTCTGATGCCCCAAAAAATTAACTAACAGCCTATTCTTGACCTGAAGCCTTACCAATAACAAAAACATTTTGTATGTTACATGTATTACATACTGTATTCTTATAGTAAAATAAGCAAAGGAAAATCATAAGGGAGAAAAAATACATTTACAGTTCTATACTGTATTTATCAATATTGTAAGCTTATCTGAAATGGCAGGCACCTACAGCTGCAGATCTCAACCTACAGTACATATCAAGCAATTCAACTTTTTCTTGTGAAGTCATGACTTTTCTCTGCTTCTTGGGGCATTTCCAGCATCACTAGTGCCACTTCACGTAGGTCCCATGGTGTTAAGGTTTACAGTATTGCACAAAACACAGTAAAATACACATGTGAACCAGGAGAAATCACTTTTTACTGCAATACACAATTTACTGGAGTGATGAGCTGCTTATACACAAATGATTAGCAACACATAGTTTTTTAATTTTATGCAGTTAATTTTATGCAGTTATGATTTAATATTTACGTTTACATTTCTCTTGACTCCAAATGGCCCCATGTATGGTCTGTAAATGACTGTGTAAATTTTGATAAATTCTCATTTTTTATAATAGATTTGTGTATATTTCATAGTAGTAAATGATAAAACAAACTAGTATCCACATATATTTTGTGGATTCTTAATATTTTCACTATTTCTAGGCTACACCATTCACCTGCAAGTTTTTTTCAAATTGTAAATCTCTAAATATTTTTCCAATACATTTATTTAAAAAAGTTGTGTATAAAAGAACCCACTCGTTCAAATCCATGCTGTTCAAAGGTCAACTGGACTTTATTTGTATCCTTATTCAAATAACTGTGGGGAAGGAAGGACAACACCCATTTGTAAACCTAAACAATGACTGATTACCGAGCTACTGAAAATTTTTAGGCATGCTGATGTCACGATGGTTAAGTTGAAAGGAGTCTTATCTTTTGAAAGTGCATAGTGAAATACTTGCATGTTTTAAGATATAGATGAAATGATGTCTGAGATTTGTTTTAATGTAATAATGGGAGGGTGAAATGGACGGAGGCATAGATGAAGCCAGATTCATGATTAGGTAACTACTGAAACTGGATAAAGGTTATATATATGGGGGTTCATCATACCAGCCTGTTTACTTTTGTATATGTTTCAAGTTCTCCAAAATTAAGAAACCTCGGCAGAAGGGAAAAGTGATAACTGCAACGTGCTTATTTTAGGGTTTTCAAAAGAACAAAATGAGTATTTGGTATCTTCTAGTGGAAATGTGGATAGTAAGCACCTGGGAAGATGAGAAAAACGTCTTTTAAAATTTTACAAGGACACTGGTGTAAATATAAAATGAAGAAAAATTAAAGGCAGACTAGTTAAAACTGCCATTGAATTCCATATAGATTACATGTCTCTGAGTTTGTGTTCAAAGCCTTCAAATGCCAGGTTTCTTCTCATTGTGATACCAGGTAAATTTAGTACAAGCATATATATCATAAATCTAACAAATAACACCAATACCCTAAGAAACAAGTATGAGGCAAGAATAAATCATAAAGCCAATGCCTTATGGTACCCTCTATATTTTGTTGTTGCTACTGTTTAAATTGAGAAGACTACAGAAAGCAATAGGAAGCCATAAAAAATATGTAGCCACAATCTTCTGAGATCGATTCTCTTCGGGACCCTGAATAAATGGATTCTTGACCTACTAAAATTTAATGTTAAAAAATGATCCATTTGTAAAGGACCTATAAGACTGTAAATGGCAAAACTAACTACAAATAACCACCCTCAGAAAGGGAATAAACAGTGTTTATAAAAAGTGAGACGCATGGATGTAAAGGGGGATCATGATGATGATTTGTAAGTGAAGGAAAAATAAAAAGGTAACAAAATTCATGTTTCCCTAGGCCTTTCATTCAGACCAAAAGATGTGGAACTATACTCCCAAAAGCAATTCTGGACTAGAGATGTCTTTATTTTTCCCCAGACAAGCTGGAAGTTAAACAGAATGACAGAGTATATTTGCTCTGGAACATTAAAGCAGCAAACAAACTTTGGAATGGCATAACCAGTCCAAAAGCTTCCAAAAAAGGCAGACTACACCACAGTTCCTTTCAAAGCTTCATTTGTTGTGAATAACCATAAAGTTAAAACAATTATTATATACATCAAGGACCAAAAAGAAGGAACTGGGATTTTTAAAAATTGAATGACCCTAAGCTGATCCTCACTATTGGTATTACTTTATCACCACCTACCGAGGGGCACATCCAAAACAGATGTGATAAACAAGCTTTTGTTATTTCTCTACACACCCTTATAAAACTGATAGAATGTCAACAGAGATAAAAATCCCAAGGCTTTACAATTTAACTTTACTACTGCATTTAGACAAGATGCAAGGCACATATTTGATTCATAAAACTCATTATTGTCATCAATTTAAAATGAAATATATAAATGTGGTAGGTCACCCTGAGAACATTAGTTCTGTTTTGTAAAGTGGAGCAGCCACTCTTCCAAAGAGACTCATGGAAAACACAAATCCCAGCCTGATCAACATGGTGAAACCCTGTCTCTACCAAAAAAAATACAAAATTAGTCGAGTGTGGTGGCACATGCCTACAGTCCCAGCTACTCGAGAGGCTGAGGCAGGAGAATTGCTTGAACCTGGGAGGCGGAGGTTGCGGTGAGCTGACATTGCACCATTTCACTCCTGCCTGGGTAACAGAGTGAGACTCTCTCTCCAAAAAGAAAAAAAAGTTAGACATGGTGGGGTGTGCCTATAGTCCCAGCTACTTAGGAGGCTGAGGTGGGAGGATTGCTTGAGGCTGGGAGGCTGAGGTTACACTGGGCCAAGATCATATTGCTCTCCAGCCTGAGTGACAGAAAGCCTGTCTCAAAAAAAAAAAAGAAGAAGAAAAAAAGAAAAAGCAAATCCCCATACTAATGATCATAAGTTTATATAAATTCACAAGTTTGGGAAAAACAGTTTAAATAAACTATGAAATACATAAAACAAGACAAAATTAAGAGGGACCTAATAAAACATCCAAATTTCTGCAAAAAAAATCAGAGCTGGTATCCATATTAAAAGATAATACATGCTCACATTACTGAAATATCAGCTTTAAAAATCCCTTAAAATTCTACATGATTGGAGTTCTTCCTCATAAAACACAAAAATTCTTATCTGCAGAGAGATTTTTTCCAACTTCAAAGCAATTCATAAACATGGAATGTTTCACAATACCCTAGAGAAAAAAGTAAAGGTAGATTTAAAAGTTACTCCTTTGCCTGTAAGAAAGCCATGCATAAAGAACTACATGGCTGAAAACAAAGATTTACCTTTTCCGTTATGATCATATTCAATCCCTGACCGTCTTCTTACAAAGAGAACAAGAAAAGACAGCTGACCACTTGGGGAATACGACCTGAAAAGAAAATGCTTCTGAATGATAATTTTAAAAAGATGAATGTAGGAAGGGCCTGGCATCCCCAAGCCAAAGACGGAAACTCTCTTCTTTCTCCAATTTACCATCTGGACTTTATTTGCCAGACTGTAAAGCCTGACAGGAACAGTATTTTGGATCCTCTGAGAAATAAGCAAATGAATGGGATATACTCAGACTAAGCATGTACTTAAAGATTTATATCAACTCTGCCTTTACCAGATTTTTCAAACAGCACTGTACAAAACCAAAAATGCTTTCATTTCAAGTCAAAAACTAGGTATTTGCCCTGGATCTGTCATATATACATACACACTGCATGACATGTGGCAATTTTCTCAACACTCACATTCAGTTTTGAAATCTAAACAGAATAATGATATTTACTTCATAGAGTTGTTTTGGGAATTAAAACAAAATATCGTATTATTAGGTTACTGTACTGTGGAATCTAGTACAGTGCCAAGCTGGTACTCAATTATTTCCTCTGTAAGCTTTTGAAGTGAGAGTGAAAGTCACCCATTCATATACATATATATATATATATAGGGGGAGAGAGAGAGAGAGTCTAACTTCTTTATGGCACGGAAATTGATTTCTCACTGAATATCTGTAACTTCTCCACATTTTTCAGCTACTTTGCAGTTACTCTACACTGATGACTAATTCATGCCTTACTTCCAGACCAAAGCACTTGAAAGTTGCCATATGACCCTCCAGGTGTCTTGCCTGGACATATGTTCCAAATGTCAGAGCTACAAGATAATGCAGATGTAAGTCAACACAGAGAAAAGCTGCCCAAGATAGTCCCTGGACCCACAGTGGACTTCACATGAGTGAGAAATAAATCTTTATACATTGAGCCACTGAGCCTTCTAGGTTTGCTTGTAATCACAACACAACCAGAAAAATTTAATGTCTCCTTTTATAGTCTAATTGCACTTAAATAATGCAAGGCCAAATACATATATAAGTATTAAGTACTACTTAATACTTGTGTTTAAGTATTAAAGATTATCTTCCTTTCTGTGTAATATTGTGTATCTAGAATGAATGGAATGATTAAAAGACAGTAATTGAAAGCAAAGTGGAAAAACAACCCAATATACAAAGAACAACTTAAAAACGAGTAGACACTGATAGTTTCACCTTAAGAGAAAAGAACTCTTAAGAGTTAAGAACTCTTAAGCATACAAGTTACAAAACAAAAAACCCAACAAACCAAAAATAACAACTGAGAAACCAAAATCAGCTATTAGGAAAACAGGTAAAAAAGAAAGCAAAGCAAATAAAAATACCCTTTCATCATGAGTAGTAAGTAATTTCAGTCATGGTCACGTCACAGAAGTAGCAGAGCAGTCCCTACCTATCTGTGCAGTTCCACCTTCCACAGTTCCAGCTACTCTAGGTCAACCACAGTCCAAAAATATTAAATGGAAAAATTCCAGAAATAATTCTTAAGTTTTAAATCGTACCTCATTCTAAGTAGCATGATGAAATCTCACATTGCCCTGCTCCATCCCACTTGGGCTTCAATCATATTTTTGTCCAGTTTATCCATACTGTATACGCTCTAGTCCAGGAGTGTCCAATCTTTTGGTTTCCCTGGGCCACAGCAGCAGCAGAAGTACTCTCTTGGGCCACACATAAAATACACTAACACTAACAATAGCTCATGAGCTAAAACAAACAAACAAAATTGCAAAAAAAACTCATGTTTTAAGAAAGTTTATGAGTTTGTGTTCGGCCACAATCAAAGACGTCCTGGCCACCAGGTGGCCCAAGGGCCACAGGTAGAACAAGCTTGCTCTAGTCACTTGGTAGTGGTCTTGGCTATCAGACTCCACTATTAGAATCGGTTATAGACTACTACAGTGCTTATTTTCAAACAACCCTCATTTTACTTAACAATGGCTCCAAAGCCCAAGAGTAGTGATGCTGGCAGTTTGGATATGCCAATGGGAAGTTGTTAATCTCTTTCTGTGCCTAATTTGTAACCCTTATGTAAACATATCATAAGTATGTATGTACAGGAAAAAACACAGTATATAAAGGGTTCAATACTATCTCAACTTTCAGGCATCCACTAGGGAGTCTTGAAATGTATTCCCCACAGATAAGGGGGAACTATTATATAGGGCCATAACTGCTTATCTAGAATTCTAGAATCCCAAAACTCTGAAAAAAAAAAAAAAAAACTCAAAGGTTTTTTAATAAGGTTGTTACAAAATAATTTGGTAGCAACCCTAAATCTGAACTGACTTGAAACTATTTGTAGCTTCTACTTATCCCACCTGTATGAATATTAATACATTTTTAGTGTGGAAACAGTAATGTCGAGAAACAGTAATGCTGTGGAACAGATTACTTAAAGTACCACAAACACATCGTATTACCTTTCTAAAACATGAAAATTTCTACATTCTGAAACATATCTGGCCCCAAGGGTCTGAAATAAAGGATTATGAACTTGTAAAAATTGAAGTAACTTGTGTATTGTAGTAATGATGAAAATAAAACCCAAATGAAGAGCACACATTTCTAACCTGTGTGTAATTCAATGTCAAACTGAATTTTGATGACTGTCCAATGTTATTTCTCCATGATGTTCCTTTAATACTCCTAGTAGAACATAATAGACATAACCAGCGTAAAGCTAGATCATGCAGGGATATAATTAACTGGCACAAGATTTAAAAGAAATAAAATACTGCTGTAAGCATTTCTGGCCTCAGAAGACCATAATTTAGCAAGTACTCAAGGTAGTCATTCCTGTGGTTTCACATAAAAAATAACACACAAGTATGTCAAATAATATAAGACATATGTAAACTATGCATAGAAGTAGCAGGAAGTGAAGAATCAGCTGAGGAAGGTGTAGGTGAATATATTAAGGAGGCATCACTAATAAGACAGGAAAACAGTCAAAAGCAAACTATTCAAAAATTCAAGAGGCAAAGTACAGGAGCAAATATCTATAGGAGGGTCTCTCAACTTCAGCACTAGACATTTTGGCCCAGATAATTCTTTATTGTGGGAGTCTGTCCTATGTATTATAGGGTATTCAGCAGTATCCCTGACTTCTACCTACTAATGTCAGTGGCAGCCCCCTTCTCCCTCAGTTATGAAAAGCAAAAAGTATCTCCGGGCATTACCAATTGTCGCCTAGCCTGGGGGCTGGGGAAGGGGAGGACAAAAATTGCCTCAGTTGAGAACCACTGATCCAAAGGCAAAAGAAAGATTAAAAGTTTGAAGATGTTTCAGCTTCCAGACTCCAATTAAAATGCCCAAACATACTTACCTGTCAAAATTGGTATGTGGAAAAAAAAATCACTTTCTATTTCTCTAGATTTACAAGTGATTTTATTATGTTTTTATCTCATATTGATAGGGAAGAAGAGACTGAAAGGTCAAGTTCTTCATTCTCAATCTGAATGTCCTTACACTCTATGCAAGACTTGCTGATTTTCCTGAAAAGTAAACATATCCATCTGTTGTTACAGCAACTCATTTAAGGAGAGCATAAAGTACTATCTGGTTATGAGAGGAATATGATTTGCAGCATGTAGCTGCAAAGTAAACACATAACTTTTTTAAAAGCACATGCTGTTTTACCCACCTTCTAATTACATTATCTGCATTGAACTTAATAGATCCTTAACAAAAACGTGAAGTTTAGAGGGAAGAATATTATTTTCAGTTGGTCACTCTTTTGGAAAATGTTTCTAGTCACACAGAGTACTGAGTATTTCTGCTACATTGGCATGTATGGAGGAAATAACTAGGCCTAACGTGAGTATCAATTTCCTCTTATAAGCAAAAACAGTAGCTAGGTAAACTTTGAATAGGTTATTAAATATTAAGTATGATAATTATGAAAAAGGTAAAGAATGAATAGGATATTTAATAAATTTTCTCTAAAGTCATTGTTTTGCCTGGAATTGCTATTTCTATGTCAATTTGAGAGACTTCAATTTATTAACAGACCTTCACATGCAAAGCACCATGTGAAGGAAGGAAAAGACACAAAAATGAATAAGACAATCTCTCCCTTCAAGGAACACTCGCTCTTGCAGAGAGTAGACAAATATTATAATACAGCATGAAAAAAGTACTTTATTACAGTTGTGTTGAAGAAACTATTGGCTTATTGAAAAATAAAACATCAATTTGCTTTGATCATAAACCATTTAAAATTATCACTAACGCCCAAGTCCCCAGAAAAACCCTCATGATTTTTGAGGTTTATGCTGATGCCAAAATGAATTTATTAACAATAAAACTAATAATATAAACTATCTGTAGATGACCACGGCACAGTGGGATGAAAAATACTTTGTCAGAGTAGTTCTGTATTTATCTGTTTTACAGTCAAGCTTCCAATTAAGATTTAATTTTTATAAAAAGGGGGTTCCAGGACCTTTTTTTTGAAGAGTTGAAAATAAAAGGCCTAAATAACTAATGAGGTACAATCTTGTAGCAAACACTAAAACAAAAACAATCAAATGTATTAAGTAAAGAAGAAAAAGTAGTCTATCTATATGTGTGAGAGAGTTTAAAACCAAGTACTCTATAAGCAACCAACAAAGCTAATATAGGGATCACATGTTATTTCAATTATTACCTGCTTTCATACGCCAATCAGAAAAAGGCTTTCAAAATTTCTCCTTAGTTCACAGACAAGGAAAGAATGCTATGGGATTAGGTAATGCAGATAACAGCAATCCAGAATGTGAATTTTACAACTGCTGATATAATCCCATTCACAGTAAAATCACAAATTCTTATATTTTAAAAGGGGAAAACATAATCATTACTCATCTAAAAATTGTTTATGATACTTTACTGGACAATCATAATATTCTCTGTTGAATTAAATATCATTAATCTTATGCATGTTCCTTTAAAAGTGATACAGTATTTGTTCATCTATGCCTGAAGTTTTTAGGCTAATTTTCTTTTTTACACAAGTTCCTAAGAACTGCTTTTACTGACATTAAAAAACAAATTGCTTGTTATGTACTTGTACTCAATAATCTGGTGAACTGACTAAGATAAAATTACATAAGATGTCAATGCACTGGAGAAAATGCCAGCAACAGTGAGAGCACATCGCTACAGGCTACACTGTCTCTCCCATTTTTATCTTGCTGTGGCCACTTTACTGACTCGATTTACACTGCCACAAAACTTAAACACATTAATTCATTTAATCCTCACAATAACCCTATTATAAAGGGGGGTATCATTTTAATCCCCACTTTGCAACTGAGGAGAAGAACTGAAATATTCCAAAATGTATCTAAGGTAATAACATAGCAAGTTAGTGACAGAGCATGGATCTGAAACCAGACAGTCTTGCTCCAGTACCAGCACTTTTCAAACCTACTTATATATATATATACAATTCACCAGGAAGCTTGTTAAATTCAAATTCTGGGTTGGGGGTTGGGGGAAGCAAGAGCCTGAATTTCTAACAACCTCATCTGTGACGCAGATGCTGACAGTCAGCAGATCACTCTTATAAGTAGCAAAGTTCTAGTCCACCCTAGAAAATGATGGAAAGTGGTAGCAACCCTCAGAAGAAAGTAGCATTCATCCTCAGACAATTAGGCTAATGAGGAATCTAGAGATTACCAACTACTGGTTTAGAAACAACTGCTTCTTTTATGATTTCATTATTTTTTTATTTTTAAAGAAGAAAGTCAACGAAATTACCTGATCTCAGGTTTTGCTAGTCAATATATTAATACTATTAACTTGAAACTGTAATACATATCCCCCAATATGGCTTTTCCCACATCAAGAAACTATTTATTATTACAAATACCCCCAAATATCTTCAGAATAGATTCAATCTGAACATACTGATGAATATTTTAAGAGTGTATATTTGTACTTCTTCCTATATGGAAAGAAATTAAGGATTAAGTTAGAAATCCAGTACCTTTCTAAACTTTTGCTGTTTGCACAAGTGGTGACTAGGAGAGGACAAGGACACCCTCTGGGAAACAGATGGAAAGTAAATGTCTTAATAACACATCACTAAACAATTCCAGTCAATAATTCTCTCTAAATACAAATAGGGAAATGCCATAACACAATTTCCCTTGACTCTCATTGATGTATCAATTATTTATACTCTATGTAAATAGCATAAACTGAAACCAATAAATAAATATATCCTTATGTTTAGTACACTATGGCCCATGGCCCTCCAATACCTAAAACCATTTAAAATAACATCAAATCACTGGAAATAACGTCATTATCAAACTTTTACACTATCGGGAAAAGAAATATCAATGCTATCAAAATATATTAAAACATGTATAAAGCTATACACAATTCAATTAAATCTATCCTAAGATCACCCTGGGTATGTATGTACTAGACATAACTATGTACTAATTAAAGAATATTTCATTAATTAAAACACAGGAAGGGATTTTAGAGAAATCATCCCAGTCTGAATAATTTTGGTTTTGCTGAGTTTTCTTTTATTTCATTCAACTTTTTCCTGAATGTACACAGATACACTTTACATTTCTTCCCTGAGGAAGAATTAAATCTGTCATGTACTTTGACAAGCTTGTAAAAATCATATTCAAAACTGTAATGGAATTCTGATTAAATAACTACACACGAAAGCCAAATGTATTATGTTTCATAGATCTCAGGCAATATGAATTCACATATTCTAGAATTTATGAATATAGATTCCATTTTTTAATTACAGCATAAATTAATAAATTTAAACTGTACGATCACCGTAAAGCTAAAATTCTCATTTATGCACTTGTGAATTAAAAGAACATAACACCACAGTCTGTCACAGATCTGACATGAAGCCAAAAATACAATACAAAATCAGGCTTTTTATTTGTCAAAATTCTAAAACACCTTTACTAACACTCAGTATTCCAATTCCTACTCAAGGACAAAAACTAGGTCTTCTTCCACCCAAAAGAATTTGAAGACAAACAAAGTATCTGGATATTTTACATGTGAGGCATATGGAAAAACACTGCCTCCAAATAATAAGAAATAACTTATCCTGGTTCCCTACTAGGACATACTGTATGTCTGTTTTTCACATAGCACAGCCACACATAAACTCATCTATTAAAAGAACTTGAGAATTGAAAGATGTCATTTGTAACAGTTGATAGTCATCACAGGTTGTGACAAGAGAAAGCAGGGATGAGGTGTTCCATGTTATTGTTCACAGAAAGCCCAGTTGTGATGTTTCACTAGTCTAAGCACTAAATGAGGAAGCATTATTTCAAGGACTTAAATGAAATCTGGTATATAAAGAGAAAGACAAGTGAAACCTCCCATCTATTTGAAAGATTCTACTCCCTCTAAAACAATCCTCAGTGACCTTGAGGAAACATTCCCAAGTTAAACATGTAAAGTAGATTTCTCTGGCAACTGCAAGCAACACTAGGCTATTGCTCTGAGGGCACTCAACACATGTCTACTAGGCTCTCTAGATTTATGCACGTACATTAGTTTGTTCCATTTGCAGAAAATCAACAGAAACCTTTAAAAATGTTTGACCTTACATGCAATTTTAAAACATTTAAGAGTTCTGAATTGATAGATCTTTACATTTTTCATAATGGGAAATATCAGAATACACTCTGCAAGTTAAGTGATTCTTCCAGGGAGCAAATTTAACTTGACCTCCCTAAATGGCTACAGATTTGACACACCATTTAGAAGGCTGGAGGGAAAATACTTTGATTTACTTGTTCTCTAAAGCAGCACTGTTCAACAGAAATATAATGCAAGTCACATATGTAATTTTAAATATTCTAATAACCATATTAAAATAGTAAAAAAGTGAAATTAATTTTAACATTTTATATAGCCAAATATAGCCAAAATATTATTTTAATATTAATGAACATTTTTTTAAGTCAATGCAGTATTATACATTCTTTTGTTGTACTAAGTTTTCAAAATCCAATGTGTATAAATTTTACCCTTATAGCACATCTCGTTTTGGACTAGCCACAACTGAAGAGGTCAATAGCCACATGTGGCAAGTGGCTACATTACTGGACAGCATAGCTCTTAAGTAATACTTTGAGACCTCACATACCACTATCTCCTTAAAATTAGTTTACATTCATGTTTCCTGTTTGAACTGAAATTACGAATACAAGCAAACTGTTCATTCAATGGATAAATCAGGATCAAATCACCTTATCTGAGGATCCAGTTAACATACACAGTAAGAAGCAACTGGATTATACCCTATTATATCACAAGTAGACTTCAGAGATAGGGTCTGATCCTCCCAAGTGAATATAACTTGTAGCAGAAATACAGGTTAAACACAAAAACATTTTCCTATCAAACCATAAAACTGCCTAATTTCTTGCAGCCACTCGCATTATTGAGCACATATCTCTTCACAAACTATCTACAATATTGTTTTCTATGTGTGTTCAATTTTGTAAGCCATACAGTCATTAAAAAAAAGAATAGAGCGCTATACAAATGAAATGAAAAAAATTATTGGAGAAAAAATAATCAACCAGCTACTTTTAATGTATCTTATACCAACCAATAATCTTAAATTCATCTACCTGAGTTCCACTAAAATGAATTCCCACAATTCTAATTCATTTACTGCTTTTCATACACATATTCCAACTACCAAAATTACTAAAAATGTTCCCAAGCAATTAGGACATTTGCTTAAAACGTAAATAACTCCAACAATGCATTCTGTAGAAAACGACGACTAAAACCATTAGCTTAGCCCATAAAATTTGTCCTTAAGGTTAGTAACTGAATAAATCAAACAGAAACAACTATATGCTTATTTACTGCATTTACATTTTGTAACACCACATTCAGCAATTTCTAAATGTGGAAGGTCAGTTCAGACTGCACACACAAGCAGTAACTTTAAAGCTTAGCAAAATTTTAGAAGTTTCTTCAGTATACTTCTGAATAAACATCCTCTACAGAAATACATCAGAACAAAAATCAGCACCATTCATACGAATATCAGAATCACAAAATCAGTATATTCATAAATCCACAATGTATACTTATGCTAAAAAGTATTTTTTCTCCCAATTTTATCTAGTTCACCTTCTACAATTTTTGTTTAATGCACTTGCAAAGCTGTAAAGAAGCAAATGTTGTCTCTTCTGCTGCACACATATCCAGACAATACAACAATCTCTTGGTATTTTTCCACAATTTGAAACCAAAACAACAAAATTCATTTCTTACCTGCAATTAGGAGGAGGATCAAGGGTTATTTCAGCTAGCTCCTTCTGAATTCTGTTAGTGAAATGAGAAGAGACAAAAAGGATTTGAGATAGTCTACAGAATAACCAGGGAATTACACTGCCCTCTACCACCATGCAGTTAAATGCAAGGCTGGCTCTGCCTTCAGTAATGCTAACATGGCTGCTTCCTCTTTGTTCTCAGAGGCATAACCCAAATCCCTTAACAGAAACTTTGCAGCTTTTTTTCTCACTTGCTGCTGTAAACAAGTAAGTCATTTACACTTGATTGGAGAAATACTCATCCACTAGTACTCAGTAAAGAACGTAATATCTATTTCAAAACACTTTTTACCAAAGAAATTCTCTTTTCAAGCTTATATGCAAATGAGACAAAAAGGGAGGAGGGAAACCACTGGAATATTTGACAAGGACTTCAAGTGACTTTTACTGAGGTAAAAATTAACAGGCTACTGCAAGAGCACATTGACAGTTCTGACAATATTTTATCTGTCAAAAAAAAAGTTTAAAATTTACAAATATCTTTACTTGTGAAAAACTTTCAAAGACTACTTGACATTCTAATTTAACCATTTGTTTTCCCTGATTTTAGGTACAGCACTTAAATTTAATAAACACTGAGAGAAAGAGGAGAAAATACATAGGCCTGAGTTAAGGGGGAGAAAAGCAGTTCTCTGATTTGATTCAAATTTAAGATGATTTCAAAACTTTAGATGTGTCTAATATGTTCCGCATCAACACTATACCAAATTGAGAATTTTAAATTATGTCAAAGACTGCTGCCATTCAAAAATATTCTCAAGTTATTAATACTTCATTACTGAGACAATAAAGGAGAAAATCCATAGAAAAATATGAGTATTTATGAATCACCACAGAATGCAATATTTGATCAGTTTTTATATTCTTTTTCCTTTAGTTGTCATCAATAAAAATTAACAAAATGTCAAAATTGATTAATGCTGTAAACATTATACATTTTATGTATAATTACTAGAGTCTGTGGATATTCCACTACTACTACCACTGACAGAGTCTCATTGACAGAATCTTTTTTTCTCCATCAGAAAATATAAATCAATAGGAAACAAATGATCTTTCACTTACATCCAATTAAATATGTTTCTCCTGCCGTTGAGTATTAACTTGTCAAGCACATCCACAAGTTTCAGAGTGAAGGGGGCCAAGGACAATGAAAGTTTTCTATCACCAGTGACACCTCAAATTGTAAAGGGTTACTTTTCAGTTTGATTTGCCCTCACAAGCACAGGAAGGGATAATCATAATTTAACCACGAAAGTTACCTGTGATACATGATTTAAAGTCATGTTTTGTAAAACTGTAAGCAGATTTGCAGCACAATTTTAAATCTGCTTTCAAATATAGCAAAGGCCTGAATTTGCAAATTTTCTAGCAAATATGATCATTTCTGATCATTAAGTTTCATGAAGAGAGGCACTGCTAATCTCTGGAAGTGTCAATTTCATTAAAGAAGATTATGACTCATAAAAGGAAACATCCCCAAAGTACCATCTAATTTGGGTTCACCAAATTTTCCTTGCCAACTCCTTAAACAATCTGTCAGAATGTTAGTCTAATCTCTACTCAAGGACACTCTTAACTGAAGTTACCGAAGTACAGAATTAAGTTTGCTTAAAAGTATAATTCTAGTAATGTTGCTTACATTCCACCTAAAGAATGACAACTCATTCAAGTACAATTAAACCGATAATGAAGTAAATATTTCTTAACTATTGCTATTGAGGTACAACCAACAAAAGCGTCCAACCACCTGGAAGACAACCTGACAAAGTGTGCTGGATCCTTATTTTACACATTACCTTTTAGCACTAGTGGATAACTTAGCAGTGGTTTTGCTAGAGAGTTTGGTGTTTTTCTTCTGCTGGGTGGCAGAAGGTTTTCTTTCCTCTTGTTCTTCAGGCTCTGGAGCGGCTGGGTCTCGCTGGTCCGCATCTGAACTGCCACTGCTGGTGCTGGGGCTCTCATCATCGGACCTTTGCCTATCACTGGACATCTTGGTGAAGTTATCTCTTGGAAAACTTTTAAAGAGAACAGGGGAGGAGGGGGAGAAAATGTTAAATCTAGGAAATAAACCAACAGCATTTTCTTCTAGTCATCTAAAATCGTCTTGTAATGAAAAAGCTTCAAAAGTGTTCACACTTATTTCATCGTACAACGAAGGTACAGGGGAGGTGAAATGTCACACAACGCCAGCGTTCAGGGATTTGCCGAACTCAAGTTAGAAAACCCACTCACATTTTTTTCCATCTCTTGGACAATCTATCAATTGTCTACTTTCTCAGAAGGCATGAAACAGATTTGCCAAGGAACTTAGGCAACAAGCATTAATAACATATGACACACTGTAAATAACATCTCGCTGAAAAATGTTTAAAAGTCACTAATAACGTCCAAATATTTACACACTGACATTGGTCAAAGCTACCAAATTCCCTTTCCGAGAGGAAAACACATCCTGTTAATCGCCCATATGCTTATTTAAGGTGGCGATTCCTCCTCAGTGCACGTAAAGCCTTTAAACACAACACTTGGAAATTTAGAAATCAACTAACGAGCTGCTCTAGCTGTTTCCACGGCCAACAGCGAAGATTCATCCGGCCAAGACCGAGCTGCCACCCTGGGAAAAGCAGAATTCAAACTGCACCTTCTGCAAAGCTCCCAATGCCACCAAGGTTCCTCGCTCAATTTTTATATCACGGACCGACATTTTGTCCAAAATAACGAAAAAAATAAGAAACCCAGAGGAAAAACAAACAAATAAACAAAGCCCCAAGAAGTGCAACAAATTTCCGCGCCCGCGGAGGCGAGCCACGGCCGGCGGCGGCGGCCACGCAGCTCCGCGGCCCTTTGTGGGGAGGGCCGCGCGGGGGCCGCGGGTAGCGCTCGCCGCGCCGGGCGCCAAGTGATGCGAGCAGCCCGGCCGGCCTCGCCGCGGCTCGCGGACACCGGCGGCGCGGGCGCCCGGCGCGAACAAAGCTGCCCGCCCCCGCCCCCTCCCCCACCACCACCGCCGCCGCCGCCGCCGCCCCGGCCGCCCCCCACGCGGCCCCCCGGCCCCGCCGCCTTACCTCGGCCGCCCGCCCGGCCCGCTCGCGCGCCGCTACGGTGTGGGGGAGGGAGAGAGAAAAAAACCCTTC